>NW_027187391.1:34597018-34609680 GCF_028583685.1 Petaurus breviceps papuanus
ATATATATATATATATATATATATATATATATATATACACACACACATACACGCACAATGCAGGGAACATGGTATTCATCACCCATGCTATCACCACAATGATTTTTTGATGTTATAGTAGATATATAGTTTGAGGTGCTTTAGGGTTTATGTTGAAAATGAATATATTTTTACTCAAAGATCACAGTCAATCAAAAAGCATTATTGAGTTCTTATGACCAGACAACCTTATTAAGTCCTGTGGATACTGAGAAAGGTAAAACCATAGTCCCTGTCCTCAAGGAGCTCATTCTAATGGGGGAGACAACAAGCAAACAACTATGTAGAAACAAGATTGTTATTGTTCATCCTTCATTTTTGAAGAGGAGCGATGACCTCACAGGGTGATGTCTTGACTGGCGCGTGAATTGGGGCTCATCATAGGCCATTTCAACTTCTTCTGACAGTAAATACTTTTCAACTTACTCTAAAATCTAGGATCTTTACTGAATGCAAATTATTTTTCTATGTGTATTTGATTAAGGCTGTTAGTAATTATCTGTTAATGTCTCTGAGGTATGCTCTGATTCCCTTTTGTTAATAGCTCTCTGCTGTCCAACTAGAATAAGGGTGGGGAAGCTGCAGCCTCGAGGCCATATTGGCCTTCTGGGTTTGCAAGTTCGTCCCTTTGAATGAATTCAAGCTTTACTGAACAAATACCGTTAGTAAAAGGATTTGATCTGTACAACTTGGACCTAGTCAAAAGACCCCACGCAAGGACCTAGAAAGTCCGAGGCCACAGGTTCCCCACCCCTGAACTAGAATTAGGTTAGTTCCCCACTGGAGGGCAGTTATATAGATTAAGAGACCCTCCTCTTATTTTCAGTCCTCTCTGGGGACAGCTTGCTGAATCTTATACCTTTAGCACCTGGTTCATCCAAGGGTTTCTCACCACTCTCTGTACCTTATCTCCATTGTGCCCCCTTTTTTCCAGGGTGGTATATTGGAAAGAGGGAGGAATTTGAAATCATGGAATATGAATTAGAATCCTGGTTCTGCCACTTGCAAAGTGGGCTTGGGGAAGTCACTTGACCTTTTCAGGCTTCAGTTTTCTCATTTGTAAAAATTAGAGATTAGACTAGATGACATCTCATGCTCTTTCTAACTCATTATACTGATTCTATGACCTGCCTTCCCTGAGAACTCTGTTAACCTTCCCTTAATTTAAGCTTTTCCCCCTTAAATATTTTGTAATTACTATCCCTTTTTCCTCCAAATCATTGACTTTACTGCTTCCTTGGGAACTTCTGAATTTTCTGGAGCTTTCAGGGAATACACACAAGTAATTTCGGTGTTAGTTCTAGGGCTAGATGAGGCAAGCAGCCATCTAGTGTGTGACATGTCATGAAATGCAATGAAATATACTTTCTAGAATGGCTTTTTTGTATATTTGCATATTTTAAATTCTAGAAAATTCCTTCCTCCATAGCATATTTATGTTGTGGTAGTTTTCTTGTGAATAGAGAGAGCATGTGGTCTCCAATGGAGACTCACAGGGGCACATTTTTCAAATCTTGCTTACAGCACACACAGTGTTGTCTTGACTTTGTCCTTTCCTATCACAGGAGAAGTACTCATTGCTCATTTACGTCTTTTGAGATTGGATTTCCTTATCTTGCCTGGGTGGTAAGTGCAGTGACCACTCACAGGCTTGTTCCTACCTGCTAATCCTATGGGGGCAGTTTTGACCTGCTCTATTTCCAACCTGGGCCTATTTATATCTCCTTAAGCAAGCTGGTACCACTTCCTCCCCTGTTCCCTGTCATAGGTGAAATAACATGGTGATAAGGTGGTGAGTGGGAAATAAGGGAAAATGAGAGGTTATGTTGCTGGATTATCAATTATATTAACCCATAGCAGCTCAAATGCGCCACCAAGGACTATGACTGGCAATCACTTTTCTTTAGTCACTTCTAGATTCTGAGGAAGTACTCACTATCTCAGTGTAACCATAGACTCCAACCTGGCATGTAGATGTCAAACAAGAACGATCAAATAATTCTAGATTTACAGTTGGAAGAAACTTTATAGATCATCTAATCCAAACTCCTTATTTTATAAATCAGGACACTGAGAACTTGAGTTCCCACAGATAATAAATAATTGGACCAAGATTTGAACTTGGGCTTTCAGATTCCAAATACAGTAATACTTCCATTTAACTGTTATCATGCTAAAGAGATAGAAGGGGAAAAATGACATGAAATGTACTCGCACTTCAATGGGAGCTTAAAAAGAGAAGAATGAAAAAAAGTTGAAGTATGAATAAATAAGAGAAATTAGAGAAGGAAATAGTTTAGGATTAGCTTCATGGAAGGGGAAAGTTTTATGAGAAAAGGAAGAATGATATCTAAGAAAAAATAATGGGAAATTAGATATAGTGGGTAAAGAAAACAAAGTGATATATAGGAGAGATCATGAGTTGTAAGGAAATGAGTTGATGATAAATCATGAAGAATATATGTGAGTTTGTAGCTAGGAGAGATTAGTTGATTCCCTATTATCTTCTTCAGTGACTCACTGTTGCCTCCTAAACAAAATTCAGATTCCTTTCCCAGGCCTTCAGGGTCATCTACTTTCTGATACCTTACCTTTCCAACTATATTTCAGATTATGCCCCTCCACACACTCTAAACTCCAATTAAATTATGCTACCCTCTGTCTCTTAGGCATGCCATGTGTTCTATCATATATTTCCTTTGTTCAGGTTGACTATTCTAATTGGAAAGGTTCTCCCTTCTCCCTTTTACCTGTTGAGTGCCTATGTATGATATAAAGCTCCTTTAAAAATCCACTTCCACTATGAGGCCTTCCTTGAGGCCACCATCCTCTCTAATGCACTTAGCATATTATGGGTGTTGTAGCTACCTTTGTCTTTGCTGTATTATTAGGTTGTTGTCTCCTCAGGAGGTCTGGGAGCCATGCCTTATCTCAACTTTGTATCACCCCTAGCTATAGTAAAGTGCTTTGTACACAGTATGTTCCTAATTAATGTTTGTTGGACAAAGGAATGAAGTCATAGGTGAAATGACATGGTGATAAGGTGGTGAGAGGGAAATAAGTAAGGGAAAATGAGAAGTTAGAAAAGATATGGATTCTGGAATGAGAAATTTTTTGTTCTTCAGTTTTTATTTATATCATTAACTTTTGTGCTTGATATCATATGCAACTTTAAAAACTCATTTTTGACTATTAAGTCTGTATTGGGTTATCAACATTAATATCTTGCTCTCTCCCTTCTTGGACAAACCATTCATTTATAGGCCTAAGTCTTTCACTGATCCTATGGAAACTTTGATCTACTCCATTTCTGATCTGGATCAATTAGTTTCTCTTTAGTGGCATAATTTGAATATTTTTTCATAACTAAAGGATAAAAATAAAACTACATAATAAATATATTATACTTGTAATATCTATGTTTATATCATATATTTATAGAAAATAATATACAGATTTAATTGTATATTTATATTTTATGCATTATCCTTGCAATATTTATAATAATTTATAATAAAAACTGACTTTATTGTGTTGAATTGAGGTTAGGTGAGGTTAGGAATGCAGAAATAAATGATTCATCTAGTATAAATTTAACACAAACTAGCTGAACACACTTTTATAGGTGTGATTTAGATGGTATAAACAACAAGGTCAAACAAGAGGCTTTTAAGGATCAGGAAATGAGTTCATAGATTCAGTTCATCCTGATTTAGTCATAGTAACTTTTGCCAACTTTTATTTAATTCTTTAAGATTTGTAAAATGATTTGCATACTTTACCCAATTTATACTCACCATAACCCTATGAGATAAATGCTATATCCACTTTCATCATTTTATAGATTGGAAACCTAAGGCTCAAGGTGGTTAGGTGAATTTCTCATGGTCAAACAAGTAGCTTCAGAGTTTCAGAAGATAGATTTGAAACTTAGGTGTCCTTTGATCCATGTCCACCATTCTACTATACCATACTAATTCAGAATTGCAGTAGCTCAAAAGAAATGTGAGATGTGGAAATTTTGAGACGTTTCCACTCCAAATACCCATTTGGACTATTTGTGACCAACCTGTGGTAGAGGTTTCTGGGCTTATATTGGTCTGATCAATCACAGTTAGACACAGTGTACTTTGATCCCAACATAGTGATGTTATTTAGTTCCTCTTTGAGCATGAAGGACAACAACCAACTAACCATACCCTGCTGATTCCCCCCAAATTCTTAGATTTGGAGCTTGAAGGAGGGTCTTAGAGATAATCCAGTCAAACTCCCCTCCTCAGTTTTATAGATGAGGAAGCTAAAGACTTTTCAGAGAGTTAAGTGACTAACCCAATACGTATAGGCAGTAAATAGAAGAACTGAGATTTGAATAAGACCTCTGGTACCATCATTCAAAAAAGATTCTATTTGTTCTAAGATTTCAGATAAATCAGTGATACTTTTGGGTATACCCAATTCATTGTATGAAAATACACTGGAAATGATCGGATATTAAATGATTCGATGTTTAAAGAAATGTGTTTTTCATCATAAGTATATACCCATATTCACATACCCATAATCGCCCTCATAAAGAGTTAAAATCATAAATAGAAGATGTAGGTGCAAAGAGAGAAAACAGAGAAAGAAGCTTCTGCATAGTTCAAATGTTTAGTTTTCTTTGAAAGACCAAGGCATACTAATATGAACAACTTATCTGTGAATCTTAATTTCTAGTTAGGTGATTTGATATTTATCTCACAAAGCCATCTCGGCTTACTTAACTTATGAAAAAAAAAAGAGACTGTCTTGCTCTCCCCTAAGAATATTATCTGCTTATTAGCTTATCTATAAGTTTATTACTTTATTAGCAAATAAATTTATTTGACATAAGTTAATTCATTAATGTAAAGAAAACATTTTTTCTCCCACTTTGGTCACAGATTTGCCTCCCAGCAGGTTACTAATTCAACCAAACGTTGATAGAAAAGACAAGCAGTAATCAGATTGTGCTGTAGAAGGTATGTGTGTGTGGGAGGGTGTGACTGGTTTCTCTCTCCTCTCAGGGTGGCACCCATCCTTTTGGTAAAAAAAAAAAATCTAACAATATACTAAAGAGTATTTTAAAGAATGTGTACATAAGTAGTACTTATATTACACAAACAAGGGTTTAGTGTCCTCAAGATTAAGAATATAATTATCCCAATTTATTTGAAAGGAGAAATATTTTGGCATATTGAATAAAGAGCCCCCCTTGTAGTCAGGATAAACCTAGGTTTAAGCATATCTCTGAAACATTCTGGCCACATAATCCTAGGGAAGTTACTTAACCAATTAGTGTCCTGGGCAAATTTCCAAAATTTACAAATTGTAGAGCAGGTGCCTGAGTTCAAATTCAGCCTTTGATGTTTGTTGTATGGGCAAATCACTCAACCTATGTCTCTTTTTCCTCAACTGTAAAGTGAGAATAATGATAGTGCCTGTGTCACAGGGTTGTTGTGAGGATCAAATGAGATATTTGTGAAGAACTTAGCACAGTGCCTGTACCACAGCAGGCACTTAATAAATGCTTCTCTCCCTCCCCCATCTTTATCTTCCCTATGCAGGTTTCTCACTGAGAATTCTTCATAAGAATGAAATCACAGGTCGACTCTCTGCCACCCTGCCCACCTCCCCCCCCCCCATGCCTTTAGTTAACTATCCCTTGTTAATTTCTATAACTCTAGGAAATAAATGCTTTTAGTTTGGGAATTAGGAATGCCATTTAAAAACACACCAGTTTGAATAATACTGAAAGCAATAGTAAATGCCCTAATTAATGCAGGAGAAAAGTAAGAATTCATACTGACTAACTAGATACCTTTAGCTTATATGACTTAAAACACATTTGGGGTGGGGAGGAGGGAGGGAGGAAAGGAGGGAGAAAGGAAAGGAGAGAGACAGGAAGACAGGCAGACAGATACAGAGATGGGGAGGGAAGGGAGGGAGAGAGAGAGAGAGAGAGAGAGAGAGAGAGAGAGAGAGAGAGAGAGAACTCAACTGGAAAAGGTCTTTGTATAAGCAAAATCCTTTGACACTTTCTCCTGGGTTCCTGATCTATTTAACAAAAAACCCAAAGAATTTAATCATATAATCCATATTAAACAATATTCACAAAATTTTTCTACTTCTTTGCCCTAACACACTTCTTCTAGGAGGGTAAACTGAAATGGAATTTAGTTCCAGAGTGTTGAGGTTAAAGGAAAGGCATAGAGTGAATGATGGGGTTCTGGGATAAAGGTAAAAAAATACAACCAGGATCAAAGGATACTGTAATAAATTTCTACCTTATAGGAAAGTCACTCATTTCTAGGAAATATTTTTTAATTGAGAATCCTTGTTGATTACTATTCTATAATGTTAACACAAACCACAGAAAAACAAATTCACCTGCTTCATATTTGTTCTTCAATAGTTGTTAGAACATAAAAATTTAGGACTGGCTAGCTTAGTTATACAAATTGAAAGCCAGTAAGTACACCAGGGACAAAGAAAGTAGCTTGGTAACAAACTTGTTAGAGGCTGAGTTGGAAAGTTGCCACTTAAAGAACATTTGTTTATGAGCAACATGATGTCCTTTTCTGCCTTTACCTTTTTGGATTTGGGATCTCATTACATTTTGTCCAGAATTTGATAGCAATTAAATATGGTGTAATAGAGGGAACAAATAGTTCTTTTTTGTTGTTCTTCAATTATTTCAGTTGTGTCCAGCTATTTGTGACCCCATTTGGAGTTTTCTTGGCAAAGATACTAGATTTGTTTCCATTTCCTACTCCAGCTCATTTTATAGATGAGAAACTGAAGCAAACAGGGTTAAGTGACTTGTCCAGGATCACATCAGTGATCAAATCAGTGTCTGAGACCAGATTTGAACTCAGGAAGTTGTCTTCCTAACTTCAGGCTTGGCACTCTTATCCACTGTACTATCTAGTTGCCCCCAAAAATTCTTTGGTAGATAACAAATTACAGCATCTAAATAGGATTTGCAATTAATATTAATTAGGTAGTTTGTTTCTAAAATCACACTTTGGACAATTTATATCTTCTGGTAGGTAGAAGTAAAGAACAGTTATAGTTACTATTATTATAGTTATTATGACTGGAAAATAGGAAAAAAGGCAAGTCTGGAGTATTCTTAAAGTTTATTATCTTTTAAGGATTGAGCTGAACTTGAATCTATTAGAATTCTGGACAAAAGAGAATGAATATATCTTTTTCTCTTTCATATGTATCAGCAACATTTTAAATACTGGTTGATAAGAAACAAATAATTTCAAAACTTACAGCATCAAAAGTAAATAGAGCAAGCTTACTTGTTGACCAAAAGCCAGATTACATAGAAAATAAACAACCCCACCCCTTTTTTTTCTTTTTGGAGGGCAATTGGGGTTAAGCGACTTCCCCAAAGTCACACAGCTAGTAAGTGTGTCAAGTGTCTGAGGCCAGATTTGAACTCAGGTCCTCCTGACTCTAGGGCCCGTACTCTATTCACTGCACCACCTAGCCGTCCCCCCCCCCAAATCTTAACTACAAACCTTTCTCTATATTATTATTCTAGTAGCTCCAGCATGTAAGTGTACAATGAAAGAGGGACCTTATCTTCCAGGGTTTATATTGAGAACATTCCTAATGTTGAATTGCTCTGAAAATTCCCCACATTGGAAATCACAGTGGTTAGAGCATGGAAATTGGAGCTAGGAAGACCCAAGTTTACTTCCCATTTTTGGCACATACAGGCTGTTGTGAACCTGGGCATGTCACTTAGCCTTTCAGTGCTTTACGCAACTCTCTGAGCTTCTAAGTTATATAGTAGGTAAAGAGCTGTATTATAGGGAGCTCCCTATACTAATGAAGTCATTGATCCAGGACAATATATTTAATTTCTTTTGCTGGCAGAAAGAATATCTATGTAGGTATTTGTGTGTGTGTATCTATACACACACACACATATATATATATACATATATAAAATAATATATGTATATCTATTATATGTACACACATACCAATATATGCACGATATCACCATTACCAACATCTTGTATGTATATATGACCACAGAAAGGGATGCTATATGTTACATGTATACATATACATGTGCACATAAGTACAGATATGTGTGCAGTATGTGTATTATATCCGTTTATCCATTCAGGATGTCCCACAAGTCTTAGCAGTTTTGGGCTTTAATAGCTTAAAACTACAAATAGCTCAAAGCTTAAATAGCTTCAAAGTTTTAAAGTATTAAAGTGATATTTGAATCATGGTGCTTGACTAGGGAATGCTAGTTTTGATTAGTGGCTTCTTCTTGCCTCTCTAATTGAAGATTTCTAGTAAGCATTAATAGTTTAAAAGTGTACTAAGTCTTTTGGATTATATGCATATTATCCATCTATGAATATATCTCATAAGAATGGTTATTGAAAATAGCAAATTTTACAATGTCAGTTTTTTGGGAAGAATTATTATTGCCATTTGGGTATTTAGAAGGAAAAGTGACTTTTTAATTAGCTTCTGCTGATCCTTTTGTTGGGTCCAGAATTATGAGCTGATTCATTAATGAGATGCCTCACTTATTCATGTTTTGAGTTTTGAGGGATGACAAGGTCTTGCACAGGAATATGGGGGTTGGAAAAGACATCGGCTCTTTTGATTACTTGGATTTATTTTTAGTTTTATTATAGGCCCTTCTTTAGGAAGAATTAGCCCTAAACTAAGCCAGACTAACAGATAGTCTCTTAAATCTAGGTTACCTATAGATTTAGTGAATAGATAGATTGAAAAGACCTTGTCATTTAGTAGCAGATAAGTTAGAAGAATAAAATAATCATAAGATTATAAGGCTTTTCAAAAGGCTAAGTCCCCCTTTCTAACAGAAAGGGGGGTTGACCAAAGGCTAAGCAGAAAGCAGGATTGACAACAGGCTAAGTTTCCCATTCTGGCAACTGGTGAAAGGTTAGTCAGAGGTTAAGTAAAGCCCCCCCCCCCCCCCCTTTTTTTTTTTAAAGCAATTGGGGTTAAGTAACTTGCTCAAGGTTACATGGCCAGTTATTTTTGTGTGGGTACTGAGTATCTGAGGCCGGAACTGGTCCCGGGTCTCCTGACACCAGGGCCAATGCTCTTACTCACTGTGCCACCTGGCCGCCACTCCCTTTTCTTTTTCTTTGGCTAGAGTCTAAGTTGAGTAGTGGACTCTGCTAAGGAAGATAGGGGGTTATTGCTAACCTCTTTCCCTGTATACTTTCTGGTTATAAAAGGGACCACCTGGAGTAAAGGACATCTGGCATAGAATGATGAAAGTCTGGGATAAGGTAAATAATCAGGTGACCTGCCTTGTAAAATTGAATTATTTTCAAAACAAGTTTCTATAATTTTTCCAATTCCACTTTTTTTATTATAAAACTCATCTTTGTAAATCACTTGTGATATCTGGCCTCTGAGGAGTCAGGTGACCTGATTTGGTATGCAAATGCTAACTTTGCAAATAAATCATAGATGGCTCAATAACTTTGTCAGTTTCCTTTTTATTTCATATAATCATTTTTAGTAGAGTTCAAGTGGATAAAACTGTATGAGTTCAATATGATATTTTTGATACTTTCTACAAAAAACGAGATATTAAATCACCAAATTCCTAGTATATTTTCTTGTGATCCTACACATATCATAGGGCATAGAGATCTAAAAAGTGGTCATTTTGCATTTTTACCTGGCAGGCTCTTTTTTCCTTCTCTTGTACATTTAGTTAAGAAGTTAGTGTCATATATTATAACTTAACATGGAAAAAGAATAGCTAAATACCTAAAAATATTAAAAGAATGATTACCTAAAAGTAACCTAAAAATGTGTAACACCAATTCTCCATACATATCCAGCTCAGCTTCTCCACACACTGTGTATAATGTTCTCTTAGTTCCAATCACTTCACTTTGCATCAGTTAATATAAATCTTCCCGAGTTTTTCTGAAACCATCCCTTTTGTCATTCCTTATAGAAAAGTAGTATTCCATTTCATTCATATACCACAATTTGTTTAGCCATTGCTCAACTGATGGGCATCTCTTCAGTTTCCAATTCTTTGCCACAAAAAGAGCTGCTATCAATATTTTTATACATATGGGTCCTTTTCCTTTTTCTTTGATCTCTTTGGGATACAGACCCAATAATGGTATTGCTTGGTCAAGGAGTATGCAAAGTTCTAAATTGTTGTACCTATTTTTCCCTCTTCCCCTCCAAATGTGTCATTTTTCTTTTCTGTCATGTTAGCCAATCTGATAAACATGAGGCAGTAACTCAGAGCTGTTTTAATTCACATTTCTCTAAGTAGTAATGATTTAGAACATTTTTTATATGACTATTGCTAGCTTTGATTTTTTTCTGCTGAAAACTTCCTATTCATATCCTTTGAACATTTATCAACTGGGGAATGGCTCTTTTTTTTTTTTTAAGAAATTTGACTCAGTTCTTTTTATATTTGAGAAATGAGAACCTTATCAGAGAAACCTGCTGTAAATTTTTTTCTATTTTTTTGCTTTACTTTTAAGTTTGTTCGCATTCATTTTGTTTATGCAGTGAAATACATTATTAAACAGATGTGCTATGGGCTCAAATTCAGATCATCCATTATGCCAGCTTACAAAATTTAGTCTGTCTTTAGAGTTACTACTGTAACCATACTTGGGTATGGCCACTAGATAATTTAGTAAATCAGAGTACATATTACTAGAATGTTTCTTACTAAAGTATGGTTTGAATTTGTTTGAAAGTACAGTTTTGTTGATTACTGTATGGATTTTTGGGAGTAATTCTTGGTTCTTCAACCATTTGTTGAGTACCTCCTCTGTGCTCAGCACTGTGTATGGATAGGCATTACAGTAACAATAAAATTAAAATGAAACAAAACCAAACCATAATGCATTTTTCCCACCCTAAAGGAGTTTATATTCTAACTGAAGATTAGGAAGGGACTAAATTGTTTCTTTCATTCATCATATCCAATTGCTTAGCAAACCCTTTAGGATTCATGGATACATTCTGTCTTGTATGTTTTCCAGATGGACTACAGTATACCATAGAATTTATAACTGAAATCAGCTAGTCTAACTCAATTTTATGTTGAACAAATTGAGGACCAAAGAGGGAAAGTGACTTGTCCAATGTCACACAGGTGGCAAATAAACACAAACTATCTTTTTTAATTTATTGCTACATACTAGTGAAATGACCTGGATCAGAGGACCTAGAATCCTCTCGCTGTTACTACCCAAGTGATTTGGACAGTAATAGAATAAAATTTCAGCATTGCAAGGGGGGATTTTTAGTTTAATTCATTACTGAGTAAGAATTTTTTCAACAATGTATTCAATAATTGGTCACCCAGCCTTCATCTGACTACCTCCAATAAGGGGAACCTGCTGCCTTCTGAGGTGGCCTATTCTACTTTGGGGTTTCTTTGTTAGGAAGTTTTTCCTTATATCTAAATTTGCCTCATTGCAACTTCTATCCATTGCTCCTACCCTCAGTAAGAGTTGTCCTGATTGGTAAGAGGATGCAAACTCACATAGCCTATGAACTGTGTAGTTGCCTCTAGATCAGACCTCTACATCATGCCTCACTTTCCATCTATCCATCCATCCATCCATCCATCCATCCATCCATCCATCCATCCATCCATCCATCCATCCATCCATCCATCCATCCATCTATCCATATCATCCTCTTGCTATCTGACCTACCACTTCATCCCCCAGACTAGGAAACCTCTTGAGATCATGCCATGGGACATTTAATCCACTTAGTTTAAGAACTCCCTCACTAGGGTCAATCTATCCTGATTAGTGAGTAAATATAAATTTATATAGTTTACTATAGCTAGCTAGGCCTAGACCATACCCTTAGGGGTGGGGAACCTGTGGCCTCAAGGCTGCATGTAGCCTTGTAGGTCCTCAAGTGTGACCCTTTGACTGAATCCAAAGGATCAAAAGGCCATGCTTGAGGACCTATAGGCCCACGTGTGACCTTGAGGCCACAGGTTCATTTCCACTCCCTGCTGTAGACCATGTTGTGCATCCCATCCAACTAACCAACCTGACTTCTTCACATCTGTCCTGTAAACCCCTCCCTCCTATACACATGTCTCTTGATATAAGAACACAAGCACATGTTGAGGCTTATATAATCTGACTCAATAAATAATGCCATTCCTTCTGTAAGGTATCACTTGTCCAATTTTCCTATAGTTCCATTCACTATCCGTGTGACTCACCAAACCAAAACATCCTCACCTGGCCATCACTAACCTATATATTCTGAATCTCCTTATTAGCTGCTTGCATTTTTTTTTCTTTGACCTAGAAACTCTGGATTTCAGCAATGACCTTCCAGATAGTTTTCATTTTGGGATTTCTTTCTAGAGAAGACCTGTGAATTTTTTCTTTTTTAATTTGCTCTCTGATTCTAATAAATCTGGGCAGTTATCTTTCATGATTTCTTGGAATATCATGTTTAATTTTTCTCTCTCCCTACATCTTTCATGTAGTCCAGTTTTTTGTTTTTGTTTTTCCTTTCCTTTCCTTTCCTTTCCTTTCCTTTCCTTTCCTTTCCTT
>NW_027187391.1:34609690-34868744 GCF_028583685.1 Petaurus breviceps papuanus
TCCTTTCCTTTCCTTTCCTTTCCTTTCCTTTCCTTTCCTTTCCTTTCTTTCCTTTCCTTTCCTTTCCCTTTCCTTTCCTTTTTCCTTCTTTCCTATTCTGTCCTATCCTCTCCTTCCTTCTCTCCCTTTTTCCCCTCCCTAAATATGAACTTATTGAAGATTCTACCCAATGTGCTAGAAATATTCCTCTAGTTCTTTTGTGATTTATTTTTCTCTCTAGTTCTTTTTAATATTCACATATACCAGTGTGCCCCTTGGGCTCTCTGTCATTCACTCTCACTACATGACAGGATGCTCTCCTTTTGTGGTCATCCATGTCTTTGATGATGTATGCAAAGATATAAAAGGTGAGTCATCACTGAGAATACATTGGCAGACTCACTTAAGCCTACCACTTATTTTTCCATTGTCCTTTGGGTTACATTTAGTTGTAATTCATTGAATAGAACAATGTTCCATGAATGACTTCAACAATAATAATATAATAACTAGCATTTTAAGGTTTGCAAAATGCTTTACAAATATCATCTCGTTTAATCCTTAAAACAAACTTGGGAGGGAGATACTATTATTATCCTTGTTTTGGAGAGGAAAAAAATGGAAACAAATGGTTTTAGTTTAATTGTCATTAAGGATTTGAACTTCCTGGCTCTTGGTTCAGCTCTATCCACTGTACCACCTAGCTTCTTCACTGGGATCACTATGAGAATTATAATGGTATTGAAAAGATGGATTTCTGCAACAAAGAGCAGCTTGGGATCATCAAAAGCACCATGAATTTTACTAGATGCAATATATCATGGTCCCTTCATATCACTTCTAGGTCTAATTGTCTATAAATAGTACCTAATATACTTATTCTATTTCTCTGTCTGTCTCTTTTTTCTTTTCTTTTTCTGTCTCTGTGTCTCTCTTTCATCTATTGATTGATGGACTGATTCTAACTGCATGTCATAATTTGGGCAATAATCATTTTTCCTCCACATATTTTTTTTCAGTGTAGTTTGGTAGATTAACACCTTTTCTGTGGCTATAGTTATGGCTGTAGTATTCTATCTGTATGCTATCCCCAAAAGAGAAATATGTAGAATGTAACTATACATGAATAATCCTTCTATTTAACTTTGCACAGTGGTGTGATATAGACTTGTTTGTATTCTACCTCTGGCACTCACCAGCTGAATGACCTCAGGCAAGTCCCTCAGTTCCTAAAGTCATTTTCCCTCTTCTGTGGCCTTGGAATCCTCATTTTGACAATGAACACATTGGAACATGTGATCCCCAAAATCCTTTCCAGCTTTAAAATTTATAATCTTAAAATCCCAAAGTACATTACCGCCCCCCTAGACTATGATCACAAGTTCTTAACAGGACCTTTTGCTTCCACTGCTACCTCTCTGGTTCTTCTTTCATGCTCCTTTCAAGTTACTCCTCTTTTCACAAAACCTTCGGGAACAATTGCTTAATGAGTAAAGTTCAAGTTTTTAACTGGTATTCAAGGCTAGTCTGCATAATGTGTTTCTAAAGTACCTTTTTAGACTTTTCATATCCTACTTTCCTCCATGCATACTTGCTTCAGCCAAACTGGACTATGCTACTTACTTTCACTCATTCATAGTTGGTCCTTTTCTGCTTCTGATCTTTTCTGCTTTGCATTCCCCGGTGCATTCTTATTTTATTAAGCCAGATTATGTTTGTCAGAAGTTTAGCACAGGTCCTGGTATATAAGAGACCCTTAATAAATGCTTGTTCCTTTCTCCCCACTTTCTAAACATCCTTTAATGCCTTATTCACATGTCCCTTCTTCTATGGAACATTCCTTCATATACCCAGTCAGGAATGACCTTTCTTCCCTCTTGTATTCTTGTATCTCACGGAATCCTTTCTAGCTCTATGTTCTCTTATGACACATAATCTTTCTATCTATCTGTCTATCTATCTATCTATCTATCTATCTATCTATCTATCTATCTATCTATCATCTCTCTCTCATATTCTTCTACTAAATTTTAAGCTCTGTGAAGGCAGGTGTCTTATTTTACAGAAACTTTTTGCCCCCTCCAAGCACCTACCAATATATCCTGTACACAGCAGGAACTTAATAAATGCTTATTGAATTGAATTGGGAATTTCTCTTTGTCTCTCATTTTTTCTCTCTCCACATACAATATAATATACACATGTATATAAGTATAACATACAATTATACATATATGTCTATAAGGAGAGAGAAAGAGAGAGACAGGGAAGAGACAGAGACAGAGACAGAGAGACAGAGATAGAGATTTTGTTTCTGAGTCTGGTCATAAACTTAAAGATACAGTGAAACTCATTTAGATACACATTATCCCAGAAGGAAATGTTATTCTTGAAGGCTTTTGTCTTTTAGGTCCCTTTTCAGTTTGATAGGAAACATCCATTTCCCAATTGTCTTTTGGAAGCAATCATGATAATCTTTCAGGACTTTATGATGGCATCCTATTCCTGGCATATTCCATAGAATGAGTATTGAAAGAGGGAATGCCTTCTTCCCTGCATAGTTAAAATACATCACTCTGGTAGAATGATGGAAGTCAATGATTTCTAGAGTTAGTTTGGCATAATGCAAAAAAAAAATTACCAAACAGAGTTAGGATACATGGATTTGATACTTGACTTTGATATTTACTGAATGACCTTAAGTAATTCTAGTAGTTATTATTATTATTATGGTTGGGTTTATTGTTATTACTTGAAGAGAAAAGCAAAACTGATGACTTCTAATATGTATCTACCAAATAGAAGATAAAAAATCAGTAGAGAATGTGGTCATTCTTGGTAGATTCACAAACCAATAAAATTGTTGTCTTCCATAAAATCTTTCTTCTTGTTCTGAATTCTCTTAGGTTCAGTAAGGTGTTGAAGTCAGCTAAAGGATTGCCCATGGTCAAAGGAGTTTACTCAAGTACAAATTCTTTTTTGTGTATAGTATGTTGCATACTTCAGATAAAAGAGCCTTTTAGCTTCCAGACCTTAGTTTTCTCATTTGTGGAATGTAAATAATAATATTTACATTATTTACCTCAAGTGATTAATGTGTGGAACAAATTAGGTTCTGTATGTAAAACACTTTGCAAACTTTCAATTGGTATATATAAAATACCAAAAACAAGGTATAACATTTTGCTGATTTCTATTTGACAAAACAGCATGTAATATATTACATTGCAGGTTATTATTATTAATAATTACCATCATCACTCTCATGCCAGAGTTACGGAAAAACTGTGCTTATTTTTGGGGGATACTAACAGCTTTCAGATATCCATGATTCTTATATCATTTCTCCATGGCATTTCCTATATTCTGTCAAAATAGCTACTTGTTAGACACTTAATAGACCCTTATTAGCTGGGTGACACTGAGCAAGTCACTTAAATTTTGTTTGCTTCAGTTTCCTCAACTATAAGATGGGGATAATAATAGCACCTACCTCTCAGGGTTATCTTGAGGATCAAATAATAGAATATTCAAAAAGTTCAGTGCCTTGCATATAGTAGGCACTATATAAATGCTTGTCCAAACTGTCCCCCTTAAGTATCAACCACTAAGGTCTTTAAAATAAATGTATATTACTTTGTGTACATTAGATGGCATAGGATGCAGGAGTACTATTTTGCAGCCTAATACTTCAAATTAAAGTTCTTATGAAGCCATATTCTGACTGTGTGTACCTCCAAAAATTACCTTGTCACTTCTTATTTTGGCATGCATGAGAACCTCAGTTCTTAAAGACTAGGGAATATGATTCAGTAGATTGCAAACTCTGGGAGGTTCCACCAAACTGGCAAGGATTTTACCACAAGCCAGATGACAAGTTGGATTCATTGTGTAAAGACAAGTCTATTTAAGTTCCAGAAGCTCCTCACCAGTTTGGTCTCAAAGGTGAAGACTTGGGACAGCTAGGTTGTGCAGTGAATAGAGCACCGGCCCTGGAGTCAGGAGGACCTGAGTTTAAATCTGGTCTCAGATACTTAAACACAAAAATTAGCCGTGTAACCTTGGGCAAGTCACTTAACCCCAATTGCCCTCCCCCCAAAAAAAGGTGAAGACTTTTTTCTTTTTTGCTTTCATTTTTTTCTGTCTTCATTCATTCATTTATTTTATTTTTTAGCATTCGTTAAGATTTTGAGTTCCATTTTTCTCCCTCTACATATCTCCTTCCTCCTCCCCAAGATAGCAATCAATCTGATATAGGTTATATATGTATAGTCATATTAAACATATTTCCACTTTAGTCATGTTGTGAAAAAAGAATCAAAGCCAAAAGGAAAAACTACAAGAAAGAAAAAATAAAAAAAAAAAAGAAGAGAAAATAGTATGCTTCATCTGCATTCAGACTCTATAGTTCTTTCTCTGGATGTGGATAGCATTTTTCATGATGAGTCTTTTGGAATTGTCTTAGATCATTGTATTGCTGAGAAAAGCTAAGTCTATCAAAGTTAATCATTGCACAATATTGCTGTTAACTCTGTACAATGTTTTTCTGGTTCACTCACTTTATCCGTTCATCAGTCTTTCTAGGTTTTTCTGAAATCTGCTCTATCACAATTTTCAAAGACCTAAGGTTTAGAGAGTTTTCAATTGGCATTCATGGAGAGGATCCACATTAATGAAACCATAGATCCTAAAAATATTAGATAGACACTTAGTTGAGGACATCCATTAATCAACACCAATAAGACTATCTGCATCAATTGATGCTAACATTTCATTATTATTTTACTTTGAAATGCAAATTTTTATCTTTATCATGATTTCCTTCGTCCTTTGGACAGGCCATGCTGCAAAGCATCAATTGATACACCTTGATCCTTCAGGGTATTCCTCAATTTTAGTTCTTTTCAATAGGCTCTTTTTTTTTTTTTTTAAAGCAATCGGGGTTAAGTAACTTGTTCAAGGTTACACGGCCAGTTATTTCTGGGTGTGGTGCTAAGTATCAGAGCCCGGATTTGATCCCCAGGTCATCCTGACACTGGAGCCAGTGCTCTTACTTTCTGAGCCACCTGTCCACCCCTAAGCAATTGGGGTTAAGTAACTTGCTCAAGGTTACACGGCCAGGTGTTTCTGGGTGGGTGCTAAGTGTCTGAGCCCGGGATTCAATCCCCAGGTCATCCCGACACTGGAGCCAGTACTCTTACTCGCTGTGCTACCTGGCCACCCCTCAATAGGCTCTTAATGAGTATCTAGAATGCTTTAGTACTTCTCTTATGCACATACAACATTGAAATTTGCATTGTTACTTCTCATCTTCTTTTAGGCAATATGTTTTTTTTGAGGGCAAGTAACTACATATTTATGATGAATTCTCTGAATTCTTTTCAATTACCACTTATAAATAATGAATATACAAGGCATAGTGCTATATGTTGTGGTTGTTCAATATTTTTCAGTCATGTCCAACTCTTTGTGACTCCATTTGGGGTTTTCTTGACAGACACTGGAGTTGTTTGTAATTTCCTTCTCCAGCTTATTTTACAGATGAGGAAACTGAGGAAAACAGGGCTAAGTGACATGCCCAAGACTACACAGCTAGTAAGTATCTGAGGCCTGATTTGAACTCAGGAAGATGAGTTTTCCTGACTTCAGGCCTGGCGCTCTACCCACTGTGCCACCTAGCTGCCCCAGCTATGTATTGAGGATGGCAAAATAAAACCTAAAAATTCCTTGCCATTTATTTCTGTTTCAGGATCTAGTAAGTTAATCAGTCAACAATTATTTACCATGTGCCAGGCAGTATGCTACAAGGAAGAGCAAAACCATGATCCCTACTCCCAAGGAACTCATAGTCTATTGGAGGAGAAAACATGGAAAAATTATACATATAAATATAAAAGGTGTTTTCTTTTTTCTTTTTGGAGGGCAATTGGGGTTATTAAGTGACTTGCCGAAGGTCACATGGCTAGTTTTTGTGTTAAGTGTCTGAGGCCAGATTTGAATTCAGGTCCTCCTGACTCCAGGGCCGGTGCTCTATTCACTGCACCACCTAGCTGCCCCTAAAAGGTGTTTTCAAAAGGAAAGCACTGGGGAGGAGAGGGGCTCATGAGTTATCATTTTAGAAACATAGACTTTCAGAAACCTTGGGAGTACTTGTCCCTCAGAGATCCAAACTATGACTAAGACTAGGAGGTAGAGGTGGCCCAGAGAGGTCAGTGTGGTATAGTGGGAAGGGTGACCAGAGGCATCTGGAGGGTAAAGTGGTTAGAATATTAGACCTAGAATCAGGAAGACCTGATTTCAAATCCAGCCTCAGTCACGTACTAGCTGTGTGACCCTGGACAAATCATTTTACCTCTGATTGCTTCAGTTTCTTCAGATATAAAATGGGGATAATAATATAAACCTACCTCACAGGGTTGTTGTAAGAATAACATGAAATAATATTTGTAAAAATGCTTAGCACAATGCCTGGTACATAGTAGGTTCTATAGAAATGCTTATTCCATTCTCTTCTCCAGAACAGAAGACTTGGATTCAAATTTTACCTCTGTCACCTGTGTGACCTTGGGCAAATCCTTTAACTCTTGGGATTTTGTTTCCTTATCTGTAAAATGAGGGGGTTGAAATATGTGGCTTCTGGTATTCTTTCTAGCTCTAGATCCTATGATCCTAAGAAGAATAGGAAAACAATTTGAGATAATTTTATAATCTGATGTTGTGCTGTGTGGTATTATCTAAAGGTGCTGTAGGAGTTAAGCTAGGAGGATGTACCAGGTCCTACTAAACAAACCTCTTTGGTAGTAAATATTGGGACTGACATGGTTCACTTGCAGTTTAAAATGTTGAGAGAATTTGAATAAGGGGTTATTTTGTTACCAGATTACTTATGGAAAAAGATGACAAAAGATTAGGGGAAAATACCTTGCTGGGCAATGACACATCAAGGTTTGCATTTCCAAAATATAATCATATTACCTCAGGGCATAGGTATACATTGATCTTTCATCATTCTTAACTTTTACATGTTTTAAACCACATGCCCGTGGCCTAAAAACCTTGTTTCTAAAGAGCACCTTCTTGCTTAAAAAAAAAAAAAAAGTTTATATCTGTTTTGAAACTTTTGATGATCCTACTTAGATTGGCCTCTTTTGGGAAGCCAGTTAAGGAGGTTACTAGATTATTCAGTCTATTTTGAACAAAATTCATAAAACATTGCCAGCTATGTGTAAGGCACTGGAGATACAATGACATAAACAATAGTCTAAGTGAAAGGTAATGAAGGCCTGATCTAGGGGACAGACATATGGGATATTATGAAAGTAGAATCTTGAAGACTTGCTTGCCTTTATGTGTAATATATATTACATAATATAAATATAACACATATACATACATGTATATGTATATATGTGTGAGTATATATTTAGAGAAAGAGGGGGAAGAGAGAGAGAGGAGAAAAGAAAGCTAGAGAAAGAGCATATGTTGGACCTTCAACTCTAACGCTAGCATACTCATAGCTCAGGCTTAACTTTGGGTTGAAATGAGCCTCAAGTCACTGAACATTTAACAAAGGGGACTTACTTTACTCTAACAGAGCAAGTGTACGCTGCTAGGATATAGTGGCAATTAGCTTTTCTGGATATAACTCCATTTGTCTCCATCTGGAAACCCATTTGGTCATTGGGGTGTGGTGACTGGAATGGTTTTAGGTATCCACCAAGTTTAAGAGGCACAGATTCTATGTGGCTGGGACTTTTTATTCCCCTGGGTGACCAGGAAGATTTGTCAGGAGATCTGGGCCAATTAGCTCCTAGGGGTAGCTTGGTTCTGAGTCAACCCCATGTTGTTTTGTGTGTGTGTGTTGGGGTAGCGGAAGTTGAATCAGGAAAGCTGAGGCCAATGTGAGGGGGAGGGTAGCTTTGTCAATATTAAGGTAAAGCTACTCTATTTTTTGGGCAGAAGGAAAAAAATTTGCATCAGGGCTGCTCAAGCATATTCATTCATTAAAAGGATCAGAGATTTAGAACTAGAAAGGTGCCTTTCAAAAATTATTTTAGTCCCATGACTCTCAAATTTTTTTGGCTTTGGGACCCCTTTACATTCTTAACAATTATTGAGAAGCATCTCCAAAGAACTTTTGTCTGTGAATTTATTGATGTTTAACCTTATTATTACTATTAAAATATTTTTAACTTTTGGACTTCCTGAACCACATTTTGAGAAATGCTTACCTTGTCTAATGCCTTCACTTTAACAGATAAGGAAATCTAGGTTCATAGAGTAAAGGTTATATAACCTAAGATCATTGATCTGGATTAGAAGAGACCTCTGGGGTCATCCAGTCCAACACCCATATTTTATAGAAGAGGACACTGAGAAGTTATATTTCCTGCTCTAGATTATACAGGCTGAGTGGCAGAGAGGGGATTCAAATCCTGGTCCTCTGACCCCCAATTAGTTCCATGCTCTTTTCATTACATCATGCTCCCTCTCCCTTTAACAGTATCCCTTTCTTTCCTCACCCATGTGAAATCCTTCCAATATCTTTCATCAAAACATTTATTAAGCACCTACTGTATGTAAAATACTATACTGTGTTCTTAGAACTGTTTCTTCTCTTTACAATTCTTGGCACACAGTGGGCATTTAATAAATGTTCATTCTTACTGCTCATCTCAACAGCATGCAATAAGCATAGTATAGAACAAAACATAATAAATGCCTAAGAGAGGTACGCAATGGCATGTGCATTAATAGGAAGGAGAGATACTTTTCAAATAGGGCTAATTGGTGAAGACTTCCAGGATGATTTGACATTTGTGTTGGGTCTTTTAAGGATGATTAACACTTTAGAAGTTGAGGATGAGAGGAGAGCATTCTAGTCATTAAAAGTGATATAAAATGCACATAATAATAATACTCATTAGCATGATATAACACTTTAAGCTTTGGGAGGCACTTTATGAATAATATCTTATTTTATGCTCTCAATACTGAAAGTTAAGTGCTATTATTATCCCAATTTTACATATGAAGAAACTGAGACTAACATCGTTTAAGTGACTTGTCCAGGGTTGTACAACTATTAATTGTCTGAGGTTGGATTTCAGCTCATGTCTTCATGATTCCAGCTCAAGGGGCAGCAAGGTGGTGTAGTGGATAGAGTGCTGGACCTGGAGTCAGGAAGACTCTTTCTTAATTCAAATCTTAGTTCAAATATTTACTAGCTGTGTGACCCTGGGCAAGGCTCTTAACCCTATTTACCTCAGTTTCCTCATCTGTAAAATGAGCTGGAGAAGGAAATGGCAAACCCATACAGTATCTTTGCCAAGAAAACCCCAAATGGGGTCACAAAGAGCCAGACATGACTGCAAACGACTGTACCACCCAGCTGCCTTACTCACATAAATGCACTCAAATGCCCATGATTGATAAGGGAAAGCAAGCCAATATATTTTGAATAATTCCTAAATCTTAATGTTTCCTTTATGAATAATAGCACTTTAAAAATAATTGCATTGTGAAATTCTGAGTTAGGTATACTTTTGGCAAGGTCAAGAGGTGAAATGCTGCAGACTTAACATAATTCTTTTTGCAGGTAAGTAAATGTTTCATATGGAATGCTTCCTGAAGTTGATATTCTTCTTTCACTTGGTCCCTGGCTAAAGTAGAACCATGTTTGCAGTCAGACAGCTTAGATCTGGTATTTAATTTCTCCTCCCCCGTGGCTGTACTTTTTTTTATTGTCTCTGTGGATTTTGAACAGGGATTACTGTGCACATAGATAATGTTGGCAGTGGCCTACATATTGTAATTCATACATAGGGTTCCACATTTATCTACCTATCTCAAAATATATCACCCAAAGGGCTACCATGGGGTCTGAAAATAATCCTTTTGGGGATTTGGAATCAGAAGACCTGAGTTTGATTGTGTGTTCTGCTATTTACTAGCTTTGTGACCTTGACTAAATCACAACTTCTCTGGGCCTCATTTTTGTATTCTGTGAAATGATTTTAGGCTAGTTTAGGCTAGATCTTAACTAGGGGGTGATTTATGGATAGACTTCAAGGTAATTTGTGATTCTGGATGGGAAAAAATTGCATCTTTATTTTCATTTACTTCCAACTGAAATTTGTAATTCTCTTTAATTATGAATATGGGCAACAAACTCTTCTGAGTCCCTTTCAGTTCTAAATTTGTAATCTTTTTGAAATTAAAATAAGTAGATTTTTTTTTTGTTGGGGGTTGAAGGGCTTGGGAGGGAGGTGGTTAATGTATTATCTCTAGATTACTTTAATACATAAATCTCTTCAGACAGAGCAACATATTCACATGCATAGGTAGTCATAAATCAGCACAGATTAATTCATCAGTTTCTTAACGAAGAGTAAGTTCTCAATGGGATGGAAAATGAGACAACTTTATTTTTATGAGGTTAGGATGAGGAAAAAGTTTTGAGCACAAGATAGCTGGAGCTTGGAGTATCTAGAAAAAAGAGACAGGGAGGGACAGGTTAAAGCGAAGTTTTTTTTTTTTCCTTCATAACTATTCTGATGGTCAATCTTGATTAGGATTGCTGAATTCTGAAAAGGAAATGTGGGTGATCACACTGACTGGCATTATGTAGCTGAAAAAAATTAGACACTTTAAATTAGGCCACTGCTTAATAAATTAACATTGAGCATATTCTGACAGCCCACTTATACTTTATCACCAAGGGATTTGCTAAGTGACATGTACACAGTGTTGAAGATTCAATTTCAGTTAATTGCATATGCTGGATATGAAGATTATAGAATGCATATAAAAATTACAGAGAAGAAAAATCTCCCCATCTGTCAGACCAGTCTTCTATAAATAATACTTTTAACTACTTTTTAAAGACAGAAATAATAGTCACAAATTTCAGAGAATTGTAACTAATGAATACCTTTCTTCCTAAACTCTGCCATACATTGAGCCATGAAAGCCAAATTTTACTTTAGACTCAGGAGTTATATATAAATACAACACAATCTATATAGACCAATTATGAAATATTTTTCTGATGATCTACTTCTTTTAAATTATAGTTCTCTACTTGACCCAGAAATGAATATTTGGGTGATTAGATCTCTGTTTTAAAAAAATCAATAATTTATAGCCTATTTTCCTGAAAATGACCTTTCTATTGTCAGTGTTTTTCACTAGCTCTAATTCTTAGAATCCATTTCTAAGTAGGCATTGATTTGAAGGATTTCACTCAAAAGTAAATACTTGAATGAAACCATTGAAATGGTATCAGTATTTTTATTCAATCTAGTTCTCTAATCTGAGCATTGAAAGTTATACTATCATATCCTCATGACTGGAAGTCTAAAGTGAATGGAAATCTATCTTGGGGGAATCCTCATTCAAGGATTAGTTCAAGTGCCACTTCCTAGGAGAGACTTTTCCTGATACCCTGATCCTCCAGTAGTTAACACTTCATCCCTCAGTTGCTTTGCATTTTTTGTTCGTTGGTTTCAGTTGTGCCTGACTCTTGGCAAAGATATTGGAGTGGTTTGCCATTTCTTTATCCAGTTCCTTTTAAGGATGAACACACTGAGGCACACAGGATTAAGTGACTTGCCTGGGCTCATACAGCTAGTAAGTATCTGAGGCTGGATTTGAACTCGGGAAAAGACGAATCTTCCTGATTCCAAGCCCACTGCTCTATCCACTGGGTCACCCTTAGCTTTAAAGGGCCAAGGTCTCCCCTTGCATCCTGGGCCATCCACAGTCATCTTGATGGATATCTGGTCACTCGATCTTTCTCTGGAAGAGAAAGTGAGGCTGGTGACTTTGCACAGCCCTCCCTCACTCAAATCAAAGTCAATTGCAAGTCATGTCATCATCTTCCTGATGTCATGGTCCTCTTCAAGAATGAAGGACAAACCACTGCTAGTTGCCCAGTTTGCATTTACTTGGTATGTCTTTTGCATTTACTTCTCTCAGTTTGTGATGTCTCCCTCTATAGAATATTAGGGGAAGGGAAGGGATTGTTTTCATCTTTTTTCTTTGTTTCCTCAATGCCTGACCTCCAGTCCTTGTTGAATTGAATTGAATGAGTTCCATATGTATTCTTCTTTTATATTAAAATAATTGAAAAGGGAGAGAACTAATACCCCAAATTAATTTAATCTAACTAGTAGTTAATTAACAGGTGTGTCTATTATGTGCCCATTTTGTGCCCAACTTTCACTAGTCTCATTATGGCATGGTGTGGAAGTGACTGACTTTCTTAAGGCCATCTGAGTTGCTCTAATAGTAGGATTCAGGAGTATCAGTTGCGGGGACAGTCTGGATATACCTAGAGATAGTAGTGGCACTATTAAGGGTTTTCTCTCCAAATTGCCTAATTTTTATTAGGTAATTTTATTTTTTTTATTTATCATGCACCTTTCTTCCATGCTTTTATCTCAATATTTTATGAACCCATTTCTGTTTTTAGTCTATATTGCATTTTAGTACGCTCCAAATTTTCTCCCTATTCTATAAATTAGTTTCCATTTTTATTTATGCCAGATTTACCTCTTTCAGGTTCAAGGGAATGTTACCTCCTTATAATGTAATTGAATTTAGTGAGCAAAAGTCCATGTTTACCTTTTCCCTTGATTGATTTCAAGACTTAATCGTATATTTCAGTCTGAACTGAGGAGTCTTAATGTGGATGTGGATGTATTTCTAACCTGTGTGACCATGAGGAAATCACTTCACCTTATCTCAGTTTCTTCTTTTGTAAAATGAATGGAATTGGACTAAATGATCTCTGAGGTTCCTTCCAGTTCTAGATCTGTGATCTTATGATTCTCATATGACAAGTCCTTCATGCCCTTGAATATTTGATCAGCTGCTCTCTAAACCTCTTGCTGTATATCTCACCCCATCCTAATTCCAAAGCCTCAATGTGTTGATTTTACAAGTATAGCTTAGTTTATTTTTTCCTTGATAGACTATCTTACTCTTGCCCAAACAACATTAAAAGCTCTTTCTGAAGTTTGGGAGAAAGTTCCATGATAAATAAAGAAGTAGGCTATTTGGAGGCAATACCCTTCATAGTGAGGTTACTATCTCTGCAGCCCTTTCTCAGCTTAATATTCCAGTATCTTTTTTTTTTTTTTAGCAATTGGGGTTAATTAACTTGCTCAAGGTTACATGGCCAGTTATTTCTGGGTGGGTGCTAAGTGTATGAGCCAGGATTCGATCCCAGGTCATCCCGACTCTGGGGTTGGTGCTCTTACTCACTGTGCTACTGGCTGCCCCAATATTCCAGTATCTTGAAGAGTCTTAGCATCAGATACAAATTTGGAGCAAAACCTCAGAAATTATACTCTCTAGGTGGAGCAGTGTATAGAACAGGAAGACCTGAATTCGAATTTTGCCTCAAACACACTCAGTAGCTATGTGACCGTAGGCAAGTCACTTCATCCTGTTTGCCTTGGTTTCCTCACCTACAGTATGAGCTAGAGAAGGAAATGGCAAACCACTGTAGTATCTTTGCCAAGAAAGCCCCCACTAGGATCACAAAGAGTTGCAAATGAATGAAATGACTGAGCAACAACAATTAAGAATTTGGAATTACTTAGACAACAGTGATTCTTAGCGAACTCTTCCCCACCCCTCAATATTGCCTATTTATAAATACAAATCTGATCTAAGTTGCAGGGGTAGTATTCTTAAATTATTTTTAAAAATAGGGTGAGGTAGAGGGGAAAACCTCACTAGGCTAAGAGTTAGGAAATCCAGATTTTAACTCTGACTGCCACCAACTTACTGTGTGACTTTGAACTATTACTTCTCTCTGTAGCTAGTTTCTTCATCTGCCAAAGGAAAGGGAGAGGCGGACAGTGACAATGGTTTCCAAATGGTTTGCCCTGGTAGAAGCATTCACCTTTTTTAAAAGTTTGGTGGGACCCTCACAACAAAATGTTAAAAATTTAGTTTTAATGTTTCTAGTTAATGGTACCAAAGAACCCAGGGTTTTTTTTGAAAACCTTGTATTTTCATATCAGTGATATTGTATACCTAACATTGCAAACAGATTTCTTAGTGAGAAGGATGTGATTATTTACTGTCAGTAATTGTTTTAATTTGGAGCAATCTTTGTTGCTATAGCTTATAAGTAAATTGTAAACTTAGTATTTTTCCACACTGGGACATGAGAGATAAAAAGGCTCATTGGAATATTAGGCTAATTGGAATATTAAAAGACACATAGTATCCACAAAGAGGGACTTAATAGTCCCACTGAGCTCTGCCTTGGCCTAGTCAAAAAGCTTATTATGTGCTCACTATGTATCAGGTAGCATAGAAAGTATTGGGAATGCAAATAAAGGCAAAAATAAAACTGGTTCCTACTTTCAAGGAGCTTACACAGAACTGAAAAGATAGGAGATGGTGGGATAAAGAAGGTACTGTAGCAGCAAGCACCCTAGCATCCCCAGGATGGCTGCCAACACAGGTTTTACTTTAGATTTACTTTTTATTTTAGATTTACTTTTCTAAAGGAAAGCAACTCAAAGCGGGTTAACAATCTTGTTTTAATCAAACATATGTCATTTCCTAGTTCAGGGAAAAGGGTCAGTACCCTGAACTTCAGAGAATACAGAGGTTACAAGCAAACAAAAAATACAGACAGAGAAGCAAATCAGCAGACAGGCTTCCAACTGTCCAACTATTACATCCATACCTAATCAGTTACTAGAGAGGGAAGCACCAACATCTGGGTTTTCAAAGCCAGGGGACTCAATGGCTGCCCAGAGTCTTGT
Organism: Petaurus breviceps papuanus; assembly: GCF_028583685.1. Taxonomy (NCBI): domain Eukaryota; kingdom Metazoa; phylum Chordata; class Mammalia; order Diprotodontia; family Petauridae; genus Petaurus; species Petaurus breviceps. Next base: position 34,624,462 of record NW_027187391.1, read on the forward strand.
CTGGTCAAATTATACAACTCTTCTCAAAGTGAGCCCCAAAACGAAACCTCACATCAGGATATATATAGCCTTCTCCAGGATCAGAGAATGTCACAACCCTCTTGTCCCACTGCCCAATCACAAAGACACAAGGTGTGGGCATTCCTGAAAAACAAGCCTCCCACCACAGGCTCCATGTGACCACATTCAACCTATTAGGGTCAGAGTTTATTTTCAAATCAAGGAAGGTTCTCAGAGTCACTTAAGCCTATCAAAGGGACAAGGGGCAGGGAAGATCTTAAATTCCCATTCCCATAACAGGTACCCACACCTTAACCACTATGGTGCTTCATTACAATGTGACAGTGGAATCTAGGGAGTCAGGAACAGAGTCAAGAGAGGAGTGGAGGACATTTTTCTGACCACATCTAGAATAATGCATTCATTTCTAGACATCACGTTTAAAGGAAGACATTCATAAATTGGATAATGACCAAAGGGAAGCAACCAGGATAGTGAGTGAACATGAGATCATGAGATCATATCATATAAGGATTGGTGGAGGCAACTAGAAATATCCTGTCTGGAAAAGGGAGGTCTCAGGGGAACCATGATAACTATTTTCAAACATTTCAAAGGCTGCCATTTAGAAGAGGGATTAGACTCAGTGGGGCTTAACAGGGAAGAACTAGGAGTACTGGATTTAAAGGATCAAAGTAACAGATCTAAGTTTGATGCAGAATTTTAAATATTTCCTTAAATCCATCCAAAAGTGGGATGGGCTGCCTGGGGCCGCTATCAATAGGTAGAGGAATTCCAATAAAGACTAGTTGGCAATTTGTTCAGTGTGTTATAGAGAGGATGCTTGCTCAGGTATTACTGTTATTCAATCATTTTAGTCATATCTGACTCTTTGTGACTCCATTTGGGGTTTCTTGGCAGAGATACTGGAGTGCTTTGTCATTTCCTTCTCCGGCTCTTTTTACAGATGAGGAAACTAAGGCAAACAGGGTGAAGTGACTTGCTTAGGGTCACATAGTATGTATATGAGACCAGATTTGAATTCATGAAGGTAAGTCTTCTTGACTCCAGGGTTGGCACTCTATCCATTGCACCACCTTGTTGTCATGCTTAGCTTGGATGAGACATCCTGTGCTGAGATTCTTTCTAATTTTCATGTTCTTTGATTCTGTAGAGATGTTTCACAATAATTTTCACTTTCCTATATTAAAAATAAATTTCTTAGGAGAGATTATCTAGCTCCTTTTATTTTTTTAAATGATTAATTTTTAATATTCATTTAAAAATTTTTTTTGAGTTCTAAATTCTCTCCCTCCTAACACTCCCTCACTCATTGTAAAGGTGAGATATTTGATATCAGTTTTACAGATGAAATCATGTAAAATATATTTCTGTATTAACTATGCAACTATTTTCCAAAAGAAGCAAGAAAAATCAAGTGAAAAAGTTATGCTTCAATTTGCATTCTGGCACCACAAGTTCTTTCTCTGGACATGAATAGCATTTTTTCATTGTAAGTCCTTTGGAAATGTATTGGATCATTGTATTGATCAGAATAGCTAACTCATTCACAGTTGATCATCATAGAATATTACTGTTTCTGTGTACAATGTTCTCCTCGTTCTATTAATTTCATTTGTATCAATTCATGTTTGTCTTCCCATGATTTTTCTGAAGTCATCCTGCTCATTTTTTCTTATAGCACAATCATATGCCACAACTTGTTCAGCCATTCCACAACTGATGGGCATCCATTCAATTTCCAATTCTTTGCCACTACAAAAAGAGTTGCTATAAATATTTTTGTACACATAAATCCTTTTCCTTTTCCTTTGATCTCTTTGGGATACAGACCTAGTAGTGGTATTTCTGGGTCAAAAGGTGTATATAGTTTTATAACTCTTTGGGCATAGTTCCGAATTGTTCTCCAGAATGTTTGGATTAGTTCATGATTCTACCAGCAGTGCATCAGTGTCCCTATTTTTCTGCATCCCCTCCAACAGTTGTCATTTTCCTTTTCTGTCTGTATGTAAGGTGGATTAGTTTTCTTTTTAAGGCACTAGTTCCCAGGATCCATGACCATAAACAACCTACTAGTTCCCAGGATCATGGGCTGTAAACAATCTCACTGTGCAAGTGCAGTGAGATATAACAATAGATAATATAAATTTTTGAATTAAGTTGTAAACAGCACACTGTGTGTGCTTTGTGCTAAGTCACCATGATATTGTTAAAGTTAATGTAAACTTGTAAGACTATTGCTGGCAAATTGCCTTCTTTGTGTGCTCCTCTATAAATCAAGTGAACAGTGGTCAGTAAGTTGGGAATGTGAATTCTGCGTTTGCCTTGATTGGCCCCCATCAGGGCTTAGGAGGATTTGTTGAGTATGTATGCTTGTCTTGACTGGCCCCTATTGAGACTTAGGGAATCCTGAAGGAGTTGGTGCTCCCATTATCAGCAACCCCCTTGAGAAGAATAAATTAATTAATCCCTATCTTTTCTCTGTTGCTGTCCTTCTGGTTGCCCAGATCAATAGTGAAACTGCTAGAGGATCTAGTCCAAAAGCTCCTGTCTTACACTGTCATATTAGCCAATCTGATTGGTGTGGGGTATTAGCTAAGAGTTATTTTAGCCATAAATTTAACTATAAATTTATAATTATAAATTAGCTATAAATACAATTATTTGTTATGGTTAGCTAAATGTTATTTTAGTTTAATTTAATTAAATCTTTTAATATTTCTCTAATTAATAGTAATTTAGACCATTTTTTCACATGACTATAGATAGCTTTGATTTTTCCTTCTGAAAACTACCTGTTCATATCCTTTGACCATTTATCAATTAGGGAATGACTCATTCTTATAAATTTGACTCAGTTCTTTATAATTTTGAGAAGAGAGGCCTTTATCAGAGACACTTGCTATAAAATTCCCACCCCACCCCCTAGTTTTCTGCTTTCCTTCGAATCTTGGCTACATTGGTTTTGTTTGTGCAAACACTTTTTGATTTAATGTAATCAGAATTACCCATTTTACCTCCTGTGATTCTATTTTTTGTCTAGCCATAAATTCTTTTCTCTTCCATAGATGTAACAAGTACCTATTTATTTAAAAACTTCTCTTCAGTGCCTACTATTAAAAAGACACACTGATTTGTACCAGTGATATAAAGAGGAACAGAATAAAGTTCTTTCTCTTAAAAAGCTTATAATTCAGTTAGGGTGATATGATAGGTGGAAAAAAATAAGTATGATACAAGTAAGAATAAAACATAGGTTAAGGAGAGAATCTGAAAAGAAATCATTCTAATACATTTTAAAGAAAAAAAAATCTCTTCTGGGGGCAAGGGTAAAGGTTTTACAGAGGAGGTAGCACCTGTGCGAGGTCTTGGCAAGAAAGAAAGATTTCAGTAGTTGGAGATAAAGAGACATTTCAGATTTGGGGAATGGCCTGTGAGCCTATACTGAGGGAAGAGAATGCAGGAAGAGATGGGAGAATATCAGGGATATAGCATTGTGAATATAAACTAAGGCTGAAATAGTGGATCAGAGCCAAAGGAAGTCCTTAAATTCATGCTGAGAACTTCCTTTTATGCGACAGGCAACTGGACTCCTAAATATTCTTATTATTTTTTTTTTTTTGCAGGGAGGAGGGCAGGGCAATTGGTGTTAAGTGACTTGCCCAAGGTCACAGGCTAGTTTTGTGTTGTGTCTGAGGCTAGATTTAAACTCAGGTCCTCCTGACTCCAGGGGCAGTGCTCTATTCACTGCACCACCTAGCCAATCCCACTCCTAAATATTCTTAAACCAGAGAATGAATCACATGCTAAAACCAATGCATCAAGAAACCTATTTTGGTAACTTTGTGAAGGATGGATTGGAGAGGGATACTGAAAATAGGGGCATCAGATAGGGAGCTATTATAGAGGTCTGAATAACTTGGATGGGGATGGTTTTATTTTGAGTTAAGAAGAGAATATAAAAAATATTATGAAAGTAGTATCAGCAGGGCTAAATAATGGATTGGATGTAGTGAGTAAGGGAGAAGGAAGTCAAAGATGCTCCCAAGATTTTGAGCTTTGGGGTGGCTAGGTAGCGCAGTGAATAGAGCATCGGCCCTGGAGTCAGGAGGACCTGAGTTCAAATTCGACCTCAGAAACTTGACACACTTACTAGACATGTGACTTTGGGCAAGTCACTTAACTCCAATTGTCCTCCAAAAATTAAAAAAAAAAGATTTTGAGCTTTGTTTACTAGGATGATGTTAATGCCTTCAACAAAAATCTAGAAACTAAGAAGAAGGGCAGATTTTGGTGAGTGAGTTTATTTAAGTTTTGGGCATTTGGAGTTAAAGGTGATAGCAAGATATCCACCTGGAGATATCCAGTAGACAATTTGAAATGTGAGACTGGAGTTCAAGGGAAAGATTGGGATGATGTATAGATTGGGGAGTTATATGCATTAAGATGGTCATTGAAAAAACAGGAGTAGAAGATACTGCCATGGTGACAAAATATAGAGGGAGAAGAAAAAATGCTTAAGGGAAAACTTCAGGGAACACCTATATTTAGGGGTTTTGAGAACGATGAGCAAGCAAAGAGCATGGAGGAAAAGTAGTAAAGCAAGCGGAGAAACCTGATAGAAGATAGCAGAATTGGAAGCAAAAGGAGGAGAAATTATCCAGCAAGAGGGAGAGGCCAACAGTGTCAGTTGCTTCTTTTATTCATTTATTAAAAAAAAAATTTTTTTAGACTCAAATGCCAGAACACAAATAGAGAATAGAAAAAAGAAACAAAAACATATCATAAACTTAAATACTGGAACTTAAATACAAAGTTAGAAAGAAATAAAAGTGTGTCATGTGCCTAGTAGAGCATAAGAGAGGATTCAAAATAGGTAACAATAAATTTTTATTTCAAGAAAGCCTATATGATAAATAATACTCATAGTGTTGAGAATTGTCCATCTTTTCTTTGCTTCCTTGTATTAAAAAATTTTTTTTATTGTCAGTTGCTTCTTAAAGGCCAAGGAAGATGAGGACTGTGAGAAGTCAGGACTGATAATTAAGAAGTCACTACTGACATTACTGGGATTAGTTTTATTGGAGGAGTTGGGTCAGAAGTCCATTTATGAGGGCTAATGGAGTGAGAGGGTATATTGCCAATGCATTACTATTACAGTGGGTAGTGAGGATGTTGTAGCAGTTGAATGTAGACTACTCTTTATTCTTTTTGCAATGAAAGGGAAGAATGATATAGGATATAGGGTGATAGCTTCCTGAGGTGAAAGGGATTACTTTTTATCTCTGCACATTGCCTTGTACCTTGAATTGAGCTAATAATAGATTTAGGAAATGACAGGGTCAAGGGAACAGTCTAGGTTTTCTTCTTGGACAAGGAAACCTGGATACGTTTTAGGCAAAATAGAAGGACACAGTAGAAAGTGAGAAATTGCAGTAGAAGCAATAATCAGAACAAGTTCCTTAAGGGTCAGGAAAGGATAGGATCAAGGACACAAGTGGAGAGGTTAGGGTAGCTTTAACAAGGAGAATCAGCTCTTTCTTAAAGTGAAAGATGATTGGGTGATAAGGAAGTGGTTTTGCATAATGAGGGAGGAAAATATTTTAGATAATTATTTCATTTTTTAGCATTTTTGCTTAATAAAATGCTAAAATTTGATTTCTTTGGGGGTATAAGCTTCTTTTAATTTTTACAGGAACCATGCACCTATCTTAAAAAAAAAAAAGACGATATAATGCAGTGTTTTAGAATCAATTGAAGTCAAACCATAGTATTGATTTCCAGTTTGGCTCATCAATGACCTAGATATTTATTTCTTTGTTATAGTTTAAACTATTACGTTTTTTTGGTTTCTTTTCTTTGAACTTCCTGATTTTACCCATTTACCTGTAATAAACATTGTGAAAGCATTCACAGTCAAAACTAAAACTATAAATGGGCAATTATTTTACATGTACTCTTCCATATGATTTGATAATATCTGAGTCACTGTTTACTCTATGTTACTGAATAAACTCAGTGACTTATTATCATTCAACTGGAAACCAACTTTTCAATGATATGACCTGTTAACTCCAATCTTTGGGTGTTTTCTGCACTGGCTTAGTGTAAACGTTGTATGTGACTGATGGATAATATGGAAAGTTTTGTTTTATGCGTCTCCTCTATTACAATTTTATTTCTTTGTGCAGTCCTCTGGACTGTCTTGGTGAGCTCCAGCAATCTGTGGAAAAGTTTATTTTTTTCCCCCATTCCATGGAAATCCCCTCTCCCCCCACTAGACTAGAAGCACAGTGGCTGGAAGATGGTAGATATTTAGTAAATACTTATTGGTTGATGATCTAGAACAGCAGTTCTCAGAAGGTTCTTTTAGGAGTTCCATGAGCTCAAAACTATTTTCATGATAATAATAAGATTTTTAATTTTAGATAGACTCTCAATAGATATAGCCCACATAAACAAAAGCTCTTTTGGGAGTTAACAATAATTTGTAAGAATATTTCAGAAGTGGGGCAACTAGGTGGCTCAGTGAGTAAAGTGCTGGCGCAGTGAGCAAAGCGCGGCCTGGGAGTCAGGAGGACCCGAGTAGGGTTCTGGCCTCAGACACTTAACAACACCTCCCCCGCTCCTGCCACACACACACAACTAGCCGTGTAACTTTGGGCAAGTTACTTAACCCCAATTGCCCTACAAAAGGAAAAAAAAAGAATATTTCAGAACTGCTGTTCTCGAAGATGTCTTCTAGATTTAACATTCTGCAATTCAAACACATTTTTCAGGCATCCTAAAGTTTCTTAAATGATCATTTTACATATAAATGATATATTAATGACAAGTAATTTATTAATCTGGTCTCCTCCCACTCCTACCACCACCCCTCTCTCTATGTCTCCCCCTTCCTCCTAATCCCTATCCCATGTTGGAAATGAAATAAGGTTGACTGCTTGCAGGACTGATCCCCTTCCTGACATAGCAGGATTCAGACTGAGCTGGTTTGTCCCTCATTAAGCAGCCTAGTGCTTCCTCCTCCTTTCGCTTTCACCATATTAATCCTGTAAGTTGTGTACACCAGTCAGCTTTAGCCCTAAAGCAGCTCAGAATTCCTGAGCTCAAATGATCCACTAGCCTCATCTTCCCTGACATAGCTGTTATATCATCACATCCCCTCTAAGAATCCTATATTATTAAAGACTAGAGTTAAAAAGCACAGGCTTTTTAACAAACACAAGCATAGGGTCAAACAATGTAGTATAGTAGGAAAAGTAATGGATTTTGAGTGTAAGGACCTGGATTCCAATTCTGGTTAAGTACCTGAGTAGCTTTGTGACTTTGGTCAAATCATTTAAACTTTTCCAGGCCAGTTTTTAATCTATAAAATGAAGGGGTTGAACTTGAGGACTTGCAAGGTTCCTTTTGGCTCAAAATCTCTGGTCCTGTGATCCTGTCATAATAATGTCCTATAAAGTTGGAAAGGCTTTGGCTGACGTTTGTTGTTTGTCCTTCGTTTTTGAAAGGACCCTGGCAGCTCTGGAGGAGAAAGTGAGGCTGGTGACCTTGCACAGCTGAGGACTCAACAACAAGCTATATGTGTGGCATTTATGGATCAACCTAAGTTCAGAGAGGCTTATCAATAGAAGATTGACCCCTAGGAGGCAAATTTTTTTTTTTACCATAATAACCCATGAAGACTGTTTATTAAGGCAGAGAGGAGTTATTATCTGCATTAATGGAGGGATATGCTTTGCTGGAATTAGGGATCTTTTGAAGTTCTGATATAATCATGAAAACATATATTATTGAAAGAGTCTGACCAAGCCATTATTTGAAAGTTATGGAACAGCATTTTCTCAAAAATGTTCTAAAATTAGAGATAGGGATTGCACATGTGATTTCATTAATAAAGAAGAACTCCCAGGGAAACACCTTCTATCAATGCAGGTGGGTACATTCTCTACAACTAAGAGTCTTTTGAGGGTGTCCTAGATCAGAGGTGTCAAACATGTAGCCTGCAACACTCCCGAGTGTGACTTGAGCCAGATTAAAATGTAATTGGGAAATATTTAACGAAATTACGAAAACTAGAAGAAGACCAAATAATGTTAATATGTGGTTTTCTAAGTCAATATGCAGCACATAGGGACCCCTATTTATATTTGAGTTTGATGCCACTGGCCCAGAACATTGAGAAGCTCTGACTTACTTGTCCAGGGTCACACAGCTAGTTTGTGCCAGAGGTAAAATGCGAGCCCAGACTTCCTGGGTGATAGGCTGATTCCCTGTTCACTACACTACCCTTTCTTTCTCTCAGATTAAAATTTTTTCCCCTCCCTTTATCTTGACTGGATCATGCCTTAATCAGCAGGAATTGGTGAAATTTTGTTGTATATGCAACAAATATATTGTATGTACTTTTTTGTGTTCATCTAAGTAAAAACAATAAGCAAAAAACCAAATTTGTAGGGCTCAAAAAAAGTCCTAGTAGAGTTCTGGGGTGGAGCTTTCTCCTTGTTTCCTGACAAATAGCATGTTGTCACTGAAAACAAAAGGTGTGCTTTCTGTCACTACTTACACGCAGAATGCTGACTGTAGATTAATGCCTTTGATCCCTATGATAGGGCTAAACAATTGCAGTGGAATCATTCTTTATGCATATTGTCAGTTACTGAGCATGCAGTCAAAGGACATCCTTCCATCTTGGAACTGAGGTTTGGGTGCTTCTAAGCAAAATTCATTAATTAAGCAAGATTATCTGATTAATTAGTCTTGATAAAAACAATTGTATTAATTGTCTTGGTGTACACAATACTATAAGAAACACAGTACAGGGGGAAAAGAACTTATCCTTATCCTTTATGGACCATGTGGTCTCAGTCCTTGTTTCTCTGACCACTGCAAATGGTCTGTGAGACTATAAAATCCAATCAGCTTGAATCACTCAAGCTAAGCAAATTTTGCAGAACACTAAATAAGACTAAGCATATTTTATGGTTCTTGTTCATTTTGCTGTTGCTATACAGACAAGTCAATTAATAAAAGAAAATTCAGATATAGCACATTGCAATGAAAATTTTTTGTCTGATGTTGAAGACAATCAGGTTTAAGCCTTCTAACATATAGATTTAAAATATCTATGAAAAAAAGCTACTACCTTCATTGTACTTTTAAACATACACAGACTTCATTTTCACTCTGTTGTACAGTTATAACTCTTTCCCATCCTTTCCTTTCTTTAAAAAAATTATTTTCAATTCATGGAACAAAACAAGCATTTCTAAAACATAGTATGATAAAAAAATGATTGCATGTGAAACTGAAAATCTACCATGTATAACTTGCTATTCCCTCCAAATATATAACAGTGATCATGTACATTTCCTTTTTCCTCCTTTTTTTCTCCCCCCTAGAGAATGCTACCATTAGACACATATAGGTATATATATATATATATATATATATATATATATATGTATATGCACACATATGTGCAAAATTATTAATACTTCTGTATATCACTTCTTTCTCTAAATGCACATTGTCTTTTTCATGTGTCCTTTATTTTTAATTTATGTATTTATACTAATCAAAATGACTTAGTTGCTCAAAGTTGTTCTTAAAACAATATTGCTGTTACTGTATACACTATTTTCTTGGTTCTACTCACTTCATTCTTCATGATTTCACTCAAGTCTTTCCATGCCTTTCTACGATCATTGAGCTCATCATTTCATATAGTATAGTAGTACTCCATCACAGATGTACACCACAACTTGTTCAGATGTTCACCAATTGATGTATATCCTTGCAATTTCAAGCTTTTTGTTACCACAGAGAGAGCCACTATAGACATCCCATTCACATTCAAAGTTATAATTACTATTTGTGAATTACCCTCCATTTTATTTTTACTCACTATTTTCTTTCTCAGTCTTTTTTTTACCCTATCCCTGTTACTTTATCTTTTCCCCCTACCTTCCCATCCCCAACTTCACCCACCTCTCCAAGAGTACTCCAATCTCCTCCCCCACCCCAATCTCAATCCACATATCCTTCCAAAAGTCCTCCCTATTTTCTCCCCCTCCCTCCCAAGCCACAATGCAAACACCCTCTAAAAGTCCCTTCCATACCCTGTCCCTCAGTTTTCTCACCTCTCTACATATTCAGAAGACATCTACACCCTTCCAGATGTACATAGATGAGAGTAAGGTTCCAACATTACCTACCTTCCAACTTTATCTGCTTCCTTTGTATTTGCTCTTCCTTTTACTCCTCATTTTTATAGTACAATTACTCCCTTTTACCTTTTCCTATCCAGTTTTTTTTAGAATCAGCCCATCATATACAACTCAACCCCAACCTTTCTTTCAAGCTACCTTAGTAATGACAACAGTTTTAAGATTGCTGATAACATTTTCACATATATAATAGGTAAACAGTCTGACAGTAATTAATGCCTTATAATTAGCCTTTAATGTTCTTCTTATATTTCTTCTGGATCTTTGATATCAAATTTTCCATTGAGTTCTGGTCTTTTTGTTACAAATACATAAAAGTCTTTAATTCATCAAATATCCATTTTAAAATTCTGGATTATGCTCAACTTGGCTGGGCAAGTTATTTTTGGGTGCAACCCCATATCTTTTGCTCTTCAAAGCACATTGTTCCAAGACCTAGTCTTTTAGAGTAGAAACTGCTAGATCTTGTAAAATCCAGACTGCATTTCTACAGTATTTAAATTGTTTTTTTTTCTTGTTGCTTGCAATCTTTTCTCCTTAACCTGAGAGTTTTTTTTTTTCCTTTTTGGAGGGGGGAAGAGAGGGCAATTGGAGTTAAGTGACTTGCCCAAGGTCATATGGCTAGTTAGTGTTAAGTGTCTGAGGCAGGATTTGAACTCGGGTCCTCCTGACTTCTGGGCCAGTGCTCTATTCACTGCACCACCTAGCCATCCCCAACCTGGGAATTTTTTAAAGTTGGCTATGATACTTCTATAAGTTTTCCTTTTGGGATCTCTTTCAGCTGGTGAATAGTAGATTTCTTGCTATTTCCTCTTTGCCCTCTTGTTCTAGAACAGAGTCTCCCAAGCTTATTTGGCCTATTGCCTCCTTTTTTTTCCCTTTTTTTGGGGGCGATTGGGGTTAAGTGACTTGCTCAAGGTCACATGGCTAGTTTTTTTTTGTGTGTTAAGTGTATGAGGCTGGATTTAAACTCAGGTCCTCCTGACTCCAGGGCCAGTGCTCTATTCACTGTGCCACATAGCTGTTCCCCTATTGCCTCCTTTTAAAAAATCACTCATGCCCCCTTGAAAATCTACTTTGACTTTTTTTTGAAATTTGCATCATTTTTAAAAAGTGTGCATATATATGTATATAATGGACACATATTAAATTTAATAATTTATTATAAATTTGTAGGGTTTTCCTATATTGAATTTTGATGAGGCATATTGCATCATATAACTGTATAGTATTTTATTGTAAACAAGTCACATATTCCTGCTGATGCATACTGGACTTTCTAACAATGAGTGGTATACTTGCTTGTCAACACTTGCTTGTTGAGACCTGTCAGCAGACTTGGCCATTGACTGGTTATAACTTGCATTTTGTGTATGTATTTGGAAAATAATGTAACATTCTTTGTTACATCCAACTCAGTGTCCATTGCTATTATGCTGGAAAGCATCCCTATGAAGATTCAACTTGGCAAACCATTCCTACAGATGTTATAGCCTAATCTTTTGAAGACCTGTCAAAAGAAAGTCCTTGTCACCAAAGTCCTTGGTACTTTCAAATGGTTCAACATCAGAAATTGATGTGATTTTATCAGTGGAGATGACATTAAAGAAGAGGCATTATCATTTGTTTTTCCCCTATCAGAATGTAAGTTCCTTGAGAGCAGGAACTGTTTTACTTTTCTCTTTGCATCCATAGTGCTTAGTACAATGTTTTGCATATAGTAAGCATTTAATAAATTCTTTAGCCATTTATTCATCTATATATCCATCTATTCAATCATTTATTCATTCACTCATGTGGTAAGCAATAGATTAACACTGGAAATTTTTTGACTGGAGGAGTGACAGGACCAAATTAATACATAAAGAAGTTTATCTTTAGAGGGGAGAAAATGAAGGGAGGCAGACCAGTCATGAGATATTATGATAATTTGTGATAGGGTGGTCATGACAGCCAATATGATAAGGAAAAGAAGATGTGATGGATGCCAAAATCTTGTATTTTATCAACAACGTTGGATAACTAGATATTAGAGATAAGAAAGAGCTTCAATTTTCTCATCTGGATCATGGGAATAATAGTACTTTTTCCCTTTACTTCATCAGAATATTAGGGATAAAAAAGCAGTCATAGCTTATGTGAGAAACATGGTCTTCTTGTGCTTCCTTGGTGAATGTATTTCCCCAATGATACTCTCAGCTCTATGACCTATTTTTTTCTCCTTCTGTGGTGTTTGCTGTTCACAGTTAGTACTCAGGGAATACTGATGAACGATGGTTTCCAAAAATATATTACATAAGAGCTATAGTGTCAGAAAGATTTAGTGAACATTTCACAATGTGTTCAGCACAGTGCTTAAATTCTAAGAATTCCAAAAAGTGTGAGGCATGATCTTTGGATTCCAAGGCATTTGAAGTCTCACTGAATAACAGAGGTGAACAATGAGGTGATGGTACAATATGACATCTCATTAAGCATTGATATGAATGGCATGAGAAATAAAAGATAAAAAAAAAATCTTCCTTCTTCTGGAAGACCAGATAGAAGGTGGAAGACAGAAAAAAAAAATCTCTGATAGCTCTATAAGTATAGGCATAATACCATTAGTTCACTCTTAGGACACAAGCTTAGGATAATAGCTTTATAAAACTAATGCGGTTTGTGATGGACTTTGAAACCTTGGTGCCATCTTTTTTCTTTTAAAAAATATTCATTAATGCCTTCAGGAAATTGCAGAGGGAATTGGTCTCCTGGCCACAAGTTTCTCCCTATTCTAATTTATCCTCCATACAACTGTTAAAATGATTTTTCTAAAGCTCAGGTTCAATTTTCTACCCATTAAAATCAAGTAGTTCTTTATCACCCCCAGGATGAAATATAAAATTCTCAAAGTTTTTTTTTAAATAGCTTCCCCCACCTTCACCCCACTTCTAGTCTTCTTATATCTTATATCCACTACTTGCTTTATGATTGAGTGACACTGTCGACACTCTTTGCTCTTCTTTGAAGAGGAAACTATCTTTCAACTCTAGGTATTTCACTGGCTGTTCCCCATGCCTAGAAAACTCTCTCTCCATCTCTGTTTTCTGGTTTTTCTGATTTCCTTCAAGTCCCAGCTAAAATCCCACCTTCTCCAAGAAGTTTCCCTAATTCCCCTTAATTCTAGCACCTCCCCTTTATTATTTCCAATTTATCTTGTACATATCTTTATTATACACAGTTGTTTGTATGTTGTCTCCCCAGTTAGACTGTGAGTTCCTTGAGAACAAGGATTGTTTTTGCCTTTTTTTTTTGTATCCCCAGTACTTAGCATAATGCCTGGCACAGCAGGCACTAAATAAATGTATTGACCTACTGACTGACAGTCATTGTGCACTGGATGCTCCAACATTCTTTGTTCAGTTTTAAGTTTTAGTAGCTGAAGTCAGTGGAATTTTAAGCTCTAGTAGCTCCACTGACTTCAGCTGCTTAAAATTACATTGACTTTTGGAGCACTTGTATATTGTTCTCCTGGTTCTGCTTTCTTTCCTCTACATCAGTTCAAATGAGTCTTCCCCTGTTTCTCTGAATTATTCCTATTTGTTGTTACTCATGGTGCAGTGATATTTAATTACGTTCATATGCCACAATTTGTTCAGTCCCTTCCCATTAATTTTTTCCCCAAGTTGTTTGCCACCTGAAAAAGAACTACTATGAATAATATTTTTGTGCATATGAGACATTTCTTCCTGTCTTTGATCTTCTGGCTAGATGCTCAGGAGTACAACTGATAGGTTATAAGGCATGAACAGTTTAGTAACTTTCCCCATAATTAGAAATTGGTTCTGAGAAAGACTGCTTTTATTAATAACTTTACCAAGAGAGTAATAACTTTAACTCAGAGAGAGTACCAAGTGTTTCTGCTTTCCCATAGTCCCTCCAATATTAATTATTTTCCATGTTTTAGCATCTCTGCCAATTTGCTGGGTATGAGAAGAAACTTCAAGGTTGTTTTTGGCTTACATTTTTCTTTTCTTTTTTTTTAAGCAATTGGGGTTAAGTAACTTGCCCAAGGTCACATGGCCAATTATTTTGTGTGGGTGTAAAGTATCTGAGGCCTAAACTGATCCCAGGTTCTCCTGACTCCAGGGCCAGTGCTCTTACTCACTGTACTACCTAGCCACTCCTACATTTTTCTTATTTCAATGATTTGAAGCATTTCCCATGTGGTTATTGGTAGTATGCATTTCTTTCTTTTTTGGGGGAAAAACTTTTCATATTTTTTGACCAACTGTGGAATGATTCAATATTATTTGAGAAATTAGAATTTTGCCCATGACATTTTTGCAAAGATTTTCCCCCATGTGACAATTTTCTTATTAGAGTTGCACTGATTTTTTTTAAAGTGAAAAGCTCTTTGCATTTTTAATAGTCAAATTGTTATTTTTTTCTTTTGAAAATTTCTCTACTTTGTAAATTCTCCTATAACTATAGTTCTTAAAGGAACTTCATCCTGTTCTCTACTTTTTAAAAAAATGATGTAACTTTTTATGTTTAAGTCACATCAATTCAGAGCTTATTGATATAAATGCTGGTCTAAACCTATTTTCTATCAAATTGCTTTCCAATTTTCCTAGTAGCTCTTGTTGAATGTATTAAATAAGGAATTATCCATTCCTTCACCAGTAGTGATAGTTTGTTTAATACCAGGCTGCTGTATTAGTTTGCTTCTAGATCTTACTTATCTAGTCTGCTTCACCCACCTTCCTTTCTACTTTTTAGCCAGTGCCAAATAACTTTGATGATCATTTTTAGAAGGGTTAGATAGTGTGGGATCCATATCTATGATTTCAAGAGTATAGTGAATTCATTATGAAAACTCCCACTAATACAGATTAGCAACTTATCTGTTATTTTCCAGAAACCTCTACTTTGTAGATGAATGTTTCTTTACTTTTATTCTTATAAAGTAATTTTAGTTTCTCTATTTATTATCCCATTTCTTGTTCTTTTGAAGTGTTGAGGGTGAGGATTAGACTGAGAGGCAATTTCTCATTTTATCATCTTGCCAGAATTCTGCCATTATTTCTTAAAATTAAAGAACAGACATTATTCTTCATATTTTCAAGATGACTCAGTGGCTTAAATAAAAATGCATGGAGCAATTTCATTCACCAGAAATATTGGAAATTAACATTATAAAATTAATTGAATTACTAAAATTCATTAGTTGCATGATCAGAATTGAACTTATATATGACAGAAGAGATAACAACATTTCCCTTTATATAGGAAACTTTGGTTGTATATCTTAAACTCTGAAATTGCTGTTGCAATGATAACATGATAAATGTTGAGAAAAAAGTATTAAGCTCCTAAAGTTTAATCACAAAAGAGATTGAAAGGCATATTTTAAAATATATTGTGATCTAATTCATTTGTACAGACAGTATAGGAGTAATTGCATTTTATGTCTTTGAATGCACCAGTGGTAGAAATAAATGTATTTTCCTTTAGCTTTTGGGACATAGATTTGATACTGAATCAATCTAATTTTACTAACACTCTCTACCATTCAAACTTTTTTCATTAAATTTAGGTAAAATGTACACAGTATTTTGCAAACCTTAGATTGCTATGTGAATGTGGATAATGGTGATTGATTGATTATCCTGTGTGATTCTTATTCATAACTATCATAGAAGATTGACTTGATGTTCTTCAAGACTCTTCATCTATGAGATTTTTTTTTTAAAACATTAGAGGGCCTATTCTGTAATGGGAGGGCCCATTCCATTCTGTCTTCATGTCCCCAGTGCCTTGTGCTATGCATTGCGCATGGCAATATGGAAGGAATTTAATAAATATTTGTGGGATTGAGTGAATTTTGATATTTTGTGGTTCCTTAGGCCATCCACTTTTTCTCTCTCATACTGATTCACCTAACTATTTCCTTTTGTGATCATATATGTTCTTCATATGGATTTATTAATTTTCTTGTTGAGAGAAGAAACCTCAGTTGTTTTGTTCTTCATTTTTCTTACTTTAATGGTTGGACCAATTTTTCTATGTGGTTATTGATAGTTCACATTTGCAGTTTCAGAAAATTTTCTATATCATTTGAGTATTTTTCTATTGGGGAACTATGTTATTGTTTTTTTTTTTAACATGCCATTTCTTTGAAGGTTATAATTGGTAACATGCTGCAGCCTATTTACACTTACCATTCAATGTCCTTCTATTCATTACTCTTTGGATAACCTCCAATTTTTATTCTTCTGAGATTATGGCATGCCATGATTCAAAATGCCCATATAATATCACCAGGAGAATATTGTGTGTGCGTCTGTGTGTTTTAATGGGCTTTTGTGGGAGCTAACAGCATTGCATCATTGAAAATGCTGTTCACTTTTTTAAATATAATCTAAACTGGATCTTCTCTTCTTGTATAGTTCTTAGCATAGCTTGTTGATTTTTTGCCCATTATAGTGTTTTCCAAGATATAGATACTGATGTATTGTGCTCCTTTTCAGTTATGTCTGATTCTTTGTGACACCATTTGAGGCTTTCTTTTCTTTTCTTTCTTTTTTTTTTGCTTTTTGGAGGGGAAAAGGCAGGGCAATTGGGGTTAAGTGACTTGTCCAAGGTCACATGGCTAGTAAGTGTTAAGTGTCTGAGGCCAGATTTGAACTTAGGTCCTCCTGACTCCAGGGCCGGTGTTCTATTCACTGTGTCACCTAGCTGCCTCTATTTGGGGTTTTCTTGACAAAGTTACTGGAGTGGTTTGCCATTTCCTTCTCTAGCTCTTTTTATGGATTAGGAAACTGAGGCAAACAGTGTCACATAGCTAGTGTCTGAGGTCAGATTTGATTTGAACTCAGAAAGATGGGTTCCTGACTCCAGGTGCAGCACTCTATACTAATAATTCATATTGAAATTTCTCACTCAAATGAGATGTGGAAAGTGTTTTGTAAAACTTTGAAGTGCTATGTAAAAGAGAGATGATGAAAAAGGTGTATCAATTAATTGATTATCTTGTGAATTCCTCACCATTTTCTTAAGGATATACCCAATATAGAAAAAGTCTCCCTCTATTTGTGGGTGGTGGTTTTTTTTTTTTTAATAGTAGACTATAAACTCCTGAGATAGTTAGGTGGTAGTGACTAAAGTACTGGACCTTAGTTTAAGTCTAGCCTCACACATTTTTTAGCTGTGTGACTTTGGGTAAGTGTAGCAGCAAACACCCCAGCATCCCCAGGGTGGCTGCCAACACAGGTTCTTGGATCTGCTTTGCTAAAAGAAAGCAACTCAAAATGGGTTAACAAGTTTACTTTAATCAATCAAACATATATTGTTTACCTAGTTCAGGGGGAAAAGATCAGCACCCTGAACTTCAGAGCATAGAGAGGTTACAAGCATAAGTAACAAGAACATTTTAGCAGACAGGCTTCCAAACTGTCCATCCATTACATACATCCATGCCTAATCACAGTTACCAGAGAGGGAAGCATCAACATCTGGGTTTTCAAAGCCGGGGGGCTCTCAACAATGGCTGCCCAGAATCTCATCTGCTCAGATCACACAACCCTTCTCAAAGTGAGCCCCAAAACAAAGTCTCACATTAGGGATTATATAGCCTTCTCCTGGCTCAGAGAGTGTAACAACCCTCTTGATCCACTGCCCAATCACAAAATATCTCCTGAAAACCAAGCCTCCCACCACAGGCTCCAGGTGCACTTAACCTAGGGGCAGGGAACATCTTAAAAATTTACATTCCTATAACAGTAAGTCACTTAATTCTGATGTGCTTCAGTTTCCTAAACTGAAAAATAGGATAATAATAGCATCTACCTCCCAGGGCTGTTGTGAAGAATAAATGCGATCACGTTTTTAAAATACTTTGCAAACCTTGAAATGATATGTAAGTACTACAAGGTCAGTACAATTCTAGTTTTGTTTTTCCTTCTTTTCTGTCATATGTGTTCTTTCAGTGGGACTTCCCATCAAAACAAATGCTGTAATCTTGGCTGCCTGTGTTTTTACAATAATCATAGTGGAATCTAAATAGTGTTTTTAACTTTTGCAGAGAATTCTACACTTGTTTCTCACTATTAACCATGTGAGGTAGCTTATACAGGTATATTATTCCCATATTACAGATGAGAAACTTGATACTCAATGAAATTAACTGACTCATCTATGGAAATATAGGTGATAAGGGCTAGAGGTAAGATTAAAACCCTTTCTTAATGTTAAGTACAATGTTTTCCCATTGTCTCTCTTTTTCATCCACTCTGTCTTTATAGTATAGATCTTTATGCTTGTGCGTTTTTAATGACTAAGGACATACAGACACTATGACATCTTTTTAAATTCAAAACAAAAACAGATGTAAATGAGAATTTGAAATTGTATTTGCGAGCAGGAGAAAACACTGCAAAAGAAATGGTACGTTTAGGTGAAATGGTGGTTTGTCTGACACACTTCCTTGCCCCAACATAACATTCCTTTGTGGTAGCAGCATGCTCACTATATAGGCACTCATCCTTATTCTGTTGTTTTATTGTGATTATGTTTGGTCATGCTCATAATGTGATGGCTCTTCATTTCACTGTGTTACCATTGGTATGGAATTGGACACCTTCTATCCCAGTAGATCTTGAGTTCATGGCTTGGTGGGGCAGAGCTGGTAAAAGGCTTCTACAAACTCTAGCAATACAAATTATGCCCCACTGTTCCCATGACATCTCCTTGGGCTAGTCATTGTTTTAGTCTCTTCCTCTCTTCTCTTCTTCTTTTTCTTCCCTCACTAACCCAGTGAGATAAGGCTTGTAAGAATTTTATTTCCATTTTAGATATGAGAAAAGGGAGCCCCGGAAAGGTTAAGAATGTTGAGGTTTCTTTGATAGCAACAGGGAGGCAGTGAAGAGTTTTGAACAGAAGAGTGACATGGTCAAAACTATTAATTAAATTTTCATTATATAGGCAGGTTTATATTAACTTTTACCTTAATAACTTTGTAAGTTAATGGAGAGTGGGTCATAAAGGAAAGAATGATTCATTAGTCAACTTGGAACTGTTATCTATAACAGGACAGATTCTTAATTACATTTTTGTGAGCAATTGCATTCACAAGGAAGTGGATTCAGGTAAAATTCCAACCCTCACAAAGCTTTTTATGAATATATGCCTCCCATGATTCAAGGAAAGATAACATGTATTTCTTTATATATTGTGTCGCATAAAGCCCAGCTACCAAATTTACCACTTTTACTTAGGTATTTTCTGTCTAAGTTAACTATAAATGATGAAAAGAAAACCTTACTAAATGACCAAGCCATATCTCCTCCTGGCTTGAGTATAGCATTACTACCAGTTATGCTTCCAGCACTGAATGGGATCACTTAATGTCATGTTATCAAAAAACACCAATCAATAGGTTTCCAGGAATGCTAAATTTTTACTTTGAATTAAGGAAAGGCAAATTTGATTTTTTCCCTCTCTGTTCATATGAATATAGTTGCATTAGACATGGAAAGCAATCAAATTGGAGTCTGTTGGTCTAGGTTGAAAATCAATCAATCTGTATCCAGAGAAAGAACTGACAAAAGTATGCATAGAATAATTTTACACACACACGTGTGTGTCTGTATATATGTGTGTGTGTCTATATCTATATCTATATATCTATTTGTGTCTAATGGTAGCCATCTCTAGGCTTGGGGAGGGGTGAGGAGGAGGGAAGAAAAAAAGAAATTTACATGATAATCTTATTATATATTTAAGAGGGATAGAAAGTTGTACATAATAGGTTTTCAGTTTCATATGCAATCATCCTTTTAAAAATTATACTGTTATAGAAATGCTTGTTTTATTTCATAAATTAAAAATCAAATAAAGAAAAAATCACCAACCAGTTATTTCACTAGAGGAATCAGGTGTATAAATTGACTCAAAGTATTACAATTTT
Source organism: Petaurus breviceps papuanus (assembly GCF_028583685.1). Lineage (NCBI taxonomy): Eukaryota > Metazoa > Chordata > Mammalia > Diprotodontia > Petauridae > Petaurus > Petaurus breviceps. The sequence continues at coordinate 34,644,664 of NW_027187391.1, forward strand.
ACTTTGAAATAAAAATTTCTTTTTATTTTATTCATTTTCTTTGGCTTTTGTATAAAAAATGGTACTTCACCATTTGACACATCTTGATTCTTCAAGATATTTTAAAAATTCTGGTACTTCTAGTACTAGGTGCCTAGTATTTTCCATGTACCATGCTAGGTGCTAGGGATGTAAATACAAAGAATGAAACAAATTCTACTCTCAAAAATTCTAACCATGGATATAAGGACATATATAAGTATATAGAGTAAATATGAGGATAAACACAGATAAATGCAAAATAGTTTAGTACAGTATAGTTTGGAAGAGAGACCACCAGCAGTTTTGGGGGATTAGGAAAAAGCTTTGTGGTAGAAGATGGTATCTTGGCTTTATTTCAAATAAAAAGATTCTGAGGGAAAAATGAGAGAGAGTAAATTCTAGGCATGGGACATGGAATTGAATAGTCACAATATTTGAGGGAGAATCAACTGTTGATTCTAATATGAGGACAGGAATTGGGGAGGAGAGAAAAATTGCAAGTCAAATATCAAACTCATTGAGGGAGGAAGGGAAGTGACCTGGGGGTCACTGGGGTCTGTAGACAATTATTACCAGGATTTTTATTGAGTGGTTGATATGAATAGCATGAACCTCAAAGAAAGACAGGTTACTGAGTGAAGGAGGAAGGGGGAGAACCTGGATACAAATAGCAAGGAATATTCCAATTCCTCTGCCTCAACCAGTGAGTGACCTGAGGAAAATGAATGAAGGTGCAGCCAGTACTGAAAAGGGTAACCAGGGAGGCTGTGTTATCAGGGAACAGCCAGGCTTTAATAAAAGCTAGTAGAAGGGAGGAGAGGGAGAGGAATAGATTTAAAATGAAGGGAAGTTTGTTGCTTATGGAAAAGGTATTCTAGAAGGTACAGTGGAAGGGAATAGATAGAGTTAAGTTGAAACTTTGGAATGGGAGGGTTGAGGGAACTAGGAAAGAGGAATTGCCTGGTAGGGGGTGTTGAGTGGGATTTCAGGAATAGATGATGTACAGTTCAGTATGTTCATCATTGAGTGAAAGGCACCAGTACTCAATGTTCAGAGGGCAGGAGCAGAAGGAAATGAAAGAACTGAAGTTGAAGGGAGGGTTGTTCTTCTTTGCGATGGAGGTTCTCCCATGTGTTATTTGGGAGATTGGGCTGGAAGCACGAATTGAAAAATGCCTTCTGCTGGTATAGATGGAAGATTGCTTTGGGGCAGATGAAATATGCCTGTCCTGGCCCACATCATCTTTCTTTAAGGACCATGTTGCCCCAAGCAGGAGATGGAAGATTCAGGGCACTAGTGCACTAACCACTAGTTAACTAACTAACTAGTGCCTGAGTCATTTTTTGAGTTCTCCACTTTATTGAGTACTATATCAAACATCGTAGAACAGCTTGCCTTGGAAAGAGAGGTCTGTATTCCTCATTTCCAATTTACCAATCAGTTCTTACTTGTTGCTTAGTTGGTTAGTCAAGTCCATTTCTCCTTCTTCACAGCATTTCTCCTTCACAGTAAGCTTATCTCTTTTATAACAAATGGAAAAAAAAAGTGGTTTTTATCTCCTATTAGACATGTTCCAACTTTAATTCTATTATTCTGTGTCTCCTGTATTATATCCAAGTTAGACAAAAGAACAAGACAGATGCCAGTATCATCACCCACATTTTCTCATGTTTCTTATTATGTAAAATACTTCCTTTTGCTTGCCCTGAAGATATTTCCTTGAAGCTGTATTGACTGACTTTTCTTCCTCCTCTTGTACCTTAACTGTGGGTATCCCTAAGGCTGAATCTCTGACCCTATGTTCTTTTTTTCTCAATATCTTAGCACTCATTGATGAAATCATCCACTTTCTTGACCTGTACTATTACCTTTAGGCACATGAAGCCCAAAATCTTTATCTCTAGCTTTGATCTCTTTGAAACAGCAATTTTCTGTATTCAACTGCCTACCAGAATGTCACAAAAACCACTTTAAATCTCTTTCAAAGTCTTGCTGGAGTGTGTGTGTGTGTGTGTGTGTGTGTGTGTGTAGACTTCTAATAGAGACAAAGACTCACTGTGAGGGAGGGGAATGCTATACTGGATTTGATTCTAACAACTCAGGAGGAACTGACTGGTGAATTGGAATGAAGAAAGTGGTGGTCTCTTGCAAGGGCAAGCTATGGTATTTTCAGGGATTTTAAAGGAGGGAGACACTAAGAGGAAAATTATATGTAAATTTATAGCAACACTTAACCAGTAAGTATGGCAGTAATATACCTGTTGGAAAGGAAATAGTTTTTCCTTCCTTCCTTCCTTCCTTCCTTCCTTCCTTCCTTCCTTCCTTCCTTCCTTCCTTCCTTCCTTCCTTCCTTCCTTCCTTCGTGGAAATTTACTTTCAGCTGAACAATATGAATCAGTACAGCTTTTATATTCTGAAAAACAATAGTTCTCAAAGTATGACACAGGGACCCTTGGGCATCATCGATACCATTCAGGAGATCTGTGAGAGCAAAAACTTTTTCATAATAATACTAAGATGTTTGCTTATCAAAGTATATCTCCTTTTTCTGATTTAAATTTATATCTAAATGAGGCTGGATTTTCTTTCTATGCTCCAACCAAAACAACATATCCTAACAAACTGAATGCAAAAATAGATATGAAAATCCAGTTGTCTTCTATGAAGTCAGACATTAAAATATGTTTATTTTTCATAAATATGTTAACACTTGGTTTATTATTATTATTAAAATGAATTAGTATATAAGCATTTTAAAACCTTTTCAGTTTTAATTTCCAAAATGGTAAATATTAATTGATATAACCCACATAAAAATTCTTTGGGGTCCTCAATAATTTAAGTGTGTAAAGAGGTCCTGAGACTAAAAAATTTGAGATAGGATGCTTGAAGTATTTGTAATGGCAAGCAAAGAAGTAGTTAATACATTGTTTCAGCTATTTAGTTGACACCTTGTTTCAGTTCTTGCCAATGATTGTATCAAGTCTTTGTTAAGGAGCAGAACTTGTGAACCCCACAACTTGTGAACCCTAGAACTTGTGAAGGGGAGGAACTAATGACCCATATATAAGGAGAGGCCCAGGCTGGAGAGAGCAGAACTGAGAAGAGAGAACTGAGAACTGAGAAGGGAGCTATTGAGGTAGAGAAGGAGAAAACTGATGGTAACCTGGCACTCTGTTTGTCTGTTCTGTCTGTGTTGATGCTTGTTTGTGATACTTTGTACAGAAGCCCTGGGACCTAACTGGAAGCCCTGAAAGAGGATTTTCTGGTTGTTTGTATACAGAAGTCTTGGAGGAGGGATTTAGAGGTCCTGGGACTGTACTGACAATTTCTGTTGAGTTCTCAGACCTTGTTTGTGGGTCTGTGTTGATTTCTATGTTGATGATTTGTGTTGACCTCCTTGACCTTGTTTGTGGGTCTGTGTTGATTCCTATGCTGATGATTTGTGTTGACTTCTTAGATCTTGTTGATGGCTCTGTGTTGATTTCACAGGCAGATAGTGAATGGATGATGGTGCCGGAAATGTGGATGAATGTTATTGTGTCTCTTTTAAGCTTTGTTTTCCCAAAAACAGAAACTATGAAGGACTTGAGGAGGACTGGACACTGTGAACTTTAGTGTAGAATGGGAACTGGATGAGGAACTGGACAAGGAGCTGAGAGGTACCGGCCTTTGAATCCAGGTAACAGTTGGATAGATTTGGGCAGGAACTGGGACCATGGAAGAGGAACCATGGAATCTGAGAGCCAGCCTCAAGTCCAGATGAAAAGACCTCTTCTTGGGTACCTAATGCTGACTGAGAAGATTATGATTTACTGTGACCTGGGGGTGGAGAACTTTGACCTTTGTACTTTGTGTCCTTTAAGGAGGCTTGCTCCTTAAAGATGATTGAGTTAAGGACTTACTGAATGATATCTTTTGTTTAAAACTATGTGGCCACTTTAGTGATAACTTGTTATGCTATAACATTGTGAATGCTGTACTTTGGTTTCTGTCAATTTGTCTGTTTATTTCTAAGTTCACTAGAAATAGAGTTCACTATACTATATAATCAGAATCTTGAAGCCGTTCACAGCAGCAGTCCTCTGGAGAGCTGCTTTGCTTGGTTTTACAGTATTATACTACTATATGTCTGTAATGGCTTTCTGCATTGGCTCTATGAGAAGGTATAAGGAAATTAAAGGGAGTGACAGACTTTTGATCTGATCATGAGAGAAAACTAAGGTTTTTAAATAAATTCTGTCATAATCAGAATAGAGAGATTATTTATGCAGGTGTTGGAGGGAAGCTACTGTCACTTAAAGAAAAATAAATAAAAGCTTTTTTTTTAATGCTAAACTGATACTATGGCTGTGCATTTTAGAAAGCATTTGAATAGAAGACTAGGTTTCTGCCATGGGCTGCTCAGTGTCTAGCACTTAGCATGATTCAGAGATGTGAATAACAAGTGACCAGACCATGTGGGTAGTAGTTCAAGGAAGAACAATGAACTCCATTTATTGATTCTCAGGACAAGGTTTTTATAAAGCAAAAGAGACAAAGGAAGGGGACTCAAGTATTCTTATCATTATCTTAGTCTGTTATATCCTGGAAGTAGCACAGAATAGATAATTTTATAAGTATTTAATATCTAGGAGACTAAAGTCTTAGGGTAAGACCTTTGATCTAGGCCTCAGGTACCTGCTAATGCAGCTGCAGTCACACGGATACAATTGAGAGCAAACTTCAAAGCCAAAGTTGCAATCCTCAAAAGACATCACATTTAGAGCTGACCACCCAAAGATATCTGAGTGCTGAATCAAATATTTTAGCTCTTAATAGCTAAAATGTTAGGGTATAGCCTTTTGGTCTCAGAACTCAAACAACATCTTTTAAGTGTAACCCATATCAAAAGAACTCAGGAGCTAATTTGACTAAAAGTCACATCTCAAAGAGGTCTTTGATATTCGGGTCCACTGATAATCAAGGTAATTATCTGAAGTCCTGGCTCAGGCCTCTTTGGCTCCCAGCAGGTTTCAACATAAATTATAGAGAAATATTCTAATCATTCTAGATTAAGCATTTATAACAATAAAGGATGAGTGAGAAAGGTACCAAATGGTCATATCTTGTTATTTTTTTATTTAATATCTTACTTTATATATTTAGTATTTAAACTTATTGTTTGGTTATTAATAGCTGGCATTTATATTGGGGTTTTTTTTTTCTTTTTTGCAGGGGGGGAAGGCAGGGCGGTTGGTGTTAAGTGACTTGTCCAAGGTCACACAGCTAGTAAGTGTTAAGTGTCTGAGGCTCCATTTGAACTCAGGTCCTCCTGACTTTAGGGCCGGCGCTCTATTCACTGCTCCACCTAGCTGCCCTATTTATATTGGCTTTAAAACCACACTGTATATGTTATCTTATTTGATACTTACCCTGTGATCATTTATGTTGATAACTGTTTATAATTTTGTATTTACATTAATATTTTAATAAAGATATAGTTTTTTTAAAGAAAAAAAACTAACCCTAAATCTCTAGCCCAGTTAATCATGTCTATGGCATAAGCCTTATAATTTTAATTGCATAGCCAAGATCAAAGCACCCATTGCCCCCTGAGGAAGTATGCCCTAATTGGAAAAATAAAAAAAGTTCCTAACATGAGAAAATGCTATTTTGAGTGATAGGCTTTCAAAAAAAAATTGAAGATTTTTAAGGTCATGTGCACATTTCTACCTGAATGTCCACAAATCAAGCCAGGCTTATCATCTTCCTCTCAAACCAGCTACCCCTCCTTATGTCTCTATTTCTGACAATGGAGCTATTATTACTGAAATCTTGGAATCATATTTCATCCTTTTCTCCCTCTCACTACCAAGATCTAATCAATCACCAACTTCTGCCAATTATCTCTTTGCAATTTATCTTAAAGTATCCCTGCCTTTCAATTCCCACAGCTATGCCTCTAGGTCAGATGCTTATTACCTTATGATCAGTTCACTGCATTAACTTACTAACTGATCTTCCTATCTTTAGTCTCTTTCTTTTTTAGTCCAACTTGGACATTCCTCTCCCCTCTTCAGACTTGGTCCCCATAACTTAGAGAGTAAAGTTCAACTATGTTTTCTGAAATCCAAAGTCTATCTTTACAACTTCACCTCTCATTCTTATCCAACACAAACTGTTTACCACATAGGTCTTGCCCATTCCCACCTTTGTGGCTTTTGCTTACACTTTTTCTTACACCTGAAATGTCCTCTGTTCTACTCTCTGCCTATCCAAACCCCCCAAATTCCTTAAAACACTTTACCTATTCTATAGATCCTGGTTTGTGGCTATCCAATGAGTTTTCCCTCCTCTTTATTATTATTTTGTTTGTCGGTTGTTTCACAGTTGTGTCTGATTTTTTGTGACCCTGTTTGGGGTTTTTCTTGGCAAAAATACTGGAGTGGTTTGCTATTTCCTTCTCTAGCTCCTTTTATAGATAAGAAAAATACTGAGGAAAACAGTATTTGCTTAGGGTCCATGCCTCTTATTTTATATTCAATCATCTATTTTCCATTGTTGTTTAGAGTTATTTTGCCATGGGATATAATGAAGGTGATAGTGGTGTAAGCTTTCCAGCTGAAAAAACTGGAGGATAGTACTGGCTTCATATAACTAGGCATCAAACTACTCATAAGTCTATTAGAACAACTCAACAAAGCAGAATTCAGATACATTTTTCTGGTCAAAGTTGGCACCTTATTGCTTACCTAGTTAGCAACGGACCCCAGGCTTTATTTTAGCATCCCCTTTAGACTTTGTTATAATCCTTGTTTTTGTTATGGTTTCTGCTTCAGATATCACCTTTGGTCCTGCAGGTTTTTCTTTCCAACTCCAGCCTCCATAATCCTTATTCCCCAAGTGGGATAGCACCAATCGGGTCATTCATGGAAACCAGACAAGTTCAAACCATGGACCTATTCAGGGGAAAGACTGGGGTCAATAGTATGCAACCTGTCTTGTATTGTTGATTAGCTTTTCATATGAATAAGTACATAAATAGAAAAAAAAACCACCCTTTATTAAGCACTTACTATTAGCAAGGCACTGTGCATAGTCACATTTGTACGTCTTATGATTCCCATTATACTTTTGGATGGAAAGAACCACATCATTGATGTTTTGCTTCCCATGTTGTGAATGTTGCTGTGTGCATTAGAGTAGCTCAATACAGAAATTTTTTAAATGAATGCGACTCCATGGAGTGTTCCTAATGCTTATAATAGTGAGGGGGAAATTTATCACCCATTCCATGCCCTTCTTGATTTTACAGACTTCAATCATTTCTCCTTTTCACCTTGCTTTTATAGACTTGAATTCTAATTATTTTTGTCTTGTCCTCATAGATTTCCAGCAACTCCATCACTCTCAATGTTTTTGAAATCCTTTGTTTTCTATTATACCAGTCTCCAATTTACTCTATGCTTTTCTCAAATAACTGTGAGAATTATTTTTGTTAAGTATAAATAGGGTCATGTCTCCAGTGTGTGTGTGGGTGGCCATGTCATGAAGCTGGATAATTGATTGATATTTAGGTGACAAATCCCAGTTGCTCTCAGTGGTCTCTTGTCAAATCTAAATTTCTCCTCATGTGTTTTGAGGCTGTACACTAATTAGTCCCCATCACCTGCACACCCTTGTTTTCTAAGTATAATGTAGTTTATATTCATTGCATTATAGACATTCTAACTTGCCTACTGCACATAAACAATATGAAATTGAAAGTAGAGAGAAACTAAGGCATCAGAGAGACTAGTCTAGTGTGTACCAATCAAAACTGGGGTTACTCCTGAAAAAAGCTTGGGCCATCTGTGAATCAAAGAGGTTAAATTGAAAATAGCTGCTGCTTTGTAAATAGCAGAAGTTGCATGTAAAAATTATTTATCACATGTTCATAGTGTGGAATATTGTTCTTTTATTAGTCCTTTCACTAATACACACCCATAAATACCAATTAACCACAGTTGCGTCATCTGTGAAAGTGAAGGACACAAATATAATGCTAAATTACCCTTAAAAATACTTGGGACTTTTTCCTTCTTGTTTTGTTTCTTCCTGTTGGAAACTTAGCCAAGTGAATTCCAAGTGATAAGTGAACTTATGATACTGTCCAACAGCTATGACCTTTTCATTAATATTATAGATTTAAAACAGGTGGATCTTTGTTTAAGAAAAAACATTATGTACAAAAATCTGAAGTTAAAAAATAGAGCAATTATATGTAGGGATGAAGGGTAGTGATAGAAGAGATCATTTGCATTAGAAAAGAAGTCTTTTTTATATAATGAGATTCCTTATTATTCTTTTAAACTGCCCTATTTCCCAGTGCCAATACATTGGTTCTCAGAGAACTCTTCCAAATATCTGCTACTCTCAAATATAGTTCCTATCCCTAAAATGAGAGGTCTTTAAATAGTAGCTGTACACTGATTATCTTATATTTATTACATATCTTTAAATTAAAATAAAGATTTTAAAACTTTTTTTAGTGTTGCTGTTGATATCACCATCATTTTTCACTGCCATTCTCTCACTAAAAGAACAATTATAGTCTGTACTTAGATTTCATAGAAGCTAAATTTGGAGGGAAAAAATGCACCCTTCATTTAGACCAGTATTTTGCTTGATTTATAAAGATTCAACTTATACAAATTTTGTGGTGGTCTATATTGGGTAAAGTGAGGTATACTTTGTCATACAACCCTCTTGTGGGGCATCCCTCTTGATTAGGGGTGGGGAACCTGTGGCCTCGAGGCCTCATGTAGCCCTCTAGGTCCTCAAGTGTGACCCTTTGACTGAATCTAAACATCACAGAACAAATGCCCTTAATAAAAGGATTTACTCCTTAAAGCTTGGACTCAATCAAAGGGACACACCCAAGGACCTAGAAGGTCACATGTGGCCTTGAGGCTGCAGGTTCCCCACCCCTGCTCCTGATAATATTAAAAATAGAAACATGTAGTTTTATAAATATGATTATGACTTTTATTGAATAGGTATTTATTTTTGTGTGCCTTGAGAGATGAATAATATAAAAATGTATCTAATAATCTTTTAGTGGGGTGGGGGCAATGCTGGATATGCAACAGAAAATGACCGTAAAATGTTTGAATCTCAGAGTTGGAGGTCATCTAGTCCAACCTGTACCCGAGTAAGTCTTCTTTTTTGCATCATCCACACATGTAACCATAAAGCCTGTTAGAAAACCTTCAGGGACAGAGAACTCACTGTCTCCATAGTAGTCCATTCCACCTTTAAACAGCACTATTAGCAAGTATTTATCTCCTAGCGTAGGTTAGACACCCAAAGGAGCAGTCCACAATAAAGATATGCTTAATTGAAATCATCAGGCAGCATTTTCCTTAAGGACTGAACTGAGCAAGAGAAGGGGAAAAGTAGGGATGTTCACTTATGCACACTTACCAGGTCTCTGCCCTTCCCTCACTCCTCTTCCTTGCTCAAAGTCCTATAGCCAGTGCAGCAGTCAGTAGTCCAGGGTCTTGGAGCTGGAGGTCTGCTACAATACTCATGATGTTCCTCACAGTGGCCTTTGGTGTCCCATGGCTTGGAGGTTGCACGTAGCTCTTCCTAAGGCATGACTTCATCAAAGAAGCTGCTGTGTTTCGTGAGCAAAGCAGAATTGCAATGGTTGAAAAGAAACCTGAGATGCACAAATTTATAAACATCTCCTCCACTCCAAATGCTCATGTGGACTATTTGTGTCTGACCTGTGATAGAGCCTTCTGAGCTTGTATTGGTCTGATCAGCCACAGTTGAACACTGTACCTTGACCCAAACGTAGTGATGTCATTTTGGTCCTCTTTGAGAATAATGGAGAACAACCAGCCAGCCAACCAATATGTGGTCAACTCTGCATGTTCCTTGACATCCTATAATTAGGCTTGATGATGTAATGACTACAGTGCTGGATTTAGTGTCAAGAAAACCTATGTAAAAATTCTACTGCCTGTACTTAGCAACAATAACAAAAACAATTAGTATTTATATAGTCCTTTAAGGTTTGTGAAATACAAGTATAATTAATTTTTTTCACTAAATAACCCTGGGAGGTAGGTTTTACAGATGAGGAAACTGAGGTAGACAGAGACTAAGTGATTTTCTCAGGATCACACAACTCAATGGTCACATAGTAAGTGTATGAGGCTGGATTTGAACTCATCTTCCTGACTACAGGTCCCAGCACTATAGCCAAAGCAGTGTAGAGTAGGAGGCAGAGATGGACTCAGAATCAAGAAAACTGGTATTTAAACTCTGCTTCTGCAATAGACTGGCTTTGTGATTGGACACTCTCTTAATCTCTTAATACCTATATGCAACTCTGTAAGATAATAAATTGTAAACAAACTGTTTATCTGCATTGGTAGATGTAGTTTCCTTACTGGGAGCTCCTTATAACAATAAAATCACAGGTCTGTACCAAATAAAAGTGGGTATGACATACTTAAATCAATTGTTCTCCAACTTCATTAAAATAGTCTCTCTTGAGGCATACCTTACCCTACACTATCCCTTCACTTCAAATTAATATCCATAGGTTTAGTCTAGAGAGGAATGAACTTGGGGAGTGGGGTGGGACATGATAGCTTTCTTCAGATATGTGAAAGCTATCATGAGGAAGAAGGCTTAGTTTTATTCTGCTTGGGTGGTCTGTTATAATACAGTGGTCTAGTGGCTAAAAGTAGGAGGAATGGGAAGAAGTTACAGAGAAGCAGATTTATAGAATCATAGAGTGTCAGAATTAGAAGGAACTTCAGAAATCATCTAGTCCAATTACTTTGGACAATTCCCTATAAAACAAATTTAATAGGTATTAATCTATAGTCTTTCCTTGAAGATTTCCATTTAGAGTGAATCTACCACTTCCCATGGCATTCTATCTCCTTTAGTAGCTTTAATTATTAGTAAAAGTCCCTTATTCTATTGAAATTCTGGAATAAATTTGTGATCCTAGCCATGTGGGTATGCCCTTCAATGATGTAGATTGCAGCCCATACATGCCTGCCATCTTCTGTGACTCTTGAATGTGTAGTCTCATGAATTTGATGCAAAGGTCTAACCCAATTTGCTGGGAATGTTTGTTTCTTTTAACATCTCAAGGATACTTGGCTCTTCAGAAAGCTCTCATAAACACCCCCCTCCCCAAGTTTTCTCTCTCCCAGATTAAATTTCTTAGTTCCTGTACCTTATCTTTACATAGTAATGGCTTAATCTGTCCCTTATTCTGGACATTGTCCAACTTCATGTTGTCCTTCCTGAAATACAGTGTCAAGAACTTAATACAGCATTCCAGCTGTGGTTTCAACAGGGCAAAGTCCAGCAGTGTTCTCACCTCCTTAACTCATTAATCTAGTTTGCCATATTTCACTGTTGACTCATACTAAGTTTGTAGTCTACTAAAATTTCCAGGCTTATTTCTTTTTAAGGTGGACTGCTTTCTAGTTATGACAGTCCTTAAGTCAGTCAATAAACATTTATTTAGGAATGTTTCCTCTGCCTTGTTCTTGTGAAGTTGATTTTTTTTTGGAGAGAAATAAGACTTTTCACTTATCATGATTAAATTTCATGCTTTGATTTGGTTCAATGATCAGCCCTTCAGGTCATTTTTGAACCCTCTATCTGACACCTAGTTTGTAACTATTCCTCTCAACTTTTTGTCATTTGTAAATTTTCTAAGTATGGCCTCAATATATTTATGTGAAGCATGGACAAATATTAAATAGCAGAGAGCCAAATACAGATCCTGGTGACTTTTTACTGGAGAATTCCTTTTAAGTTCACATTGAGCCATTAGGTAGTGATGGTTTTTTGGGTCTAGTCATTTGGCCTATTGTGAACCAATTTAATTCTTTCTTCTAGCCTATGTTGCCATCTTTTTCATAAGAATAGCATGAAAGACTTTACTAGATGCTTTGCTTCATCTTTCTCCTAATCTGGTAATTTAACAATATTGTCAAAAAAGGAAATAAGATTAGTCTGTCATGACCTATTCTTTTTTTAATTAAATTTTTTAAAAATTAACATTTATTTTTAAATTTTGAGTTCAAAAGTTTTGTTCCTCCCATGAGTCCCTTCCTCACCCACTGAGATAGTATCACCTATTCTTGATGAAACTTTGGTGGCTCTTTATGAACAGTTCATCTTTTTTCAGATATTCACTAACCATCCTTTTAATAATATATCCCTGAATTTTGTTAGGAATTTAAAAAAATAAGCCCATTACACCATAGTTTGTGGATTCCATTTCCTTTATTGTTTTGAGAAATGGAACATTTGCCCTTCTTGAAGCCTGTCTCCTAGTTTCTCCTATTCTTCATTCAGAGATTGCTGTTGTTCTTCAGTCATATCAGTCATGTCCCACTCTTTGTAATGACATTTGGAGTTTTCTTGGCAAAGATACTGGAATGGTTTTCCATTTACTTCTCCAACTCATTTTTACAGATGAGGAAAATGAGGCAAATAAGGTTAAGTGACTTGTTCAGGGTCACACAGCTAGTAAATGTCTGCGGCTAGAATTGAATTCAGGAAGAGGAGTCTTCCCGATTCCAGGCCTGTCACTCTATCCACCATGTCACCTAGCTGGTCAAAGATTGCTGACAGCAACTCAATGATCACATCTACCAACTCTGTCAAAGACTAAGACATAATTCATTTGGGCCCGCTAATTCAAATTCTTTGATGGCACCTACTCTCTTATTCTTTCTGTACTTACTTTGAGTATCAGCTCTCCATGTAGTGGAAAAGATACTGGTTTTGGATGAAGGGACCTGGGTTCAAATCCTAGCTCTGCTACTTTTTACTTGTGTGAACTCAGCAAGCTACAACTTCCTCTTTTCTAAATTGAAAGAGGTTAGAGTAATGACCTCTAACTTCTCTTCCTGTCCCCAAATCTATAATCGTCTTTTTTTTAATCTACTTTTTTGTCCTTCTCAGGTCAAAGACCTTTTTTGATAGAGAAAATAGAAGCAGAATAAGAGTTGAGCCTCTAAGCTTTCTCTTTGTTGTTGGCTAGCATCTATAATCAGCAATGATCCTTTCTTTTCTTTGATCCTTTTCTTCCCCCCCCCCAAAACCAAAGCAAACCCTTTTCATCAACTTAAGAGTTAGGATAGACCTAAGGAAAATCTTCCTAATAATTACAACTAAAACCTAACCCTCACCCTAACAAAAGAGTAAAAACCCTAAATAATTTTAGCCCTGAGAAAATATTATGTCTTCTTATTTTGGTGGACCTAACAATGAGGTTTTAAATATGCTTCCAGACTTAGAATAGATGGTGAGAAAGAAGAATGTAAGGAAGAGATATCAGGGAAAGAATTGAATTGGTTAGAGGGAAAGAAAATGGAAAACATAACAATGTGAGGAGAATCATGTATATTTAGCATCCTCTTGTAACTGACAGCATTAGAGAGGGGCCTTAGGAGTCAGCTCATCCAAGACAAAGGCACCAGGGATTGAATCCTCTTTTATATAAATTTTGTTTTCCCTCAGGACCCAATAGTCTCCTTTACTCTATAGATTTTTAATCAAAATTTGTTGTTGTTGAACTTAATAATAATGATTGCATACATTTTCATAGCTCTTAAAGAGTTTTGAGTCAGAAGCAGAACAAAAGTTGAACTGCTTAGACCCCTTGTAGATGATTCCTTTCAATAGTGATAGCACTTTATATTATGCAGAAAGTATACATTTTATATTTTCAGTGGAGAGAACTTGAGGTTTTCAACCTCTAAGTTCAGTTGTTTCTTTCTTTTTTTGTTTTGTTTTGCTTTTTTGGAGGCAATTGGGGTTAAGTGACTTGCCCAGGGCCACACAGTAAATGTCTGACACTGGGTTTGAACTCAGATTCTCCTAACTGCAGACCCCATGCTCTATCCACTGCACCACGTAGGTGTGTAAATTGCTTTGCATATATTACCTCATTTTATCTTTGTAGCAATTATACACACACACACACACACACACACACACACATGATTATCTCAGTTTTATAGCTGGGGAGCCAGTGGCCCAGAGATGTGAAGTTATGTATAATTAGTCAGTATCATAGGCAGAATACATATCCAAGTCTCCTGAAACCAAATCCAACCTTTTTTTTTTCTTTTGGTTAAGTGCTTTGCAAATTTTTAAAGAACTATATAAATGCTAACTATTATTATTAACATACTATGCTACCTTTGTTCTGTGAAGCATTGTAATGAAGTTTCTCAAATAGTTCATGGGTCCATATATCATCTGCTAAGTTATGCACAGACTGCATACATATTGTATAGCAATGACTACAATTTAAAAATTTCCCTTTACCACCTCTGCATCATTTTCTCAATATGAGATATAATATTTGATGGGACTTGATTTGAAAACTCTGTTGCTGTTAATTAGTCAGTATTAATAATTGCTGAAACAGCAATAATAATAATTGCTGAAACTAGCACAAAGAGCTACAAGACAACATGTACCAGGCAAATCAAATCACTACCACTACTTCCATCTCCACTCAGACCCCAGTGGAGACATCAGGACCCTGACCCTAAGAGCCCTGGTAATAGCATTGTCCTTCAGACTGCTGGCCCTGCTTCCAGCCTGGGCCCCATAGCCATTACTGAGGAGAGGAATCCCTGGGGAGAAGGGCCCCAAATTACTTAATACCCCCACCCCCAATGCCAAATGGTAACTAATTACTACAAATGGCAGGTAGACCTGTAGACCACCACTCCTCCTTCCAATCCAGCCCTGGAAGCCATCATCCTGAGAAACTATCCTGTGGAAATGTATCCTGCAAAGATGTCAGCATTTGCTATGCCCCCTTCATCAATCTTAACTACTAGACTCTTGGAAGGAAATTCTTTGGACCAAAGTCCTTAGTATTACTAAGTGGTTCAGTATCATATATGCATATGATTTTATCTGTGGTAGTGTCATTAAATAAGATGCATTGCCATATGACTTATAGCTAAAACTGATATTTCTCATTCCTCTATTAGAATGTGAGCTTCTTGAAACCAGGGACTATCATACTTATCTGTTTGTATCCCCTTGCTTTGCATAATACTTTGCAAATTGTAAGTGCTTAATAATGCTTTTTCATTTATTTATCTCGAATTCTAGGTCTCAGTTTTCTCATTTAGAAAATGAATTTGATTTCTAAGGTCTCTTTCAAATTTAATATGGCCAAACAAAATGGGGAAACCTAAGTTTCTTTGAAAATTTTGACAAAATTTATTTGAAATTATATGAGGAGCTGAGAAAACCAAGAAAAATATGGTATTATTCAACACATGATGTTTACTATGCAATACTAGGTAAAGCATGATATCCTCCTAAAATTTTAATCTATTACACAAAATAGAGCAATAGAATCATGGACTGGATAGTCTATTTTATTACTGCTTCTTAATGAAATGACAGTGATAAAAAGCATGCACAAGAGACATTTTGTAACAAGATTAAGGCAAGGAAAATCCAAGTCTGAACTGATTATGATGTGTACTTCCTTTTTCACATTCACTCTCAGCCTTCATGTCAAAAAATATGATGCACTGTTAGGGATACAGCTTTTAACAGGATTGCCATGTTTCTTTGGTATGCACTAGCTGAAAAAAAAGACAGCATATTAAAACCTAGAGTGTAAAAATGCATTAAAAGAGCTACAAAGTGATATGAGAATTGGAAGGAGAAAAGGAGTAAATCTCTAATAGCTGGATTTCAAGCACCATATCATTTTAGTGGAAGAGATTTTTTTGATGAATAGACTTCCCTAGTACTACTCAATTATAGTACACAAGGTTTGTTTAAAGTCAGTTCTAATATTGTGCTTCAAATAGTAGATTAGAACACAGGTATCGAACATGTGTCCCATAACAATTCTAAATATGTCCTCAACTAGATTAAAATATAATTGGGAAATATTTAATAAGAAAGTAAATATACAATAAATCATATGATAAAATATATGATATCAATATGTGATTTTCCAAGTCAACTTGTGCCCTTAAGGATCCTTATGTTTAGTGTCTCCCAGTTCAATTTGAGTTTGAAACCATTGGCTTAGAGTATGCAGATGAGACAAGAAAGGGTCACTTACTCAAACATTTTCTCTCCTGTTCCCATTAGTTAGATATCCCTTGTAGTTAGAAGCTCTTGAAGATTTTAAAATAAAACTTTAAAAATAAAACTCATCTGGATTTGCTATTCACATTTTAGTATAAATGATTTTGCCTTGTTTTCCTAAGAGATTAATACTACAGGAATGGGAGCTATAATTGTTGGGAATCCATGAGATTAAGGAAGAATTAGGGAAATAGCTTGATTAAGTGGAAAGAGCTTTGGCTTGGGAATCATAGTACCTGGGTTCAAATTCCATCTCTGACACTTATTATCTATATATCCTCAGATAGTCACTTAAACTCTCAGGGTCCCAGTTTCCTAACCTTTAAAATAAGGGTTTTGTTCATACCCTTTGACCCAGCAATACCACTTGTAGGGTTGTATCCCAAAGAGATCATAGAAGTGGGAGGAAGTCTCATATGTACAAAAATATTTATAGCAGCTCTTTTTGTGGTGGCAAAGAATTGGAAATGGAGGGGATGCCCACCAATTGGGCAATGGCTGAACAACTTGTGGTATACGAATGTAATGGAATTCTATTGTGCTATAAGAAAGGAGGAGCAGATGGACTTCATATTTACCTGGAGAGGCTTATACAAACTGATGATGAGTGAGAAGAGTAGAACCAGGAGAAATTTGTACACAATTACAGACACAACATATGTGTGATGACCAGCTTTGATAGACTGGGCTCTTCTCAGCAATGCAGGTTTATAAGTCAACTCCAAAAGAGTCATGATGGAGAGAGATATCTACATTTCAGAGAAAGAACTAGAAAGAACAGCATTTGAATGCAGATTGAAGCAATTACCTGCCCTCTTTCTTTTTCTTGTTTGGTTTGTTTCCTCTTTCCCATTGTTCATTCCATCTGATACAATCCTTTTTTATAACCTGACTAATGTCTAATGTGAAAGTATCTGCAGATCCTATACCTGATTGTATGCTGCCATGGGGGTGGGGGGGGGCAGAGGAGGAAGGAGGAGAAAATTTGTAACTCAAGGAATTGTGGAACTGCATCTTGTAAACTAAAAATAAACAAATTAATAAAGACCAAAAAAAAAATAAAATAAGGATTTTGGAATAGAGGGTCACTAAGATTTCTTCCAACTTTAGTTCCAAGATCCTGTGAATTTTGGAGCACTTTGATGAGGGGCTACCTTTAGGGAGTGAAAGGGCCACATCAGGGCAGAGGGATATAGGGGAGAGAAAAGAATAAAGCTGTGCCTCATATTGGGGCTCTGAAAAGAGAGGAGAGGGAACACTGAAGAAAAACTTCACCTACTTTGCAATTTTATTCAGGATCCCAATAGCAGTCACATCTCTTCTTTTCAGTCCCCCAAATTTACTGCCTTTGGCATCTATGTGCTAAGTAGTCAATATTCATTCTAGGCATATTTCATAAAGATGACAAAAACCACAAAGCACAGTTGAAACGTCAACACTCATTCTTACTAAGTATCTTGTTCTTCTTTGAATGATGGAGTATCACTGGATAATTAAAATGTGCATATCTCTTGTTATAGGTGGTTCTTTGGTTCAATCAAGAGAGTAGATGCAGAAAAACAACTACTATATCCAGGAAATGAGAATGGTGCCTTCCTAATTAGAGAAAGTGAAACTCAGAAAGGAGACTTCTCCCTTTCAGGTATGGAATTTTGGGGGAAATGAGGGGTATTCCAAAAGTCTTCAGGTCATCTAGGTGGTGCAGGGCCTAGAGCATTGGGCCTGGAGTTGGGAGAACTCATCTTCTTGGGTTCCAATATGATCTCAGACACTAGCTATGTGACCTTGGACAAGTCACTTGGCTCTTTTAGTCTCAATTTCCTTATCTGTAAAGTAAGTTGGAGAAGGAAATGGCAAACCACTCTAGTATCTTTGCCAAGAAAACTCTGAATGGGGTCATGAAACATGAGTCAGACACAACTGACAAATTACTGAACAAAGTTGCTTAAAACCACACTAAGACTTTTAGATACCTTGTATAGGCTTGGGGCCCTTGTTTGCCATGTATCTATCATGGGATCAAGGAAGTATTCATTTAAACTCTGTTCTTTTTGTTACTCATGTAAAAGCAATGAAGTTAAGTATATTGTAATAATTCTTAGGGGTGGTGCAAGAATTAGTGAAGGATTTCAATCTATGGCTAAGAAAAAATAATTTCAAAACATAAGTTCTATACATTAGTTCTATGCATTCAAGATATGAAAATGAAAAAAAAATGTATGCTGGTACATCTACTCATTTGTACTATATAGGTACCTTTTAGGAAGGGAATATGTAGGAGTCAAACACTACTCATTTATCAAACTGGTATGGTCACAATTTAGATTAACTTTTTGTGTTAACTTACTGTTAACAGTAAATAGAATATGAATTTGAATACTGTAGCTGAATACTTTTAAGTAATCCCATTACTTATTGGAAATGAACTATTCGATAGTTTCTCATATTTACAACTTTTGGTTAACTTAGTTATGTACGCAATTACATTGCTCAAAAAAAAGAAATAGAAGAGATTCCTCTCCCCCCTTCTCTTTTTGTTGTGTTTATATGATTTTTGTTTTTAAAATTAGGTACTTCTTAGAAGTGTTTTGCATCAGTGTGAAATATCCTTTCTTTTTTTTGAGATGACTTTTTATTCATATTTTATAATGATTTTTGTCATAAATGTCATAAATGACCTGTGAAGTGAATTTAGTGCATTTTAGTACACAACAAAATCCCAAAAATGATCAATAAAGGCCTTCTGATTGTAATGAAATGGAAAACGCATCTTTTATTAGAGGAGTGAACCAAGTTTTAGAGAAGTAAGGCATCCACTGGTAAGATGGCCTTGCAGCTGTGTAATAAGGCAGAAAGGTATGTTTGGTGGTTATAAATCAGGAGTCCTACCCTTGCCAAATTCCCTTAGAAATATACTTTGTGCTATTGGTGCCAATCTGGAAAAAGTTTTGTTTTCTGATGGGTACTCATCCTGGATAAATGAATTTCTTAGCCTTAGTGTCCTCAGAATCCACTCAGAATCCATCTTCACCCCCTAGACCCACTGGAAGTTTCTTTGGCAACATAAGGTCAATGTCAGGAACTTATGTGAAGGCTATGATTTTTCTTGCACACAATTTTTAGCAAATAAATGTTTACAGGCTACGGTCTCTAGTTGCCGTGTCCTTGGCTCCTTGGGCCATGTTCTCAATGATAAGAGTGATTGCTGATCCCACGGCATACTTTGCATCTTGACGTCTTAACTCATGAACCAGATGAGCAGTGATCTATGAGCCAGAGGCTGCCAAAGGGTGGCCCAGGGAGATGGCTCCTCCAAAACATTGGTTTTATTTGGGTCAAGCTGCAAAGATTCTTCCACTGCTAGATACCATGGAGCAAAATCTTCATTCACTTCAACCAAAACCATGTCTTTAAGGCTCAGCCCAGACTTTTTTAGTGCCCTACTTATGGCAGGAACAGGACCAATGCCCATGATGTTGGGATCACATCTGGATACAAAGTAGCCCACAACTCTAGCAAGTGGGGTCAGGTTATGCTTTTTAACAGCATGTTCACTCACTATGATCACAGCTCCAGGTCTGTCAGACACTCCCGAAGCATTTCCTGCAGTGACAGTTCCCCCTCTCTTGAAGACTGGAGGGAGCTTGGCCAGTTGTTCCATCATTGTTTGGGGCTTGGGGCCAGGGATGTTCATCCTTTTGTATCCTCTCTTTTCCTTTCCTTGTTTTCACTTCAATGGGTGCCATTTCATTATTAAAGTAGCCAGCATCATTAGCAGCTTTCCACCTCTGCTGTGACTGCAAAGCATATTTATCACAGGCTTCTCTGCTTATTTTATGTTTTTCGGCAAGATTCTTAGCAGTAACTGCCATAGGAGTTTTAATATGCTGATCAGTCAGTGATGTCCACAAAGTGTCTTCCATCTTGAGGTCTGTTCCAAGCTTGGTACCAAAGTGTATGTTTCTGACACAGTAGGGAGCCTGGCTCATACTTTCTGTTCCTCCACATAGCACCACTTCAGCATCCTTGGCACAAATTTCCTGACATTCACTGACAATAGACTGGAAGCCAGAGCCACAAAGTCTATTCAGAATGAGGGTTGGGGTGGCCTGAGGGACTCCCACACACAGACCAATATGCCTCACCAGTTACATAGCGTCTTAAGAACTGTGTCACATTTCCCATGATCACCCTGTCAATAATTTCTGGAGGTACTTAGCCAGCAGACAGGCTAGCCTTGGCAGCCAATTCAGCCAGGTCTGTGGCTGTGAAATCCTTTAGTAAACCTCCATAGGTCCCAAAGGGTGTTCACTTGACAGCAACTGTGTACACACCTCAGAGCAGGGACATGGCTGGGCAGGAAGGATGCTTTTCCCTCAGCTGGGAGAGAGAGAATTTCTGGGATATCCTTTATTTAAATAAACAGTTCAACATGATGGAAAAGATACTGGATTTGGAATCAGAGGGTCTGTGTTTGAATCCTACCTATGCCACTTATGTCTTGTGTGACCTTGGGCAAATTACTTACCCATTGTGGATCTCAGTTTTCTTATTTCCAAAAGATAAACTCCCTGTAATATATTCCTTGACAGTTAGAATGGATCAAATGACTTCACAAGACAGGAAGAAAAATTAAAATGAAGAGGTTAAATGAGAGGACCTCTAAGGTCAATTCTAGTTTCAAATCTATGATTTTATGATTCTAAGGTTGAGGTCAAGTCTCATTCATCTCTCCCACAAGACCTTTCCTGCCCTCTGTCATCATTTCTTCCTTTGAAATTTCAGAGAAATTACTCTGTCCACCAGCTTTTCCTCAACTAATTGGAACATGGAATACTTTTGTGCTTGAGATATCTTGACAGGGCTCATAAATGCTACTTCAGTCTTGAGGCAAATTTGGAGTTATAGAATGGTCCTGGGATAAATAAAGGTTGGGAAATTTTCAAAGAGAATGGAGAAAATTAAAGTTATTTTCAAATGGAAAAATTATTATACATAATAAGTATGCCTAATATGTAATAATTCCATATTTAGTTTTTTAGAGGGAAACTCTGACATTTACATTTTTCAATGGAATCTCTATTCATATTATTATGGAACATGGAGAGAGGTTGGTCTATCCTAATCTAATCAAACAGGGAATCCATTAAGTATCTACTCTCTGATCATACAGTATTTATGCTTTGGGGACAAAAAGACTAAAAAAGAAAAAAAATAATCCTTGTGTTCAAGGAGCTTACCTTATACTGAGAAGCTCAAATTCTAGACAGCACATGTATCCTTCCATTATGCATTTTTACTCCCAAACTAGATTTTAAACCCCAAGGAGGCAGAGATTCTGCAAAATACTGTTTGGTAACCCCAAAACTTTATTGGACTGCACACAAGTATTCAATGAATATTAGTTGATACAAATAAAGTTGCCTGTTAAGCACTTCCTGTCTACATGCCTATAGTTTTTCCTAGGTAAGACAATATCATAAAGGGAAGAGAACAAGAAGTTATGGCTTATATGATTGCTCAGTGCCAACACAAATATTCCCCGAAGTTTTAGGAAATCACTTCTACTTTGATCCATGAGTTAGATATTTTAAAATCATACCTATTTGTTATCTGGACACAGTTTTCTCCAGTTGTGTCCTGGTGCACAACTTCTCTCTCCAGTGAATGCTCTATGTTCTTGGCTATACCTCTATCTCCAGTTCACAGATTATCTGTCTACTTGTGCCTTGCTGGGATAGAAAAATGACTTAGTATGATTTTCCCCTTGGATTTTCTGATAAGGACTCAGTGTGATACATTTTTGGAGATCTTATCAGAGTTGTTGTGGTGTGTGTGTGTGTGTGTGTGTGTGTGTGTGTGTGTGTGTGTGTGTGGAAAGTTTGGCTCTACTTCTTGTTACTCTGCACTCTTGGTTCCACTCTAGTAACTATTTGAAGTTTATGTATTCATAGAATTTGAGAAGAAAAAGGGAACTTTCCAGAGATAATCTGTGAAAAAAAATCACAGTCATCTTGCTATCCCAAGGAGGCTTAAGGAGATAGACAGAGAAGACTTTGGACACAGGGGATGGTGGTGTAACCTGGAATAGTCATATGGAACATTCTAGTGCAGGTAGAAGTTGTGCATCGGGGCAAGAGATCCCAAATCCAACAAAGAGAAAGCCAGCTTTGTGCAAGGTTCAGGAACAAATATCACTTGGTCACTTTGTTTCTTGTTCTCCAGTTTTGGGTCACGGACCCAAGGAAGGTTGAGGAGAGGAACTGTACTTAGGGGTGGTATTACAGGAGGAGTGGCTATATTCAGTCAAGTACTTTCCATTGTTGTTTAGAGCTGCTTTGCCATGGAATGTAATGTCTAAAGTCAGGAAGTAGCTTGAAAGAATGAACAAATTTAAAAAAAGAGAATTCTGCTCATCAAAAAATTCTAATGTCGACAAGGATACTTAAGATACATAGAAGAGAATAACCTCCAAACATTTACAAGCAAAGCTCCAAAGGAAAACATGGCTAGGACACAAACTCAACTAGAATTCCTGAAAGAGATGAAGCAAGAGTCAAAAGAAAAAAGAGATAAAAATGGTTTCCAAAACCAAATGAAAGCACAAGAGGTAAAAAAGAAAAAGAAATGAGAGATATGGAAGAAAGACATGCAAAGAGAATTAACAACTTGCAGTAAGAGGCATAAATCTTGATCTAGCTATAAACTTCCTGAAAATTAGAATGTATCAACTTAGAGGTAATGACTTCATGAGACAACCAGAAATATTAAAAACAAAGTCAAAAGACTAAAAGCAATAGAAAAAAATGGAAGATATCTCATAGTAAGAACTGATCTTGAAAACAGATTGAAGGGAAAAAAAAGTTAGGAATCATGGGACTGCCTGGGAATCATAACTACAAAAGAAGCTTAGACCTCAAGAAATCATTAAAGAAAATAATCTAGATCTCTTAGAACAAGGATGCAAAATGGAAAGATAATTCTCTTTCTTTCTTTCTTGCTCACCTCTTGAAATAGACCCCAAAATGAAAATTCCCAGGAGCATTTTAACCAAAATCCAGAGCTTCCAGGTCAACTACAAATACTACAAGTAGCCAGAAAGAAAGTATTCAGGTACTGAAGAATCTCAGGCAGTATCACATATGGTTTAATAGCTTTAACTGTAAAAGAACAAAGAACTTAGAATAAGATATAGGGAAAGAATATATGCTTATAACTAAGAATAATTTACCCAGAAAATAATCCTATTGGGGTTAGGAAATGGATTTTTAATGAAATAGAATACTTGCAAGCATTTCTGATGAAAGACAAAACTATGGAGAAACTTCAAAGTTCAAACACTGGAGTCAAGAATGAGTCATCATGAGGAACTGAATGTGGATTACTTGTTTAGGTTCTAAGAGGGGAAGATGAACTTTATCATTAGGGTCATAAAGGAAGCCTAATTAGAGGACCTCGGAGTGGTTCTGTTATGTTTTTATGATCTTAAAGGAAAAAAAGGAAAGTGAGGAGAGGAGGAATAACATGAGGAGAGTGAAGAAGGGGGGTGTAATGATGTCACATAATCAGGCTACATAAGTAGAAGTCTATACAAACAGGAAGAAGGGAGAGGGGCACAGTTGATATTTGAACTTCACTCTCATATGAACTGGTCAAAAGAGGGAAAAATTTACACTCACACCCACCTATACATCCACACCCACACCCCTTCTCCCCGTCACACATACACACTGACAGATACATAAACATTGTTCTTGTTCAGTCATTCAGGTGTGCCCAATTCTTCCTGATCCTTGGACCAAAGCACACCAGGACCTTGTGTTCTCCATACTGTCCATGGTTTTCTAGTCAAAGATCCTGGAGTGGTTTGTGATTTCCTTTTCCAGTGGATCACTTTTTGTCAGAACTCTCCACTATGACCTTTGTGTCTTGGTAACCCCACATGGCATAGCTCATAGTTTCATTAAGTTATGTAATCCCTTCCCCATGATAAGGCAGTGATCCAGGAGGGGTATATATATATATAAACACACATATCCCTTAATAAGGAGATTGGAAAGAAGAGACAGAGATGAGTAAGATGGAAGGTAAATTAAGGGAGGGATTAATCCTAAACAAAACAAACTTTAAGGATGTACATTTTTATTATGTATATTTATAGCATTTTTTGAAGGGCAAAGAAATGGAAAATGAGGGGGGCCCACCTATTAAGACTGTCTGAATAAATTATGATATATGAATGTGATGAAATACTCTTTTACTATAAGAAATGATAAAGGGAATGGTTTCAGAGAAAGCTGGGAAGACTTTTATGAACTGATGAAGAATCAGGTGAACAGAATAAGAAGAATGGTACATATAGTGACAATATTGTAAAGACAAACAACATTGAAAGACTTAGAAACTATGATCAAAGGAATGACCAATGTGAATTCCAGGGGACTCACTAGATAAATCAACCTATCCACTTCCTTATAGAAAGGGGATGGACTCAGAGTGCAGATTGAGATATTTTTGATGGGTCATAGCCAATGAAGGGATTTGTTTTGTTTGAATATGTGTATTTATAATAGGGGTTTTGTTATTTATTCTTTCTTAATCAGAAGGAGGGAGGCAGATGGAAATAAGGTAGATTTTTGTTCATTAAAAAATTTTATTAAAAAAAAACTCCTCAAATAAGTATTGCTACTATAAAGGCTCTTTCAGAGGAGCTCAAGCATTGACTCCACAAATTCTTTCTCTGTGAATGAACAAGAGTTAGGGGTTCTGTGATTCACTTCCATCTCAACTTCATAAGTAAAAGAACATCAAAGATTGAAGGGAGCTATGATAATATTTGAGTTCATCCCTCTTATTTTTCAGATGAGGAAATTCATGTCGCCCCAAAGTATAGTGAGTTACTTCATAGGAATGGAACTAATTTATGGCAAAGTCAGATCTAGAACTAAAATCTCTAGATTGTTAGCTCACTGCTCTTTCTACTAAATCACACATGAATTAAAAAAAACACAGTTCCAGAGTATGTATATGAAACATAGTTATTTATATGATAGTATTCACTCTTCTCATTTTGATTACACTTACATTAACATGAAGAGATGCTTTGTTTATAGGATAGAATATTACTGACCAATCTCTATGCTTAAATGATACCAACACATTACTCACACAGAATTGCCTATTTAAATTCAGCTATGTTTGTATTTCTGTCTTGTGCCAATATTCACAGATCAAATCATAGCCAAAAGCCAGATTAAAAGTTTTGAATTTGTTTGAAAAAAGGGATGGACTAATATTTTCTGGATAGATGCCAAGTGAAAGTAGCAGTCATGAAATAATTCCTGTGATCTGTGCCTGGGGTAAATATCCTCTAAGAAGATATTGTGGAATAAAAAAAAGCAAGGCAAAACACAAACCAACAGCACAATGGGACTTAGGACAAAGGACTCAATTATTAAAATATTGGCAGTGGAGTGCTATTAGTCTGTGACAATACTGTAGAGTATACTTATGGATTTACAAAGCTTATACAGACCTTGCTTCAAGACCTGCATATCATTTTGAGAGCCTTTTCAATGAATGTAGATCATTTAGAGTCTTTTAAACAAATGATCTGTCTGCTTTGTGTTCACCAGGAACCAGAATATATATCATTCAGGACTCTGGAATGACATATTTCCTTATTAGAAATAAAGATGTACCAAAGAAAGAGCAAAAGAATCTTTGTATAAAAATGTACCTATTATGCATATATGTATGTATGTTTGTATGTATGTATGTATGTATTAATCTATCACTACTTCTGATCTCTACTAATGCTTTTTGGATGTACTTCTTATGGATTCAGTCAGAATCGATATTTTCAATTTTGTTGACTGCTGTGTTGATAAAAAGAACCTAACTTCATCCTTTCTCTCTCTCTCTCTCTGACTCTTCCCCATTACTTTTCCTTAGAAGCATTGTCTTTATTCTTTGGAAGTCTATGGTAGGTTAGCTGTCATGGGAAAGCTTTATGAGGAAGCATGATTTATTGATGACTGATTTGGCATTGAGAGGTGGGAGTCTGAGGTCAGGGTCAGTGCTAATTGGGTGATCGTGATTTTGCATGGCTGTTCACAATTGTGCATTTTTGAGTAGATCCACCAAAAGAGATTGGATGGTCACAGTTGTCATAACTGTAAGACACTAATTAGCTGTAAATTACTGTGGATCTTTTTCGATATTACACATTACTTATGATAGTCAGAGAATCGGTCTTCATTAGGAGTGTGACAGGTAGTGCTAGTGTTCCCACTGTTATTTGTCACCAGCAGTAAATTGTTTTTTCTGAAGTAAAGCATAAAATTCTTATCATGTGTCAGTTGGTTGGGATGTTGAATTGTCTCAATCACAGTATTAAATGAAAATTGTTACCATTACAGCTAATAGTAATTTGGTGCTTGGCTTTCAGTGGGTATTTATTATTGTGTGAAATGTGCCCCGACTAAGATGAGCACTGAAGGCTAGAATTTATCCCTTTATGAGCTTTTCTGAAAAGATACCAAAGCCCAAATTATATCTCTTCTGACAGTGCAATAGTTCTTGAAGTAAAAACATAATAAACCACCAAATACTAGGGAACCTAACAGCATTAGAATTCAAGTACAGTTGACAAATAGACCAAATCTTATTGGAGAAACTTGGTATGCTCTCCTCCTCCTCCTCCTCCTCCTTCTCCTTCTCCTTCTTCTTTTTTATTTTTTTATTTTTTGCTTTTTGGAGGGCGGAAAGACAGGGCAATTGGGGTTAAGTGACTTGCCCAAAGTCACACAGCTAGTAAGTGTTAAGTGTCTGAGGCTGGACTTGAACTCAAGTTCTCCTGACTCCAGGGTTGGTGCTCTATTCACTACACCACCGAGCTGCCCCTATGCTCCTCTTGCTATGCCATATTTTGGTGTCTGGATCTGTGATTTCATTGGTGTGGGAAATTACTGGTATGAAAATTCCTTCCACTGCTGCAGCTCTGCAACTTACATTTAACATAGATTTAGAGAGTCTCTGAAAGCTTAAGTGACTTATCCATGTTCATACAACTATTATGTGTCATAGGCAGGAGTTGAACCCAGGTCTTTCTGACTCCAGACCTAGCCCTCTATCCATCATGCCACATTGCGTCTTTGTCATATTATGGCCATATAATGTTTTGATTTTGGTTAACTCTAGAAACAAAATACTTCCTTCTCTTTCCTAGATGTACCTAGTTATTAGGGGAAATTTTTTTTTTTTAAAGAAATGGTTAACTGGTAAAGAAATGATGGGACTAAAAATAACAGTGAGAAAATTTGTATAATTAGGTATCTCATCCTCAATATTTTTATTCTCTAAAAAAATGAGATAATCTATGCTAAGCATTTTGTTAACTTTAAGGCACTACACAAATATGTGCTATCATTAATAGTAATTCTCTCTCCCCACAATATAGCGCCTTATTTTATATTGCCTTGTTTACTCTCTCATTATGTATATCTTTTCTCTACACTAGATTATACATTCCTTGAGTTGGAACTATGCCTTATATTTTTATTTTCAAATTCTTCCCCCTCAGTACTTATGTATTCAGTCTAGTACATGGTAATTTGTGCTTTTTTATAGTGGTAAAAATCCATTGTACCAAATTCAGTAACCACAAAATGTTCTATGCTAGGTTCTGGAGTTACAAAGATGAAAAAAATCATAATCCTTGCCCACAAAGCATTTATTCTTTTAGGGTGGACATGGAATGTACATAAGGCAAATAGGAAACTAGTTCTGTATAATTGTACTCCTGCAGAGAATACATCCTAGAAGATCTTGTCATTTGTTTTTTTTAAACCTTTATACAAGAGGGGAAAGACTCCTTTCTCCAGTTTACAGAAAGAACAGGTGGACCTCTAAATACTTTGTTAGTTTCTGTAAACAGTTCTCTGCAGGTAGTGAATGGCAAAATGTTGGCAGCATTGACACTGCCTTTCTACTAGGACTCAACCATCAAGAAGTGAAAAGGAGAAGGGCACCATGACTTTTCAAACCTCTTGAGTCTGGGCCTGTGGAAGACCATAAATAATAATTATCTGCTCAGTTTCATGTTTATTTTAGAGACACCATCTTTCTGCCTGAAGTGTAGTTGTTTCTAAGAAATCAATTTCTTGTTCAAAAGACAACTGGAAAAGGTTATCAAAGTGTGGTGGTGCATTCCATCCATTCACCAGGGACTGGATCAGGGCCAACAAGTCACTTCCCAGAGGTCACTGAGCCTCTGCCTTTCTTTAGCAACATTTCAAAAAAATGCTGACTTGATCTATATGGGCATCTGTGCATGGTGGCAAAAGGCTTTGCATTTAATTTCCAGGCCCTTGAATA
Organism: Petaurus breviceps papuanus; assembly: GCF_028583685.1. Lineage (NCBI taxonomy): Eukaryota > Metazoa > Chordata > Mammalia > Diprotodontia > Petauridae > Petaurus > Petaurus breviceps. The sequence goes on from NW_027187391.1 coordinate 34,673,215, forward strand.
CTTTAGTTACTTTTTATGTAAGTAATGTGATGCTGTGGCCTGAAGAGTCTATTCCTATTAACCAGGATTGTAAACAAAATTCTTTATCCACAAATAGGTGCAAGTTAATGTCTGATTGTGGGGAAAATTACTATGTGAATTACTGCTACAATGAGATCTTGTGGAATCTGGGACACTCCTTGAGATGGGTTAAAGATGTTCTGCTATTTTCAAAAATGCACATGCTGCAGAAAGAGATTTTCATGTTAATGATCCCAGCATTTAGTACAAAATTTATTAAATTTTAAACATGTTGGTGCCATCTCAGAAAATGCTTTTTAATTAAAGTCATAATTTAGTTGTGTTCAGCTTAATTGAGAATGTCATTGCTTATAACAGCAAGGGATTTTTTTTTATTGTGAATAATGTAGTGGGCCCAATTTTTCTTAACAGAGCTGATAAGGATACATTATATTTCAAGTGTTTTAAGTAAGTATTCCAAAACAATAGGTTATTTTATAACATATATATGTATTTACATATATATATGTAAATACACAAATATGAATGCATAAATGCACAAAAGGAAAGATAGTGAGGTTTAGGGCCAACATAAAGGATAGAATGTTAGGCTTGAAGTCAGGAAGAACTGAGTTTGAATCTCACATCAGTACTTAGTAGTTGTGTGACCATGGACAAGTCACTTAACCTCATTTATAGAATTGGGATAATAGTTACATCAAAAGAGAGAACTCTACCTCTAAATTAGTATATAGAGAAGTCCCACAGAGTTATGGAAACTCACCAAAAAAAACCGCAGAAGGTTGAGGCATTTTTTTTTTTTTGCTTTTTGGAGGGGGGGAATTCTGGGCAATTGGGGTAAAGTGACTTGCCGAAGGTCACACGGCTAGTGTTAAGTGTCTGAGGCCGGGTTTCAACTCAGGTCCTTCTGACTCCAGGGCCTGTGCTCTATTCACTGTGCCACCTGGCCACCCCCTTGAGGCACTTTTTAAAGGAAGTTTGATTTTTGTTATGGAAGGTCTCAGCAGCAGAATCAGTCAGATCAGGTAATTTATTAAATTGGTGATTAATTAAAACAGATAAAAATACAAAACGATCCGATATTCTGTGTGATTCCCCTTTCATTTCTTCAGTGATGTCTATGAATTGCCAAAGATAGCAGAGGGTAGTGGGCCATCTAAAAACACGAATTCAATTGTTATGTTAGATGTGAGCTACATTTGTCCAGTGATCAGTAAATCAAAGAACCTTGCCAACTCTAGGAGATTCCTCTATCACTGGAACTTTGTACAGATCATCACCACAGTGGTGAACACCTTTGGGGAGCACATCTCCCTACTTTATCCCTTGCTTGGTGTCAATAGAGGATAACTGAGTAAACTTATGTCTGTGTTTACTCTTTTTTTTTTAATTTTCCAAATGCTTTATTAACTTCTGATTTACATCATTCTTTTTCTCCAGATTTTGAGTTAAAAATTTTCCCCGTGTTTTTCCCCTACCCACCACCCCCAAATAGCAGTCCCACGGGATATTCTCTCCTCCAATCTGTTCTCTTCCATACCCCCTTCGACTTTTCCAGTAGGGCATGGTGGATCTCTATGCCCCAGTGCCTGTATATCCCATTTCCCAATTACATGTAAAATAGTATTAATAATTATATATATATATATATTTAAACATTTGATTTCAAAACTTTAAATTCCAGATTCATTTTCACCCTTACTGGGAAGATAAGCAGTGTACATGTGTGGCTAATGCAAAACAATAACAGTAGATATATTGTAAGAGACTGGCTATATTTCCCTCCCTACTATCCCACCTCCCACTTTTCTATTCTCTACTTTGATCCCATCCCTTTTCAAAAGTAGGTGCTTCCAACTTTCCTCCCCCCCAGCCTGCCCTCCCTTCCATCATCCCCCCTCTCATCCCCTTTCCCCCCTACTCTCGTGGAAAGTGAGATACCCTATTTAGTATGTATGTCATTCCCTCCTCAAGCCAAATTCGATGGGAATAAGGTTGACCCATTCCCTTTTGCCTTCCTATTCTTCCCCTCCATTGTAACCATTTTCCCTTGCCTCTTCTATATGAGATAGTTTACCCCATCCTGTCTCTCCCCATCTCCTCTCATTATATTCCTCTCTCACCTCTTAATTTCACCTTTTAAGTATCATCCCTTCCTGTTAAATTGGTCCTATGCCCTCTATCTATGTAAACCTGTAAACATATATACACACATTCACATATGTATTTATATGCCCATATACCCTCATATATAGACATATATATATATGTATATATTTCTATTCCCTTCAACTACTGAGAAAAGTTTCATAAGTTACAATAATTGTTTTTCCATGTAGAAATGTTAATAGTTCAGCTTTGATAAGTTCCTTATGATTTCTTTTCCCTGTTTACCTTCTCATGCTTGTCTTGCTTCTTGTGTCTGAATGGCAAATTTTCTCTTCAACTCTGGTTTTTTTCAACAAGAATGCTTGAAAGTCCTCTATTCCACTGAATGACCATATTTTCCCCTGAAACATGATACTTAGTTTTGCTGGGTAGGTGACTCTTTGTTTTAATACCAGCTCCTTTGGCCTCCAGAATATCATATTCCAAGTGCTTTGATCCCTCAGTGTAGAAGCTGCCAGATCCTGGGTTATCCTGATTGTGTTTCCACAATATTCAAATTGTTTCTTCCTGGCTGCTTGAATATTCTCTCCTTAATCTGGGAATTCTGGAACCTGGCTATAATATTCCTAGGAGTTTTCTTTTTGGAATCTTTTTCAGGAGGTGATCAGTGGATTCTTTCAACCTCTATTTTGCCCTCTGGTTCTAAAATATCAGGGCAGTTTTCTTTGAGAACTTCCTGGAGGATGATTTCTAGGTTCTTACTTTGATCATGGCTTTCAGGTAGTCCAATAATTTTTAAATTATGTCTCCTGGATCTATTTTCCAGGTCAGTGGTTTTTCCCATAAGATATTTCACATTGCCTTCTATTCTTTTATTTGTTTGGATCTGTTTAACAGCATCTTGATTTCTCATGAAGTCATTAGCTTCCATTTGCTCCAATCTAATTCTGAAGCAATGATTCTCCTTATTGAGCTTTTGAGATTCCTTTTCCATCTGGCAAATTCGGCTTTTTAAGGCATTCTTCTCCTCATTGCCTTTTTGAGCCTCTTTTGCCATTTGAGTTAGTCTATTTTTTAAGGTAGTATTTTCCTCAGTCAGGCTGTTGACTCTCATTTTGTAATTTTCTTGCATCTTTTTCGTTTCTCTTCCCAATTTTTCCTCCACTTCTCTTATCTGCTTCTTAAGGTCCTCTATGGCCTGTAACCAGCTCATATTTTCCTCTGAAGCTTTTGGTGCAGGAGTTCTGACTTCACTGTCTTCTTCCCATTCCATGCTTTGCTCCCTTTTGTCCCCAAAATAGAAGTGTAATGTTGGAATCTTCTGTCTGCTTTGTTTCCTTTGCCTGGTCATGTTGCGTCTCAGTCACTTGACCCCTGGGCTTTTTGCCACAGTAGGACTCTGCCACCAGACAAGGGAGCTTTTGTCCCAAACACTGGGGTTTTCTCAGCTGCCAGAGGTATTAGATGGGTGCCCTCTCTGAGGCCTCCACATGCTCTGGACACACACCCCAGGACCTCCACCCTAGACTGCAATCCAGATCCAAGCAGGTTAAAGTAAGAGCGATTACCACTCAGGCTGGTGCTTGGTCCCCCTACCCTCCGCAGGCCAGGTGCTTATGGTGCTGGCGTGCCAGGTCTCAGCAGCTTCTTGTCCTGGGGGCAAAAGCCACGCACTCCCACTTACTGGGTCCCAAAGTCCAGACTGCACTGACCTCTCACTTTGTCCTTCGCATCTATGTGTTGATAATTCTGGAAACAGCCACAGCTGCTGCTGATCTGGAGTCCCTCCTTCGGGTGACTGGTCAGGCCTGCCCTGGGGCTAAAGCCTCAGCAACCAGAGCATTGCGCTGGCTGATTCCTGCCAGCCTGCCAGGCTGCCCTCAGTGGGAGGTTAGCTTCTGCATCATTTTGTGAGTTCTGCAGCTCCAAAATTCGTTTAAAGTCCCCTTTTTACATGGATTGGGGAAGGTCTGGGAGGTCCTGCTTCTACTCCACCATCTTCATTTACTCTTATCAAGGAGTAATCTATGGTCTTAACTTGTAGAAGATGCCTTGTTGTAAAAGAGCCATTAAGGCTTTATTTGCTTTATAAAGTAAAAAAAAAAAATCCCCAGTCAACAAATAGCAAAAACAATGGGACTGGGTACTCAAAAGCTTGTTATTCTGATTATACAAAATTTTAGTATTCTATAAAACCTCCTCAGTGTTCCTAAAAGAAAGTGGTCTTGGAATGTCATGTCAAAACCAAGTGGATGCAGAATGAACACTGCCCAGATTGTAGCATACAATTGGATACCATATTGAATTAATATTTAAATCAGTAGCTCTTGGACAGCAACTGAAGATGGAAAATGATCTTGGTTCAGAATTGTATAGGAAGGAAATATACTAGATTGGGGAGCAATTAGTTGGTGCAGTGTATAGAGCACTGTGCCAAGTTTGGAAGACCTGAGTTCAAATCCAGCCTCAGACACTTACTAGCTGTGTGACCCTGGGCAAGTTACTTAATCCTGCTTGCCTCAGTTTCCTCCTCTGTAAAATGAACTGGAGAATGAAATGGCAAATCATTCCAGTGTTTTTGCCAAGAAAACCCCAAATGGGGTCATGAAGAATCAGACACAACCAAAAAGAGTGAACAATAAAAATGCTGGATTATATTTTGAACCTTTTCAGCACTTTCAATAAGTCCAACTCTTCCTTGTCACCAAACTCCTTAAAAAAAGTTCACATTCTTCTGTGATGTTACATAGTTATAAATCATGAATCTTTGCAATCTCAAAAAAATAAAATTGCATATGGCCTAAAGGGCAATATAAAGATGTATGGCAAATATTTATACGGGCTATGGCATAACACCAATGATATCTTGCACACTAGAAGCCATATAAAGGATACCATTGAGCACATGTATGACAGAAAAAGGAAATGGGCCAATTGTACAGTAATAAGAGTTAATATATGGACAGCTTCAAGTATTATGATTGTGTGAATGAAACATTAAAACCTCAGTAGTAGAGTTGCAGTGTATTGGGTAGAATTGTCTATGGCAAAATAATAGAGGAATATGGAGTGGTTAAAAGGCAACAGTCCAAATGGATAGAAGGCTGATTATGGAGTAAAGAAGAACTGATTTTCAGTCTTGCCACACATACTGTGTATTCATGGGCAAGACTTTTATGTTTTTGGTGCCCTGGGCAACTCTCTAAAATTGCAAAGTCAAGGATGATGTATATTGGTAAAAGAAATCACAAATTTAGATAAAGAAATAACATTTAGAAAGGAATAGAGAATTGCATTCTTCACTATTGGAGGGAGTGTCCACAGTAATGAGATTGTGGATACAGGGATCATAGAAATCATAAATCTAGAGCTAGATGAGATGTCAGATTCTATCTAGTCTGCTCTTTTCATTTTACAAATGGGGAAACCGAGGCCCATAAAAATTAAATGATTTTCCCATGACTGTACATCTAGCAAGTGTATGACTTGAATCCATCTTCCTAACTACAAGTCAAGCATTCTAATCACTATGCCCGGGCCACATCAAAACTTGTAGAATATCATCATATGATCATAGATTTAGAACTAGAAATGGCTTCAGAGACCATTTAGTTCACCCCACCCCACCTTTTTTTTTTTTTTTACAGATTAGCAAAATGAGCTCCACCAAAGATAAATGACTTGCCCTTCATCAGGCAAGTATAGTAATTAAGTGGGAGAGCTAGAATTTGAACTCAAAATCCTGTCCTTTTTTCTTCCATTGCATCATAACCTCTCTTAATTTGAATACCTTCTCTCTCTTATTTCCTATTTATGCTTTATGTATCTTGTTTGTCCATATCTGCTTTTCTCCGCCATTAGATTGTGAGCTCCTTGAGGGCAGGGACTGTCTTTTGCTTCTTTTTGTATTCCAGTGCTTAGCACAATACCTGGCACAAAGGAGCCATTTAATAAATGTTTGATCGACTGATCTTTTATATTTCAATTGGTATATAGTAAATTATAGGATTATTATTTTTTTCTGGTTTATATCCTATGAATTTTTTTTTCTGATTTGGTAAAGAAATGGTTAATTTTTGTAGTAGGGAAAGGGCATGAGTCACAGAGCTATTTCAGTTTTTTTTAAAGAGAAATAAAAATCATTCTCTTCACTTACTCTTCCACCTCCATATTTGAATAAGTAACAATGATAACAGACCACGCACTAAAGTCAATACAATATACTAGACTGATATAAAACATTTTTAACAAAGTCCTGCTGTCATGGTTCTATTTTTAGTAATATTTGCTAGGGACTGAGTGAAGTGAAGCAGTGGGCCCTAGATTTGCCATTATTTATTTACATACAGTGCAATAACTAATGCCCCTGAATGGAAGCAGGAGATAAGAATTCTCCTCTTAGTGACTCCCCTATCCTTGACTTTCTATGCAATTTTCCTGAAGTCCGATAAGATGTCTCTTTCTTAGGGTTTCCATCCTTGAAACAGTAACTGTCTTTGCAATGATGTCATGTAGGGAAAGAAAACAGAAGGACCTATACAAAATAAAATCAGATTCTTGTAAACTAGGGGGGGAAGCAGGAATAAAAAGACAAGAACAGAAGAAGAGAAAGTGAGGGGAAGGGAAATCCAGAGATCAGAGTAGTATGAAGAGGTGAGAGGAATGAGACTGGGGTGGGGTGGGATGAGATGGATATATGATGAACGAGAAGGTAAAATTGAACACCTCCCAAATCAGGAAAAAAACAAAGTTGATTTCCGTGAAGCTTTTCATGATTTATCTTGATTTCCAATTGGACTAGAATAACAAATAACAAAACATTTGTAGGTCAGACCTCTTGTACCTAAAAATAAATTGCCTAGACAATTTTTAAACTGCCATTAATGAGAATAACATAATGTTGAGATACTGAACCATTCAACTTGACTAATTTACTTTTGATATTGGGACCAGACTCATAGTTTCCCTCAAAATGCTGAATGTAACATGACAGCGTGGGATTAGAAAATAACTTGAGTGTGGGGTTAGAAAAAAAACTGGAGTCACCTTTCTTTTTGTTACTTCTGGTTTTTTCAAAAACCAACAGAAATCTTTGATCTTTTAATATTCACATCTATTTCAATCATACCAAGGCTCCCTCTTGTGGTTTTTCTGGGGAAATTACATGCCATTCCTCCAAGTAAATTTTACTTTTTGATCTCAGGGTCCCTTTACATTCTTAAAAATTATTGAGGACTCCTAAAAGCTTTTGTTTTTATGAGTTATATAGATGATGGTGTGCTGATAAATATTTAACAACAGGCTTTCTGGAAAAAATATACGCATGGCACACTTTTAAGTTTCATTTTATTAACATTTTTCTCCATAGTTTTCTTAAGTCTAGGCAGTAAATAAAATAAGAAATTAAGCCTTGGTTTGTAGCTTTGTTGATTTCTAAACTGCAAGTGACCTTACTGAAGATTTAATAATAGGCTCTTGGGGGTTCTGTGAGACGGGTCAAAATGGCTCTAGCATACCCCTGGTTATACCTATTGATATTTACAGCATTAGAAATGAAAATTGATATAGTATAAAAATGTTTATCTCTTAATTTAAAATGATGAGCTATTTAAATAATATGTTTAAATTGATAACATTTTATTAAAATAACTACATTTCACAAAACAAAAAAGGGGGAAAATGGCATTTCAAATATTTTTGCTAATCTTTTTTAATACCTGATTAATAGGAAGAAAACTAGATTCTCACATCTGCTTCTACATTAAATCTCCTGCAATCTGTTTTAATTGAAACAAATGGAGACAATTGGACTTCACACAGATATGTAGTTGGAAAAGGAAGGAATATTTTAAGAGGCAAATGACATCTTGGTATTATTATGAAAAGTTCTGAACTTTTGCATCCCTGGATAGGACCTGGGGATCCCCAGGGGTCCTGTGACCTCACTTTGTGAATCACTTTCCCATAGAAATAATGACTCGGTGATTTGCATAATGGGAAGGAGCTATCCAATTCAAGCTAAATTTAATATTTTATGTAAAAAACAATGACGAGCCCTGTTCTGAGGCTATACAGAAATATATACACAAGAATCATACAAGATGAGACTATAGGAATGGTTTTATCTGTACTGTTGGAGGGAGTGCCCATACTGATTAGATTGAAGATTGAGTGAAGGAAAAAAAAGGCAAGTTACTTAAAGCTCTAAATCAGGACACTCCCAGGATGTATCTACAAAGTTCCTGTAAATGAGCAATTTGTTTACAAAAATTAATGACAGGACTTCCTCAAAGGTTCAATTTTCCTGATACTTTAAGAATCCAGAGTAATAAATAATCACTGACATATATTTACATAGCACTTTGCATTGATTATCTCATTTGTTCTTCATAACAACCTGTGAGATAGGTATGATAATTCCCATTTTACATATGAGGAAATTGGAGTCCACAGAAGTTAAATGACTTTCACATAATTATATAACTAGTATGTATTAGAGGCAGAATTTGAACCCAGATTTTCCTAACTTCAAAAAATTATCTTAAACTAAAAATAAATTGGAAAAAAAGAAAATAAGAAAAAAGATAATTTCCTTTGTAGTCAGTATCATGCTGCAAATAATGTATATTTATGATATACATAATGAATTAAGTAAATATATTCCAATTTGATGAATTAGTAATGATAATTTTATAAGGGCATTAAAATAATGCATGTATCCTATTAGTTATTATATAACTCTTTGTTGACATTCCTTCCATCAAACATTTGTTCCTGATGCATTAAAAAAAATGTACTTTGTATTATGTTATTAGAGATTTTGGCATAGGCAGCAGGATCTAAGAAGTGCTCCTGTTGTCTTAAAAGCTCACACATGGCAGGCAGGTACTGGATTTATTTTTCTATTTGTTTCAGTAGGGCAGGAGCTCTATCTAAATCTCCCTGTCCAGTAGCTAGAATTGTACAGCATGCAAATAGGTGTTTTTTTTTTTTTAAGCAATTGGGGTTAAGTAACATGCTCAAGGTTACATGGCCAGTTATTTCTGGGTGTGGTACTAAGTATCAGAGCCCAGATTCGATCCCAGGTCATCCTGGCTCTGGGGCCCGTGCTCTTACTCACTGTGCACTTGGCCGCCCCTACAAATAGGTATTTTAAAAGTGCTTTGGGAGAATGAAGATATGGAAGAGGAACAGAAGAAAAAGAAGATAGAAAAAGAGGAAAGCAGAAATGTGTTCCTGTTTTTCTGAATTAGATAAGTAGTAAGTGACATTTACTGATCATTTGTATGGTGTGTATAGTACCATAGAAACCCTATGGGGATATACACAAGAAATGGAGGATTTGAGCCATTCCCAAAGAACAGACACAAACATTATGAGAAAGAAGAATGTATATAAATAAAATACAAGTATAGATACTTAGATTTGAGAATCATTTTACTATTTGGAAGAGAGTAATTATGTGAGTAGAAAGTATTTAAAAGATGATTCTTTCATTTCCTGGATTGGAATATTTGAATGGTGTAGAAGCTAGAAATATAAAGAAATATCGAAGCAGGTATTTTATACTAAAATAACTTTAGTTGAAGAGGTCAGGATAAGGGATACTCAATTTTCTTCATGTACTCCCAGAGTTAGAAGGAAACACACAGACCATACTCCAGTAGGAATCCTTTCTACAATATCCACAAATGGCTTCTGAGTGAAGAGTGATGAGTTTCCCAGGTATCCCCTTTCACTTTTGTTAGGAACTCTGTCCTTGACACAAGCTTATAACTATTTTTCTTCAATTTTCATCCCCAGTTCTTTTCCATATGATAACACTTTAACTTCTGCTATTATGCCCCCCTCTCCCAAGGTAGCTAGGTGGTATAGTGAATAGGGTACTGGACCTGGGATCAGTAAATCGAGTTTCACACCCTAGCTATTTGGTACTGGGCACATCACTTAATCTCTGTTTGCAGCAATTTCTTCAACTTAATAGTATATACCTTCCAGGGGGAAGAGGAGAGTGGATGGGTTTGGTGGAACCAATTATAAAGAATATCTAACAAAATCATCAAAAGCCTATCAGATGACTATTCATTTCCCAGCAGTACCTTCCACCTACTGTGCTCATTTAGGTGTGGCTACATCTATACAGTGTAAGACTATCTGAAAGAAATACAGTTTGAAGGGATCTTAAAGGTCATTTAGGCCAATCACTTGCTCAAGGAGGAAACCTTTCTATATCAAATTTCAGACAGATGACTGACTACCCAATCTCTGGTTAAATTCTCTGATGGAAGGGGATTTACTAATTCCTGGGGAAATTCTATTCCACCTTTTCAATTTTTTTTTCTAAGCCAACAAATCAAGAAGCATTTATTAGGCTTTATTTCGCTTGGGAAGCTAGGGACACAGTGAATGGAATGCCAGACCTAGAATCAGGAAGATTCCTCTTCCTGAGTTCAAGTCTGGCCTAATTATATAAGCCTAGGGAAGTCACTTAACCCTGTTAGCCTCAGTTTCCTCATTTGTCAAATGAGCTGGAGAAGAAAATGGCAAACCACTCCAGTATCTTTGCCAAGAAAACTGCCACAGGGTCAGGAAGAGTCAGATATGATTGAAAAACAACTGAACAATGACTAACAATGACAACGTATAGTGCTAAGCCTGGGGATACAGAGAAAGGTGAAAAATAGTTTCTGTTCTTAAGGAGCTCACACTCTAATGGGCGAGGCAAGATGCAAAAGATAGATACAGGATAAATTAGAGATAATCTCTCAGAGAGGACAGAAAGATTAAGAAGGACTGCAAAATGTTCCTTGCAGAAGGTGGGACTTTAGCTGAGATTTGAAGAAAGCCAAGAGAGCCAGGAGTGTTTGTTTGTTTTTTTTTTTTTTTTTGGTAATTTTCATCCATGGATCATAGATTCTGATCTCTAGAGCATGTGGTTCTCGAACTTTTTGTTCTCAAGACATTTTTGTAATCTTAAAAATTATTGAGGACTTCCTAAAGAATTTTTGCTTATGTGGTTTATATCTATATTTAGCACATTGAAAGTTGAATTATCTTGATAACATTATGAAAATAGTTTTGGCCCTTTGGACACTCCAAAAGGGTTTTAGGGAGAGGTCTTCATATGATTCTTTGTGAAATATTGGTCTAGAGAGATATAGTTTATTCCCATTCTTCTGTGGCAGTTCTTTAGATATTTAAAGGCAGCTGTCATGTTTCCTCTAATAAGCTAATTACCTTCAAACCTTGCTGTTACTGCACCATTTATTATTTCCTATCAAGCAAAATTCAATACAATATGACTATGTCTTGGATTTGATCCCAGAGGGATTTTGTTGCTGTAGTGCCAATAAAACTCAACTTTAATGGAAAGTTACATGTAAGGTGAGATGGCATGGAATCCATGAAAGTCTATTAGTGTAACCATCCATGGATTTCATAGTAGTGAAGCTCCAGGGTCCTCCCTACAATAGTCCGATAATTTAGGTGGGATGGGAGCTTTATGGAGAGTTAATAATCAAATAGATAAGGGAGTTTGCCAATTGCAGGAGGGAGGCCTGTCACAAAGAAACATGAATCACTTCTTAGTTTCAGATTTGTGATAGTGATCAATTCATGGTATTATTATTGTGCAAATCACTGAGAATGCTGCTGTGTAAAGGCTCCCCCATTATCAACAGAGCTATTGATAACGCTGATTTGGTAAACATTGTACCATACAGTTTCAGTGGGAAATCTACAACATTTTGCGAATGATAACACTCAAAATATCCCTGTGAGCATAGGCCGATATTCTCATTATTCTCATTTTCTAGATAAGGAAACTGAGATGAAATTCCCTGCCTAGGGTCAAAGAACAAATCACTGGGAGAATAAGATTAGGACATGAATTTTTGATTTTCATTCCTGTGCTCAGTCAAGTAAGTCGCTGTTTTATACTGCATGGAAATGGATTATTCCCAGCCACTAACAATGACGCAACAGCAATCAGTTGAAAAATGAAAATTTGTTAAGTTGCAATAGTAGTCCTTCATCTAGAGCTTTACTCATAATAAACTTTTAAGGTAGGTAATCTAAAGTATTATTATACTCATCTTATATATAAAGAAACTGAGACTCAGAGATGTTATTGGATCATAGATTTCTCATCGGAACAGGTCATTTAGTTCAACTTTCTCATTTTACAGATGAGGAAGCTGATGTCAAAAGGGTTTCTAATTTGCCCAAAGTCACATAGTGATTGGCAGGGCTAGGATTGGAAATCAGGGGCTCTGACTCCAAATCCAGCATTCTTGCCACTGTACTTCACTGCAAGTTAAGTTATCTAAAGAAAAAAAAACTAGAAAGTTGCAAAAGTCCACATCTGATTAAGGTTCTTTACCCATCTTCCTAGTTGCCCAATTTTTGCTTATGGCACCAACATTCTCAAAGGCACATGGTTTAGAAATCTTGCAACTCTTTTTGACTCTTCCCTCTCCTTTCTTCTTTTCCCACCCCCACTTCCTGTATCCAATTAGTTGCTGACATGTTCATTTTGCCTCTGCAGTATCTCCTGTATCCATTCCTGTCATTTTACTCACACTGCTATCACACCAGTCCACCCCCTCGTCAGCTCTTGTCTGGATCCTCCTGCCTTTAGTCTCTCCCCTTAACCATCCATCCTTTCTACAGTTAGCAAAGTCATCTTCCCAAGGCACAGATCTGACCTTATAAATTAGTAGCTCACTAGACCTCCACAATTGCTTCCAGTCTGCCTTTTCAGCCTTGTTCCACATTATTCTCCTTCATAATACTACGTTCCAGTCAACACAGACTACTAACTGTTCCCCAAATTTGATCTGGTGTTTCCTATCTCTGTTCATTTGAACAAGCTCCCCTTCATATCAGTAATGCTTTTAATTTTCATCTCTGCCTTCTAGAATCTATTCTCTCTCTCTGTCTCTGTCTCTTTTTCTGTCTCTTCCATAAAACTTTTATCTGTTCCCTCTAGCTGAGTGTTCTTTCTCTTCAAATTTTGCTGAGATCTTTCCTTTGACCCCAATGTATCCCACCTTATAGTATAGCTATATGTTTTTGTGTGTATATTCTTCACCTACCCCCTAGTGGAATCTAAATTCTTTGAGACCTGGGATTATGTAATTTTTTTGACCTTAGAATCTCCCCCAGTATTTAGCATAATTCCTGCCATGTAAAAGATAGTTAAAAGAGTTTGTCAAATGAACCAATCAATACATTGTCTTCTTCATCAGTCATGTGTTTTATCTTAATCATGTCAACCAATTGGGCTTATATTTTTCACTAAATTGACCTGTTGTTTTAGTATCATGCAGACATAACCCGACGATTTGTTTTTGCCATCTGTTTCAATTTTTTGTATCTTTATCTTTGAGCCATATGGCCTACTAGCACACCAGCACTATGCTTTTTCAACCCAGCATCAGTATTATGGTAGACACAGAAACACCATTTGAAGATATGTCTACATGATGCTACAACAAGTTGAATAAAAACAGCAGTCCTTCATATGATGCTTTCCTCACAACAAATTTATAAGGAAGGTGATCCAAATATTAACATATTAGGAATATATATATATATGTATATATATGGAAACAAGACCAAATAAGGGTCTAGTATAATAGATTTCTAATGTAGAGGAATTTTGTCAATCATTTGGACTATATTTTACTGAATTGATCAATTACTTTTGAATATGCTAACATAACAATAAGCATTGATTAAGTGTTTACTAAATGCAAGGCTAGGCTAAAACACTAGAAATATAAATATAAACAAAAAGAAAGATAGCCCCTGTCCTCAAAGAGCTTACATTCTAATGTTGTTGTTGTTCATTCATTTTTCAGTCATGTCTGTCTTGTTGTGACCCCATTTGGGATTTTCTTGGCAAAGATATTGGAGTGGTTTTCCATTTCCTTCTCCAGCTCATTTGACAGATAAGGAAACTGAGACAAACAGGGTTAAGTGACTTGCCCGGGATCACACAGTTAGTAAGTGTCTGAGGCCAGATTTGAACTCAGGAAGAGGAGTCTTTCTGACTCCAGGTCTGGCACTCTGCACTGTACTACCTAGTTTCCCTACAGCCTAACGAGAGAAGACAATATATAGAAGGATGTTGACAAGGAGAGAGGAAGAAGGTACTCAGCATGGGAACATAATGGAGAAGGCCTAAAGAGTACAGGTTGGTGGGAGATGAAAAGATGACTGGCTGGGTTGCCTTTCTCAAAAGGTGGTTCTGGGAGGAGTCATTCAAACAGAAGGAAAGGCTCCTGACTCATAAGGTCCTTCAGAGATTTGAATACTATGGATGAAATGATCTTCTAGAATGAAGAGATTTCTGGGACAGTATGAAGAAGTCTAATCAGTGAAGTCCAATAATTTATTTTTATGATGTGTATGTGTTTACATACATATATACCTATCATAGTATATGTTTTGTTCATTTGCATTTGTACTTGACAAGTTTAGCATGTGCCAGGAGAGACCTGATCTCCCAAATCTACCATCAACTTAATAGAAATGAATTTAGGTCAATCTTGTATGACTGAAATAACAAAAATACATCAGAACTGTATAAATACAATTATGTATTAGTAATTTCAATTCATTCAGCTTGTGAAAAAAACAAACAAACACTTTTCTTGGGTTTTTGACTAGTGTGATGGTTTTCTACAGGCCTCACACCTTTTGTATGTGGTATGTCCTGATTTTTCAACCATTGTTTTGGTAGATTCATCACTTGACAAGGGGAAATATATTTCCTTTGGTCAAGAAGCATAAATGAGAAGTCTGGATCAAAGCTCAGAATTCATGGCCTAGGAGTTCAATCCATTCAGCTATGTTGCTGCCTTGAATTGATGGATAGCTTGTTCAATTATTCTTTAGAGTTAGCATTTAAAAAAAATCTGATTATCTCAAAGTACTTAACCAATATGAATTCACAGCAGTCCCTAGCAACCTGAAAAGAATGGAGCAAACATTATTATCCTTTGACAGTTGGAAAAGAATGGATAGGCTTGCTCTTGTAATAAAGATCAGAATAAAGAAGAGAGGGTTTCTTTTTCTCTGGTACCTGCTTTGCACTCCTGATTCCACTCTTAATGAGTACATCCTTGCTGGATGTGGTGTGTATTCACCAATAAAAATTTCAGAATACAAAGCATCATGTGTGCTACAGGTATTGTTACTGAGGCATCTGACAGATATTAAAAATGCCTTTATCGTGTGCATAAGGCTATTGCATTTTCCCATAGTCTCTGCTAAATTGTCTTTGTCTCTTTCTTCACTGTCTCTGTCTCTCTTTTTTTATTATAGTCAAAGCTTGGTCTTATTTGGATTGACTGTTTTAATGAGCCATATATAAATGCCCATGATGCCAGTTACAAATGAAATAGTCAATGCTATACTAGGTCTAATAAATCAAGAAATAAGAAATGGTCCTTTATGAGAGACCATCCTATAACAGTATTTATATCTTGGGACTAATTTTTTCCCTTTCACATACGCTAAGGGCAGTTCCAAGAGAAGCCTGTTAGTCCTGAAAAAAATTATAATGAACTACCAATTATTTGCCTTTGGAGCAATGATTTTAGAAGATGATATTTCATCTCAAACTCCTGTTGTTGGGGAATGGCTTCTGCCCTTTGTAGACAGGCTCATGAAAAGTTTCTGAGATATGGAATTTAAAATCAAGTCAGAATTGAAGTGAGGGAAGAAAAAACCAAACAGCATTTGTCAGAGTGACATGATCATTATATGGGGTGATGAGGATGTGTGTGTGTGTGTGTGTGTGTTTAGAGGTTGACCATAGCACCTAACAAAGATTATATTATAAGACATTCAGGAGGTCTGATCTGGATTGGTAGAGGAAATACAACAATGAATTTAACAAAGTGAAATTCATCAAAAATAAGTGTGAAGCCCTACATCCACTTGTGTTTGAAAAGTAATTTTCATAAATATAGGGTGGGGGAGGTTCATGTGAGAAAGACCTAATGATTTTAATGGACTACAATGCCAATGTGAATCAAAAGTGTGATACTGATTAAAAAAAACAACCCCCCCCCCCCAAAACGGGGGTGACTAGGTGGCACAGTGAATAGATCACCAGCCCTGGAATTAGGAGGACCTGAGTTCAAATCCAGTCTCAGACACTTAACACTTACTAGCCGTGTGACCTTGGTCACTTAACCCCAATTGCCCTGCCCTCCCCCTCCAAAAAGCAAAAAAGAAAAAGTGTGATACAAAGCTAATATAATATGAAATGTAAACTCATTGGAGGCAAAGGCTATTTCACTTTTGTCTTTGTGCCCCTAGAATCTAGCATAAGGCCTGGCATGTAGGAGACATTAAATAAATTGCTGCTGATTGACTGTTGGTCTTGGCTATTTTAATAGAATTACAATCTCTAGAACATGAGGGCTGAAAGTCTTGATATAATATGAACTGGTAAGATATCATCTGGAGCATGAGGTTAATTTCAGGACTCGCATCTTAGGAAAGAGAGTGATATAAAGGGGTATATCCAAAGGAATGTGACCAGGATGGTGAAGGATCTGAAAACCATGCCTTATAAAAATTATCTGATAGTAGAGAAGATTTAATGGGGGCATTGCTTGAAGAATCTATAAATATTTGACTAGTTGTCATGAAGAAGGGCGGTTATATTTGCTTTTGGCTTTTGACACTAAAGGATGGAAGATTCAGAGAGAAAAAAATTGGTGAATTAATGAGACACTTTCTAATGTTTACAGCTATCCAGAAGTAGGATGGTCTATCTCAGAAATAAGTAGTTTTCCCTCCCTAGAGGTCTTCAAGTGGAACTTGAATGACCCTTTTGGGGGATATAATTCAGATTAGATTAAATGACCTCTGAGGTCACTTCAGATTCTGAGATTATTGAAATTGCAGGTCCTTGAAGCAAGTGAAATATATTGCAAACTGAGAGGTTCAGAACCCAGTTAATCACAAAATTTTAGAGTTGGAAGAGATTTCAGAATTTCTTAATCTAAACTTTTCAGTTGATAGTTAAGGAGGATAACGATGGCTAAAATTTACACATAGCACTTTAAGGTTTTAAAAGTGCTTTGCATGCATTCTCACACGATTCTCACAATGACCTATTTTGGGGGGTTTTATATGTGTGTTTGTGTGTATATATATATACACACACATATATATATGTATATATACATATGTGTGTATTTATTTAGTTACTATAGGTGTTATGATTCCCATTTTACAAAAAAGGAAACAGACTGAAAAAGAGAAGTGACTCTCAAAATCATATGACTAATTTAATGGTAGAGTCAATACTAGAATCAAAATTCCTTATTCACAGTCCAGGGTTCTTTCCTTTATGCTACAGTAATTACATCCTATTTAGTAAGTACAGATGTGCCTTCAAATCCTGGGTTTTAGACCTGAGCTTTTATATTTGTCCCTATACTAGATAAGCAAGCAGGACTGTATTGATTTGCTATAACCAACTCAATCATCATGAGCTACATTTCTCATTAGAAAGCCTAGATTAGAGTAGGACCCTTATGTGAACTCTTCATTTTAAACACATGTCTTGATTATTATTCAGTCATTTTTTCAGTTGTGTCCAGACTCTTTGTGACCCTATTAGGGGTTTTCTTGGCAAAGATACTATAGTAATTTGATATTTCCTTCTCCAGCTCATTTTCCAAGTGAGGAAACTGAAGCAAATAGGGTTAAGTGACTTGTCCAAGGTCACAGAGCTAGTAAGTATCTGAGGCAAGATTTGAAAGCAGGTCTTCCTAATTCCAGACTACTCTATCCTGGGCCACCTAGTTGCCCCATAGACTCTTGATAGTCTGATTTATAGATGTTAGGCTTTTCCTAGTGTATTAATCAAATGGTCTTAGGTTCAAATCATTTCAGGTCTGGTATTTCATATCATTGCAATTTTGGATCAGAAGCAGAAGGGTTCCATGTAGTAGTGTTTGATGGAGTGTTAGGTTTGAAGTAAAAAAATGCTGGATTCAAGTTCCGTTTCTGAAACTTACTAGCTGTGTGATCCTGGACAAGTTATTTACCCTTTCTATGCTGTAGCAATTCTCTAGGATTTATCTACTAGGTCCTAGAAAAGTGTTTCCACATCTTGCTGATGGAAGGAGTTCTTAGAGCTAAAGAAATCACCAGTCTTCATAATGAACTTATTTCTATAAACTTCTTGCTATAACTGTTGTTCTGTTTATTAATGAAATCTTGTGTGTGTTTGTTATACAGTTTTACACAACAAAATTGTGAAGCACTACCGAGTGAGAAGACTCGATGAGGGAGGCTTTTTCCTTACCCGGAGAAGAACTTTTGATACCTTGAATGCTTTCGTGGACTACCACACCAAGATGAGTGATGGCCTCTGTATCAAACTTGGAAAACCATGCCTAAAGGTACAGTCAATGAATCAATATTTAACAGTGTTCAATGACTATTTTTGTAACTCCTCCCCTTCAGATATGACAGTTTGTTATAATATAGGTCAAATTATCTGACAATTTATGGCAGATATCAAAGGCTACACTGGTTTGGTCCTTTGAACTAAGGTATTGATAAATGCTGTCTATGAAGGGTCTGAAGGAGACCAGAATTTCAGATTGTAATTTACCATGAGTCTGAATACTAGAATATTAAACAAGTAGACACTTTAGAAGTTTCTCTGAATTTTTATAGGCATCATTTTACTGTTTTTGACAATAAGGTGCTTGAAGTTCTTTCTTTTTTTTTTTTATTTGACTAGGGAGGGAAGTGGTGTTTAGAAGTATTTGAATATCTCTGCTATTATTCTGTTGTTCACAAAGCATTTCCTTTATAAAATATTTGAAATTGTGAAGGATTTGTTGTATGAATGAGGTTAGATCCATTTCACTGTATTATGAGGCAGTTCACTATATATATATATATATTAAAGCAATTGGGGTTAAGTAACTTGCTCAAGGTTACCCTGCCAGTTATTTTGTGTGGGTGCCAAGTATCTGAGGCCAGAACCGATCCTGGGTCTCCTGATGCTGGGGGCCGGTGATCTTACTCACTGCACCACCTGGCCGCCCTGAGTTCACTATATTTCCAATGAGTAAAACTAGCCCTTGGATTTACAAAGTTTGGAAAATGAAGCAGCATTATGGGTAACTCTTCTTTTCCAACTGACCTTCGACTGTGGGCAGTTGTGGGGTTTGGGAATTTGTCAACTTGAGACCTAGAAAGGACTTCAAAAACACTGCCATGTCAACATTATAAACAGTGTAAATTGCAGACACTTAGTGAATAATTATTGGATTGAATGAATTAAGCTTCAAGCTTCTTTATTTATCCTTTCAGACTACACGGTATTTTCTTTGCTCTTCTTCCTCACCTCAATTACCAAACTTCCCTGTCTACCTTTAAGGCTCAACTCAAATCCATGCAGACTTGGTTTTGATCCTGCCTACCTAAGTTACTTCCCTTTATGAATACCTTTATTCTATATACATTTTGCATATCTTATATTACATAGTTATTTACATGTTTTCTCCTCCATTAGAGCTTTCTGAGGGCGGGGTTGTGTTCCTCCCCTATTCCTTTCTATCTTCCATGTGAATTTCATCAATCCTCTCCTTATCTTAGGCACCTTCACTCTCTTCCTCTCTTTTAGTTTCTTTTACTATGTGTGTATGCATGTATATATGTATGTATGTATGTGTGTGTATCTATCTTGTCATACTTCTGTCTCCCTCTCTTTCTCTCTTGCCCTAGAGATCTACCTTATCTTTTTTTTTTTTTTAAAGCAATCGGGGTTAAGTAACTTGCTCGAGGTGTGGGTGCTGAGTATTTGAGGCCAGAACCAATCCCAGGTCTCCCGACGCTGGGGCCAGCACTCTTACTCACTGCACCACCTGGCTGCCCCATCTACCTTATCTTTTAAAAAACCTTTCCTTGACTATGATACCCCTTCAAGCTTTTATACTTACTCTTCCCCTTAATTGCCAAAGATCTAGAAAGAGTAGTTTGCTCTTGCTCCTTCTATTTCCTTACCACCCATTAGATGCTTTGCTTGAAATAGTTACTTTTAAAGTTGTTTAATAAATCTTTATTTAAAAAGTATGATTTCCTTCTCAACCTATATGCATGTTTAACATGATTTCTGACCTTTTTCTTCTGTCTCTCTCTTTTTCCTTGCTTCCTGTGATACAGTACACTCAGTTGTTCTCTAGTTTTCTCTGCTTTTTCATTGTCTTTTTTGCTAGCTCATGTTTATCCTGCCGTTTAAAGTGTATTTTCCAAGGTTCAACCTTGGATCTTTTCTCTTTCTACTAATTCTCTTGATTATCTCATGTACTTATATGACTTCTACTACCACCTTTCTGCCAATGACTCCAAAATCTTTATCTCCAGTCCCAATATCTCTCTTAGAGCTTTAGTCACAAACTTTTGGTTGCCTCTTGGTACTATCTTGAGATCAACAGCCTGGATGTCCAACCAATATCACATTCATTATGTTTCAAAATGAATTCATTGTCTCTCCCAAAATCTTCCCTTCTCTAATTTCCTTCTATAAGACTACTATCCCACCTGTGACTTGGAGTTGTAACATTGTATTCTTCCTTCTCTTTCACTTTTGTCAGTTACCAAGTCTTGTGATTAATCCCTCTTCATATTTCTCACATTCATTTTCTCCTTTCTATTCGCACTGTAATCACCCTAGTTCATATTACCTAGACTGTATTAATAGACTTCTTCCTTCCTTCAATCCACCCTCTCTCCAGAAATGTCCACATCACTGCCAGAATCATTTTTCTGAAACAACATACTGTTCGTATGACTTCCTCTCCTTAAAAACTGTGTCCTTCCCCATTACCTCCTGCATAATGCATAAACTCCCATGCTAGCACGCAAGACCCTCTATATACTCTAGCTTCAGCCTAAATGATCTCAGTGTTTTTTCATACTACTACCATTCATGCAATCTATATCCCAATCAAAGAATCCTGAATTCCATCACCTGCTTTTATCTTGTCTTCTCCTTTCTTTCTACCTTTGTTTATACCATCCATCCTGCTTGAAATGAACTGTCTACCTCACTGAAGTCTCCATTTTTAATAATATGTGTTAATCAGTGGAAAAAATATGATTTTTTTTCTTTGATATATTCTTCATAACAGAAAGAACCAACAACTTTTGATTTGACATATAAGACTGTGGATCAGTGGGAAATAGATCGAAACTCTCTGCAACTTCTGAAAATACTTGGATCTGGCCAGTTTGGTGAGGTATGGGAAGGCTTATGGAATAATACTACTCCAGTAGCAGTCAAAACATTAAAACCAGGTATGACACCATCATAATTTAAATGATAAACTTGTTGATTGCTATCATTACTCTTTGAAGGCCTTACAGAGTATATCAGTACTGTATGTACATGGTTTTAAGCAGACAACAAAGCCATATTCCTGCCTTCCAATTAAACACTGAAAACATACAGATCATATAGTACTATCTTGAGATCAAAAGCTTCAGAACACAAAGAAAAGGTCATTCATTTGCAGTTAGAAAAATATATAAGGATTCAAGACTTTACAAATAAAATACCCATCTCTTTTGAGATGCTAAGACTCAGCTTCTCAATGACTTTTTTTCTGGATTCGAATAAAAAAAGAAGAAATTATTGATTTTTGAGAAAGTAGAACCTTTAAAGTATTTAAAGAAGGACTCTTTAACCAAATTTATATGCTTGGGGTGGTAAGAGAAAAGGCAACCAGGAGGCTACAGTGGGCTTTTCAAGTACATACATAATACAAATTCAAAAATTACTTCTCAAGTAATTTTCTTACTTGGAAATACCAGAAATTCCTCCCCCTCCCCTGCCCCATTTTGTTTTGCCTATTTACAGAAAAATGAAAATGATCAGAAATCAGCCTTGGGGGCAATTTCTTTTGATGGTACTGGTAGAGGGAACAAAGCAGGGTGTTACTATACTAAGAGTAATTCTACTTTTACCAATAGTTAGCATTTACATAGCACTTTAAGGCTCTTCTTGCAATGGCCTTACATCATGGGAGTACAAAGAGTTCTCTGGTAGTTCTAGGAGGTGTTGGTTTTCATACATGATGTACCAAATGAGGTCAAATTCTACAGAACAGTAACAATAAAATTTTAGTCATCTTCTAAATATAGAGTATCATAAAAATCATAATGTTGTTTTAATCTACTAAAACTTAAATATATTCAAAATTTTTAAAATTAAGTTTTAATAACTTAAAGGGGGAATACGACAGGGGAAACCCTGGGTATCTATATGTTAGTATGATAAAAAATATAGTCAACAATAGACCTTCTGGGGGCCTCAGTTATTCATACAGGTCACTGAGAATAAGACAGACTTCAGAATGTTAGAACTAGAACATCCCAACATTACTAGTTCTATTGTATGTACACAAGCAATTATTATATATTCCACTATGGTCCTTCTATTTGGTCCCATCACAGCTTGGTGGTAATCTTGGCTTTTTAAAGGTTATGCTAGCAAAGTACAAATTGTGACAGGTTCTTCTAAATCTGGAAAACCTTTGAGTTTGGGCTGAGTGATGGGATGTGTCTGTTGTCTATGGATCAGCCTAACAAAATATGGAGGAGGCTTATTATCTGATTGGCTTTGGGAGGATGTGTTTGAGTCAGAGCAATTCTTGAGGACAATATATATTATATTAGGGTTGTGATATGTTTTGGAGGATAGAAAGCTGATCCTGACAAAGCTGAAGATACTAAAGTACTCCTTATGTTATAGGGGATGACAGGAACTGCCACATCTCAGAATTACTGGATGTCTAAACAAAAGAATTCACTCAAAGCAGGGCTAACTCATCTGATGAAGTCAGTAGAATATTGTGTGATTAAAAGTCACTTGATTACTCTAGGTTATTTAAAAATGTGCTGGGCTGTGAAGACATAGTTTACCTGAGCTATTGTTGGTTGTTTATTAGTTTTTTTTTCCCCTCTTGGTCCCTGTAAGGCTATCAAAACAAAATATTATAATCAATTTCATTAATCACTCCCAAAACAGCTAACATGTCAGATCTTTGTATCTTTGTACATAGTAAAAGTCAGAGTATCTGATTTACTACTTTGGCAAGAGACTTTATCTCAATGGGCCATAGTTTCCTTGAGTAAAATGAAGGGGTTGAACTACATGACTTCTTAGTTTCCTTCCAATTACCCATTATCTAGTGGCCACACCTCACTCTGGCAAAACCATCCCAGCAGATGGACTAAAACCAGGTTGAGGGTAATCAATAGATCTCAAAACCATTGGTGACTAAGGCGGGGGTGGTATCTATCTCAACCATGTGAAGACTTTCCCCATTGGAATGATTGAATGAGAACAATTTGTTCCAACAGCCATGGAGACTGAATCTGGTGTTGTGGAGAGCTTAGAGCTTGATCAGACATTGAAGGGGCCAAGGTCATTCACTGCATCCTGAGCTGGGAGAGAAAGTGAGGCTGATGTTTTTGTGTAACTCTCTCTCACTTAAATCCAATTCATGATATCAGTGACCCTCTTCAAAAGGATGGATGAGCAACAATTATCTTTACTAATAGCTTAGCATTTATTTAACTTTTTTTTTTTTTTTGCCTTTTGGAGGGCAATTGGGGTTAAGTAACTTGCCCAAGGTTACATGGTTAGTTTTTTTGTGTGGGTGTTAAGTGTCTGAGGCTGGAACCCAACTTGGGTCCTCCTGACTCCACCACCTAGCTGCCCCTATTTATTTAACTCTTAAAAGCACCTTTCTCCCCAAATCCTATGAAGTAGGTGGTACAATTATTATTAAACCCCATTTATAGTTTGGAAACTTGAACGCAGAGAAATTAAGTGACTTATCCAAGGCTACATAGTCAGGATCAGCATAAAGCCTTAAACCTAGAGTTCCTTACTTTGAATCCAGTGTTCTTTTTACTGAACCTCTCTCTCTCTCTCTCTCTCTCTCTCTCTCTCTCTCTCTCTCCCCCTCTCCTCCCTCTCTCCCCCTCTCCTCCCTCTCTCTCTCCCCTTCTCCTCCTTCCCTCCCTTTCTCTCTCTCCCCCTCTCCCTCTCTCTATCTCTTCCCCTTTACTTCTCCCTCTTTCTCTCTCCCTCTCTTTCTCCCTCTCCTCTCTCTCCCTCCCTTTCTCTCTCTCCCCCTCTCCTTTTCCCTCCCCTCTCTCCCTCTCTCTCTCTTTCCTCTCTCTCTTTCCTCTCTCTCTCTCTCTCTCTCTCTCTCTCTCTCTCTCTCTCTCTCTCTTTCTCTCTCTCTCTCTCTATCTCTCTCTCTCTTTCTAAATACTACCAAAGGAAGGACCCTCTGGAGTTTTAGAAAACACCAAGAAGAATATTTCTTGTAATTCAGCACATAAATAAACAAACAGAACGCAACAGTTTTCTCTCCAATAGGAATCATAGTTATTGATTTATGGTGTAATAGCAGTAAATAGCTTTGTTGATTGGTTAAATGCTTTCACTTCCTTTGGACCATTCATCAATCTCAGTAGCTATTTATTGCTTAGCAGATGACAAAGCAATAAAGATGACCCTTGGAATAAACCCTTGCAGTAGCTCTGATGGGCAAAAATGAAAATTTAATGCCACGTTACTAGATGAGTTGATATTGAGTCTCTTTAGCTCTGTTGCTAGTTAGCCTCTGCCAGACTGAACCACAAGTTGGAGGAAGAAAAGGAGCAATCAGCCTCTCAATGTCATTAACTCATCTTGATTACCACTAACATTTGGATTTGGCAATCACAATTTTCTAGGATTCTGTGGCCATGATTCTAACCTCAGGCACTATATAATAGGATGCTTGTTTACATTTCCTTTTGTTTGACTAGAAGTAATAATGCTATTACCCCTGGAAGTTCCATGGATCAATGTCTCCATGGAGTAGGGCCCCATTGATCTCACCAATACTAAGTGACATATTGACCCTCAAAGAGCAAATGTTGCATTCTGTCAAAATGCAGAATCATAAACTTAACAGCTTGTATCTGCTAGCTATGGCTGCCTAGTTGTTGGCACACTGGTGTCCAAATCTCACGTTGCTGATTTCACCCCTCTGTCCTGAGAATGTCACCAATTACTTTTAAAGGTTCTCTAAATACAGACATCATGATGGACTTCCCAGCAGGACAGCTCCTTCTTATAAGAACTCTACCTTTAGAGACAGTGTGGATCATCCACACAGTTGAACCACAGGGTGTTATAAATGTTCTTTCTAAAATATGGCCTAAGAATTCAACATGAAATCCAGTTGTGATCTAACCAAGGCAAAGTACAGAAGCACCTTACTCTCCCTTGTGATAATTCCATGTCTGTCTTAATGATACCCACAATTACGTTAGTTTTCTTGGTTGTGATATCCCATTGTTGATACAAATTGCTCTTACTGTTCTTTAAAATTTTCAGCTCTTTATTTTTTCAGAGAAACAACTATATAAATATGCTTTTCTTTCTTCTACTTCTGTGGATTTCTTTGAACAAAGATGTAAGACTTGACATTTATTTTTATTCACTTTTATTTTCTTATTTTCCATGAAACTTTCTGTTATGAAAGATTTCTGTAGATCACAACTCTTTCTTCCAACATGTTAGCAATCCCTCCCAGCTTTTTAATTAGCAATTGACCAATCAGTGTGACTGAGTGTGTCAGGTAAGGAGAACCCTTAACTGTGATTTGTAGACCACTTTGAAATTCTAGGTGCAAACTATCCTAACAAATTAGACCTTCCCATGATATAACAATGGTGGAACTAGAATAACGACAAAAAAAAAAGGAAGTAGTGGTTATGGAGAGATATGTGGGCAATAGGTACAGAGCCATTGTCTCAGAAGATTGGCTTTATTATAGTTGAGAAAATAAGGACCTGACCAGTAGAAATTGGGGGTTCAAGAGATCATCAGAACTACATTCTCTGACAAGATTTTAATTAGAACAGTCTGGGGTCAAATATCATCTGCAGCAATCCTTCCTAACTTGATGAGCTCAGACCAGTCTCTCAATTCTTTCCAACCATAGATTGATAAGTAAAGACTAATGTGACCTTGTTCAGGGATCTCTATGCTCTCTGGAACTCAAGGACAAAAAAAAATGCCTCCATTGTGCCAGTTATTTAGGGCTCTAAACCAGAGAAAGAACACAAAGAGACATGTGGGCAATGAATCCCAGATACCTAGGGGGTAGAGCTCCAAGAGATTCTGTATGAGCATCCTAAATATAGTTTCAAAAAGTTTTCTCTCTTCAGTAATTTCCTAAAGAATAAGTTGCCTCATGATCTAGTGAATTCCCCAGCACTCTGGGTCTCCAAATACAGACTGGATGAACACTTCTAGGAGGAGAATTACACTTTCAGTAAGGAATTCATTACACAATCTCTGAGGTTCCTTCTAACTCTAGAATTCCAGTACTCTTTCTTTATTGAACATTAATTTTAGTGTTCACATCTTAGTCAAAAAATACCTTACACGGGGCAGCTAGGTGATGTAGTGAATATATTGGTCCTGGAGTCAGGAGGACCGGAGTTCAAATCTGACCTAGACACCTAACACTTACTAGCTGTCTGACCTTGGGTAAGTCACTTAACCCCAATTGCCCTGCTTTCCCCCCTCCAAAATAAAAGCAAAAAAAAAAATACCTTACACATATAATAATACTCAGGATTTTTTTTTCTTTTATTGAGCTGAAATATAATTTTCTCCCATTGGCTTAGATTTTTCCCCTTGGAGGCAAAAAGAACATGCCTAATTTTCCCCCCACATGATGACTCTTTAAATATTTCAACACAGCTACCATGCCCTCCCCAAAACTATTTTTTTCCAGTCATTGTGACTCAAAAGAGAGTACCCATCTGGTAAAACAATATTATGAAAATATCAACTACCTCACTCAATTAACATCAGCTCTGTTCATAGTGATTCTTACAACACCAATGTCCATGGTAAGGACCAGTTTTACAAGTTATTCAGGCTTATCTTGTTGGTCAAATCAGTAAAAACAGTAAAAGAATTGACTGTGATTTTAAATAAGGTTTGAAAAAGAAAATACAAATTGAATAACAATAATGCTTACTTTTTAGGTAAAAAAATTAAAATAAATTTTATTTTCAAGAAGCCTTGTCTTCTTCTCCCACACTCTACCCTGAGAATGTAAGGAAAAAATAGAACTATTATTAGAAACATTTATAATTGAGCAAAACAAATTCCCTCATTGGCCATGTCCAAAAAGAAAAAAAAAGAAAAAAGTCTCAATCTGCCCTCTGAATCATCCATCATCTCTTTATCAGGAACTGAGTAATAATATTTGCTTTGTTGAGAGAAAGAAGAGAGAAAGAGAGAAAGCAGAGGGTTTTTGACTGTCTTAAGATTGTTAGAATCCTTTCCTATCATTGATTTCATTTGATTTTAACTATATTCCATCTTCCATGGAGAGTCACAACGGGGGCATCTAAGTGCAATTTATTTGTGGACTAGGCTTTAAAATAGCCTAGGATATGTCTCTATTATCACTTGGTCAAGTTATTAGCACTCTGACAACTTTAACGAGATGATAAGATCAGTATCTCAGGAGAAAGCATTCTGAGTTAGTTTCTTCTACATTGTATAAAATTGCTGAGGCTGCTTGCATACCAAAATTTACGTTTTGGGGGTGGCCTTGAAAAATCCCTTCAACCTGACTTGAATACAATGCCTCCTTCAAATTGAGAAAATAAATAAAGCAAAAGTGCCCCTGCTTAGGTTTGTTAGTCAGCTGTTCCCACAGGGTAGATGCAAAGGATAGTGACTGTAGTTCTGCTTCTGATGCAGTCGTCAGTCTTCCTCTGCCTTTGGACATAAAAGCTTTTGCTGCAGTAATTAAATATTCAGTGTTTTCTCCTTCTGCACATTAACAGTGCTTATGTATGCTTGTGCCACATTTTATCAATTAGGCTGCCTGTCTTCTTTTCTCCTTCTCTTTTTCATATGGACCTAAATCAACCTTTGTTCACCTATGGGTCATAACCCATAAACACCATAGCCCTGATGCACTGACACGTTCCTGTTATTAGGTTTCCTCATCTGAACTGATTCACTCCTTTGATAACTCTAAAGATTTGTGGCTCTGCTGTTCTTACTTTACAAAGAGGCAGAAAGCAATCTTAGTGATTCCCACAAGGTTGCTGTGCAGATAGGAATGCCCTTAATAACGTCAAGTGATTTTTTTCCCCCTTCTTTTTATTTCAGGTTCAATGGATCCAAAGGACTTCCTGAGGGAGGCACAGATAATGAAGAACCTGAGACATCCCAAGCTTATCCAGCTTTATGCTGTTTGCACTTTAGAGGATCCAATTTATATTATTACAGAACTGATGAGACATGGAAGTCTGCAAGTCTATCTCCAAAGTAAGCTAAAGACTTTATCAAAACAGGAAGAAAAAAGGAACTTGTTTTAGGAAGTGCCATAAATGCCAATTTAGCAGGTCTTTTAATACCCAAAGGATATTTACTATCTGCACATATGTGACAATGGATGTCTTAACACTGAGTGGTTCAATTACTCTGTGAGATGATGGGTACTTTGTGCTCAAAGGGAGGAGAAAAAATATTTATACTGTTACAAAAAACCAAATAGTTCACAATAGACACATCAGAGTACTTAAAAGTAATGGGAAATTGAAGAACAGAAGCTGAGAGCCATGAAATACTTTATACTATTGCTAAATATTAGAATCCATAAACTGATATTTACTACTAATGGGAACCAAGGGACATTGAAGAATTGGGTCATGAGTGGATAGGAGCCCAGTGCCATTATACACTTCATGCTCATACGAAGTATTAAAATTCATAAGCTGATATTTACTAGATAAGGGAGCTAAGAGATATTAAATATTGGGTGATAGTGAGATGTGTAATTTCTTGTAGTTTTTTTTGTTTGGTCTATAGTTCACTATATTGCTTGTTGATTTTTTTCTGCTTCAGCTATTGTCAGAAAATGTCTTAAAATTCAGAACAAAAAAGCAGATATTGTGCCTTTATTTGATTCCCAGCATCTGTTCTCCATACTTTTATACTAAAAGGGATTAAAAGCATTGCTCAATGTTGGTGCATATTACAAATGAAATGATATAATAAACTGAGCTATATAAAGTACATGAAAATAGGAATGCTTAGACATTGTAATAGCCAAAGGCTTGATAGTATCACCATATATCTGGAGAAGATAGTCTTTTGATCATTTCTTATTCAAAATTCATCATGGGACAATAAAGAATGCAGGAAGGAAGAAAGACCTTCTATCAAGCTCCAGAGGCAAGATCTCCAAGAAGAAAGGACCTTCCTCTGGCATTAGCATGATCTGGGGAAGCAGAATGATTAAGCTACAAAACTAAAGGGGGAGAATATGGGTTGTGATGAGGTTAGCTCACTAGAGAGTAATATATGTCCCAACAAATGTTGTTGACTTAATGACTACACACAAAAATGCCATCTGGCCACCCTGTATGGAGCTGAACAGAATCAGAACTCAGTTATCTGCCAAGTGAAGAGTGCCATGGAGACACTGCCCCTAGCAAATAATAAAGCCCTTACTTTCAGAAGTTGGAATTTTGTGGAAGAACTAGGACATAGACAAGAGAGATATCCCAGGAGTTAATAAAGGACATTCCTTTCTGGAATATTTAAGAATCTCGTGTCATTCTTGGATAGCTGACAAGTATTTATCAGTTACTTACTATGTGCTAGGCATTGTGCTAAGTGATAGGAATACAAAGAAAGACCAAATATTGTCCTTATCAAAACTCAGAGCAGGGAGGTTATCTTGTAGTCTGACCTATCCTCTCAAAAATGAAATAGATTCTGGAGTGTCTGGGACTCTTGTGGGTGCTCTAAAGTAGACTCAACACAATAGAGTGACCTCAGAGCAGCCCACTTGGACATTAAAAATCACTTCTTTTAGGCAGTGTTTCAGAGGAAGGCTCTACACTGATGACAACTTGTGTTGACCTTAGTAGGGACTATTGGACAGTTAGCATTTCCAGTTGGATGGTTAAGGCTTAATTTGTCCAGGTGCAGAGCCTGATCTGGAATTCACCTGTCAGGACAAGTCTTAAGTAGATTCTGAACAAAAACAATCCTTTCTCAATCAAGGAATTTTTAATTCAACAAAGCTAGCTTAAAATGAATCTGCCACTTGATTGGGTTGCCCACGAGGAGAAATATTATTAAGCTGACACATTCTTGAGTAATTGAGCATAATTGAAAATATTTTCCTGCTGCAGATGTAAATCATAACCAATTTATAGACATTTATATCAGTTTTGATATGTGTCTCTTGTAATGCTAGCTTGTGCTAAAGTTTACTTAGGTAATTCCAGGGCTATGGCAGTCTCTAGAAAGGAACATGTTTATTACTGATTTTCCTGCAGGTATTGTAGCTGTCAGTGAAAATCTCTTCTTATCCACTATTCCTTGAATTAGCTTTTTGTATCGATAGGTAAGAGAACATTTATATGCTTTTTTTAGTCAAAACACCATTGCAAAGTCCCTGAGCTTTGCTTAATATTTCTTGGGATAAATTCTTCCACAATAGGAGAAATTTCATTCTAAAACTTTAGCAATGCTACCAGCAGATGAATGGGAGTATGACAGCAGAAAAGCAGGAAGATTTGGGTTCAAGGTCTGTTTCTGACACATGGCTGGCCTCATGATGCTGGGTAAAATACTTAACCTCTTGTTACCTCAGGTGACAAGACCATAAGGTAAAGATAAATTGCTGGTTTGCATTGGTGGGGGGGTTTTTGCTGCTCTCATGATATTATAAGTCCAACCCCATCTCCTCCCAAGCAATATCTGTAGCAAATTTCCAATTTGTTATACTCCAAAACAGAGGATAAATACAAAAAGCTTGGTTTTGTTTTTCTCCTTGTTATTTAATTTAGTAAAACTATTCTTTAGAGAATAGCAGATATTTCTTTTTCTATAAAATAAATCCTAGTCCATTTCCCCACCAAGACCATTCTCTTCTGAAATTCACAGCAGATACTCAAGTAAGCCTAGAGATATTCTTAAGGAAACAACTCAGAACAGAGGGAAAATAAGGGTTTTATTTTTCCTTTTAAAAGATTCCATCCTTTTTTGCTGTTTGAAAATTTAGGAAGTTCTAAACATCGAGAGGAACATGGTGCAGTAGAAGGCATGCTGGATTAGGTTTCAAAAGACCCAGCTTCACATCCCACTTAGTACTTTGGTGACCCTGGGCAAATCATTAAACTTCTCTTGGCCTCATTTTTCTCATCAATAAAATGATGGGGTTTGAACTAGATTTTTTTTTCTTTTTTTGCTTTTTGGAGGGGGAGGCAGGGCAATTGGAGTTAAGAAACTTTCCCAAGGTCACACGGCTACTAAGTGTTAAGTGTCTGAGGTTGGATTTGAACTCAGGTCCTCCTGATTCCAGGGCTGGTGCTCTATTCACTGTGCCACCTAACTGCCCCAACTACATGGCTTTTGAGGTATCTTCCAGCTCAAGATCTGTAATCCCATGATTCCATTGACTCATGAATTTCTGGGTCTCAAAAGTAATTTGTTAAGGCATTCTTTTGAAGTATCCCATCACAAGTCTAAAACATCCCTGACTCCCTCATCGATGGTCTCTCCAGTCTGAGCTACCATTGGAGAAAGGGATTAACAAATTACTTTCCTATGAATTAACATCAGCTTTATTTTTCTAACACTGCTTCAGGACTAAGTAGAATTTTGCCTTCATTTCATTGTTGAGTGGATCAGATCTCACAAATTAGAAATGATTGTCAGTAGGAACAGCACCATTCTGCCTTGGTAATATTGGACAGGCACCAAGGCATTATTAATTTATTTTTACCATCTACATCAGAGGTGTCAAATACATAGCCTGACCTAGATGAAAATGTAATTGGAACACATTTAACAAAATAAATAAAAATGTAATAAAGTGTAGATAACGTTAATATATGGTTTTCTAAGTCAACACACAGCCCATAGGGATCCTTATATATGGTTTAGCGACCTTCATTTCTATTTGAATTTGACATCATTAAACTTTGTAATTCCTAGTTCTCATTGATAAATGAAGAACTAATAGTAATAGCTAATAACACTTTTCAGTTTAGAGAGGAATTTTTCACAGTAACTCTGTGATTTAGATATCCTTATCCTCATTGCACAAGGGAGATAACTGAGGCTCAGAGAGGTTAATTGATTTTCCCATGGTCACACAGCTGATAAATGTCAGAGCCAGCTCTTCTGAGTCTGATTCTAGGCCTCTTTTTCCCCCTAGGCCTCTTTCAACCTTATCACAATGATGTGCTTGGAGGAGGATTGTAATGGAAGTAATTTTAGTAATGGGTGCTTTATTTCTACTGCAGTTATAGTTATCTACCTAGTGCTGAACTGACCTGGTGTTCTTCAGGACTCTGTTAGTGGGAATGAAAATTCTGGAAAGTTCTATTAAATTAACAACATTTTAAGTGTAGACTTAGTGACAGATTCTCTGCCTGTTGGAAGAAGACCAGCCTAACTCAAAACAAACAGACTCATCCCCAGAAGTATGGCCACCTTGTGATGATGCTTTAGCTCTAGTTTAGAATCTGTCACTGAATGACTAGCTTTGAGACCTTGGTTTAGTCTCTTAACCATTTTTTGCCCCACTTTACTTATTTCTGATTATATTGTGGGCATGGCACATTTATACATACATATATACATATATATGTATGTGTGTATGTATACACTTATATATGTGTAAAGTCAGAATTAAGAGTAGGTAGTTTAATGACAGAGGGCACTAGCAGTTCAAAGGATCAGGAGGAAAGGCCTCAGACTTCACAAGGCTAGTCCGTGTCAGAGCTGTGTCTAAAACCTAGCTCTTCTGACGTGTAATCCAGTGCTCTTCTCATTTTATTGCAATACATCTCATTCAGTGACATAGTTTGGCCAGTCACAGAGACCTCATATCACAGTGAAATTCATGCTAATGAACAAGCACATGTTGAATTTTTTTTATTCATGTCCCAAGGGTTTGTAGATTTAAAAAAATTCTTATAAAAGAAATGGAGAAGAGGAATATATCCTCTAAGTATTTGTGAGCCTAATGTTCCTTCCCCTCTAATAACCATTTGGTAACCAAAATACATCTCAGGGGATAAACAACTTCATTTAACAAAGTCATGGAAAGTCACACACTATACCTTATGCCTTTGGGCCAACCTGTCTTTGGGAAGGAAACTTATGTTCTGTCCTTAGGCCCTACTAATGGATAGTTGGAGAAGCTGTGTTTGTTATTAGAGATGACACATGCTGAAGGCACCTCAGAGCCTTAAGAGTTTACATAGCCTACTAAAAAGTATATCAGGCTTTAAAAAGGAACATCTATCCACCCATTAGATACCAGGGCTATGAACAGAATGAATATATTCTTGAGACCTCAGGATTCCCATGCAACAACTCAGACAGCTCCTTTGCTTTTCATAGTTAATTTCTAAGAAAGGAATAAAGGCCTTCTTTGTAGCTCAGAATGGTGGCAAGGTCAATATCTGAACAACTACAGGCAATTACAGATAAGCTGAAATCAGATGATGCCTTAGATTCTATCCCCCATGTGCAAAACTAAGAGCTTTGACCTCTAGCAAGGAAGAAATTAAATTTACTCTCATTTCATTCAACAAACATTTATTTAGCACCTGTTACCTAAGAGACACAGTGCTAGGCACTAGGGATACAAAGAAGGCATAAGATGTAAGACATTCTCTATCCTCAAGGAACAATCTTGTAGGAAGGATGAGAAAAGCACACAAATAACTATAATAAAGTTGGAATATTCAGAGTCAAACAGAGAGACATGAGAGATTTGAGGGAGGGGTCACTTTTAGTGATCTCAACATACCCTAGTGAACTCAACATTTTAAAAACAGAACTTATGATCTTTTTCCTCAAACCCTCCCCTTTACTGAACTTCCTTCTTTATGTCAATGGCATCACTATTTTTTCAGTCTTTCAGGTTTGTGATCTCTATTATACTGATTTTCTCTTTACATAGGCAAGCATTTGCTGAACCTTGTCATTCTTACCTCTACAACATTTTTTAGCATTTCCTCCTTTCTCTCTATTCACACTGTCACCACTCTAATTCAAACCCTTATTGTCTCTTGCCTGGATTATTGCAATCTTCTCCTAATTGATTTCCCTGTCTTCTCTCTCTCTACTCCAATCCATTAAGTTAAGTGATGTTCCTTAAGTGCAGATCTAACCATGTTAATTTCCTACTCGATAAACTCCAGTGGCTCCCTATTGCCTCTGGGATAAAATATAAACCCTTTTTTGTTTGGATTTTATAGGTCTTCACAACTTTACCCCAACATATATTTCCAGTTTCATTATGTATTACTCCTCTTCCCATTCTCTACATTCAAGCCAAACTAGTCTCTGTTTTCCTCACACATGATACTTCACTTCCTGTCCCTATGCCTTTGCACAGGCCATCTCTCATGCCTGGCATGTATTCCTTCTTCAATCTGCCTCATAAATTCCTTCCATCAAGACTGAACTCAAATATCACCTACATAAAGCCTTTCCTGATCTTCCTCCAATTACTAAGACTTTTCCTCTGCAACTACCTTGTATATAACCACATTTTATTTATTCTACATCTACTTGTATATGTGTACTGTTTTCCCTAGCAAAATATAAATTTCCTGACAGCAAGGATGGTCTTTTTTTTGTCTTTGGCAGGCACCACAGTGACTGACACACAGAAGACACTTAATACATTCCTATTGATTGATTCATTCTAACTAGGAAGATTAGAGAGAAGGTGGGACCTAGTTTAATCCTTAAAGGATAAAAAGGATGTTAATAGACAGGAATGTGAGTCTGTTCTTGATTGTAGTATACATGTATATGGCCATAGATTGACTCTCCTCATTTGAGAAAAATGGTAGCATTTTTTTGATCTTAGTTTATACTTTCCAGAAGTGGAGATTGGAAGATGATTGTGGAGGGGAAGTGGGGAGAGGAGGGCGAGGAATATGTATGGGGCAGTCAGTGAGGAGGTGAAATAAAACTTAGCTAGAACCTGAAAAAGTGTTCCAGAAAAGGTAGTACTGTGAGGCCGTAGACCCAAATTTCCTCCAGTACATGGTCTCTGGTCCAAACAATTGGGCAAGAGTTAGAATGAAAATTGATTTAAATATCAAAGTCTATAATTACGATGCCAGTGAAGGGGAAGGGGGCATCTTTGACCTGGGGTTAGATGTCATTAAGGAAGGTGGGAATACATTCTTAAGAACAGTAGATGACAAGGCATAAGGGTGAGAAGACAACTACTAGTTGGCAGTAAATGTATGCTTGAACTTAAGGTATTTATCTTGTTATTATTTCTTGAGATTTCAGTTGCTGAATTGGTTTGTATTTACTAATTCATGAATTAATCCTATAAGCATTAATTCCTATTAATGACACTGTAGACATTCAGATAAACAGAAGTCATTGGAACGGTGTAATTATTTGACATCCTGTTATAATCTTTCCCCCCTTCTCTCTTGTTTAGATGATGCTGGGTCCAAAATCCATCTCCCTCAACAACTGGACATGGCAGCCCAAGTTGCCTCAGGAATGGCTTACCTAGAATCCCAGAACTACATCCACAGAGATCTGGCTGCCAGAAATGTCCTTGTTGGTGAACATAATGTTTACAAAGTAGCAGACTTTGGACTGGCAAGAGTTTTTAAGGTAAATTTGGGTGTTGGGTTTTTACATTGGTAATTTTTTTTCATTGGAATACAAAGACTCACTATCAATACTTAAAACAATATTTCTCAAACTCTTGTTCCATGCGCCATTTCCTTAGGTATAAATGGCCTTATAGAGCAATTGTGCCAGTCTACTGTGACCAAGAAAAAATGAGCTCATCAAAATCAATTTTTTGAAAACTTCTACTGCTTTTGTTGAGTGTTCAATGTTAGATTCTTGAGTGAGTAAATTTATGCTAAGAATAAAAGTGTATGTACTTTTTTTATAAACCTTAATTCTGTAAGAGAATAGCTTGTGGACCACATAAAGAGATCTTACATGTCATCAGTCACACTTGGACCACAGTTTGAGAATGACAGCTTAATGGAGTCAACCAAAAAAAGTTAGTGATTTTGAGAACCAGAACTTGTTTAGAGAATAAAGTTTTAGAGGCATCTAGGTGGAGCAGTAAATAAAGTATTTAACTTAGGATCAGGAAGGCCTGAGTTCAAATTCTGTCTCAGATATGACCTTTGGCAAATTGCTTTATCCTTTCTTTGTCAAAGGTATTCCATCTGCAAATGGCATCTAC
Source organism: Petaurus breviceps papuanus (assembly GCF_028583685.1). Lineage (NCBI taxonomy): Eukaryota > Metazoa > Chordata > Mammalia > Diprotodontia > Petauridae > Petaurus > Petaurus breviceps. Next base: position 34,709,718 of record NW_027187391.1, read on the forward strand.
CTCGTAGGGTTTTTGTGAGGATCAAGAGAAATAATTGGAAAATGCTTTGCAAATCTTAAAGAGCTATGTAAATGATAGCTGTTATCATTTTTGTTTGTAACATTTTTATAATAAGTTAATCAGTAAACATTCCTAGAAATCTGCATAGCTACATAACTGTATAATAATATGATGATATGCTGTGCTTCCTATGGCCTTGCATATTAGGAAAGTACCTGACCTGAGGGGCACTTTCTGTCAGAACAATAAATTTGAGGAAAGAAGACAATGAGGAAAGGGGTGCTTTAAAAGCAAGGCAATTAGATTGGAAAGATGGCAATCTAGTAAAAAAAAAAAAGAATTTTTTTCTGATTTTCCTTTAGCCTTTATAAATCTGTACCCCAAACTGAACTGTTAACAGGGAGATCTAAGGTACTTGGGAGGCAGAAAGTACTATTTTACTTCCAACTTGAACTGAGATTTGAAGGAACAGGCTAGAGGGACTCTTTTGAGGGAAAGATGACTTTTTTCCGATGCTCTTATGAATGATTTTAGATAGTATGGAAGTATGACTTGATAGATCATAGGTAGTGAGGAAGCATATAGGTCAATTTATGAAAATACAGTGCTGCCTAACTGGACTAGCTACTAAAGTAGGTCGCTTTTCTGTTCTCTCAGTTTCCACCCACTTTTAGATTGTATATTTTTCCCTATAAAATTTCTTCCTATCTTCTCCTTTGACCTTTATTTTCTTTCTTTTCCAGATAAGTAAATCTGTCATGTAGTCACATCTATTCCCACATCATACATTCTCATAGCATCTCTCATAAGGGGGCAGCATAGTCAAGTTAAGATAGCAAGCATTTATTAAGCATCCACTATGTTCCAGGCATCTCTTTAAGCATTGGGCATACAAAGAAAGGTGAGAGCAGTCTCTGGTCTCAAGGAGCTCATGATCCAATGGTAGTAGAAAGAGTATTGGTTCTTTAGTCAGAAGACTTGGGTTTAAATCCTGCCTCTGATAGTACTTATTACTATCAAGTGAGGAGCTAAGTCACTTTACTTTTTCTGGCATCAGTTTCTTGATTTTTAAATTAGGGTCTTGGATTACTTGGCCTTCATATTTCTCTAGGTCTGTGGTCATCATGAGTGCCTGTGACATGATTCTGTAGTGTGTCTACCATTTCACACATACAATCTCTTGCCAAGTCTTGATTACACAGATAGGCATCCCCTTCCCCTTGATCTCATCCACACACATGGACATATTTAGGCTATTAAATTATGCTAAACACATACATTTAAAACTAATTAGATATTGAACTAACATTTTTAATTTTTCATTCAGATATTTTGGTATTTTCAGATACTCTCACCTAAAATTTTCTTCCTCCTTCCCCCATTTTACATACTCACACACATATGTACATAAACACAAAGATGGTCATATTTACTTGGACATACAAGGAGGACATATATATATATATATATATCATTAAATCTTTGGTTGGAAACTGAAGGGTCAGTTACTATGTGCATCACTACCACTCTTCCTTTTCCAAGTGCATGCCATTTCTCTTTAAAGTGAATGACCCCAGGGGCGGTCAGGTAGCACAGTGAGTAAGAGCACTGGCTCCAGTGTTGAGAACACCTGGAGATCGAATCCCGGGCTCAGACACTTAGCACCCACCCAGAAACACCTGGCCATGTAACCTTGAGCAAGTTACTTAACCCCAATTGCTTAGGGGTGGCCAGGTGGCTCAGCGAGTAAGAGCACCGGCTCCAGTGTCAGGATGACCTGGATCAAATCCGGGCTCAGATACTCAGCACCACAACCAGAAATAATAACTGGCCGTGTAACCTTGAGCAAGTTACTTAACCCCAATTGCTTTAAAAAATAAATAAATAAAGTGAATGACCCCATCTTGGATTACTTTTATGACATTTTGGTCAGTCTTCTCTGGTTCTCCAGCTCTGATATATTACTTGATGCTGTGTCTTACAAGGCTGAAATAAGAAATAAGAGATAATATCATATTAGATAATCCTTTTTTTCCTCCAAGTGTAATTTTGTGACTTCCAACATGTTTCCCTAGGCTTGCTGTATGAATAGTTCAGCTAAAAGTAAATAACCACTTTAATTCTTATGAATCTATCATGCTCTCTTTACGTAAATTAATTAGAACCACAATGTGAGGACACGGGCATTTAAATCATTTGGAGTCTGTTTTCTAGTCCTAGAAAGTGGTTAAGTGATAATTATCAAAGTCAATGGCCCTTCAATACCACCAGTAAATCTGAAAACAGCAGACAATTCTTACTGTCATTTGTTCTATTTATTGAAGACCAGATGTGAAGTCAGTCTTGCCATTTGGCCCACTATACCAGCAGGATCCTTTTATCAGTGCCTTGAATGTTGACTTGCACTTAGTAGGTGCTTACTTGGCATTGACTGAATGCATAGATAGTGACTCCTTATGGAATTTTGTAACAGCGTATGCTAGATTTTACATTTTCCATCATGACTTTCAACCAGGCAAAAGGTATGCAGACTCCATTTCCATTTAGTTTTGCAATGAGACAGTTTATGGAGGAACAAAGATGGCGAGGGGAAAAAAAGAGGAATGCTTCAGTTTGGGTTGGTTCTATCAATGTTTTAACAGGTAGAAAATGAAGATATCTATGAATCTAAACCAGAAATAAAACTTCCAGTGAAATGGACAGCACCTGAAGCCATTCGATCCCATAAATTCAGCATTAAGTCTGATGTGTGGTCATTTGGGATACTTCTTTATGAAATCATTACTTATGGCAAGATGCCTTATGCAGGTGAGTAATTCAGTCAACAGCTTGACCTTCTGCTACAGATCACCTGTTTAGATATTAATGGGATGCTTTGTAAAACCTTAGAAGGGGGAGGTATGGGATTGCCTATATATATAATATGTACATGTAATATACATATTATATATACACATAATATGCATATAGAAGTTTAATATATAACATGGTATATTGATAACTTGAATGAATGAGCTAGTTTATAGCTTCTTCCACCTCTGGTAACAAAATATATTTAAACAGCCACTACCAAGGGAAAGTTTGGTTTAATTCCTATGGTCTGGGAGGAAGATTATGTGATACACAAGTTCACTGGAGATTATTTGTTGAGAGTTCCAATTAAAGGTGGGACTTGAACACTAATTTTCCTGATTCTAAGACCAACTCTTTATTCATTTCACCATGGGATAAATGTATCAAAAATAGTTTTGAAAATATTTTCAACTATTGGGTTCATGCTTCTGTCTCTCTGTCTGTCTCAGGGATGACAGGTATGCAAGTAATTCAGAAGCTTGATCAAAACTATCGACTTCCTCAACCAGACAACTGTCCATTGGAATTCTACAACATCATGTTGCAATGCTGGAATGCAGAACCCAAATGTCGGCCAACATTTGAATCACTGCACTGGAGTCTTGAGGACTATTATTATGAATTAGATTCTTCCTCTTACTTGGATACAAACGATTTAGTTAGATGAACCTAGAGATGGGACAGTGGATGTTCGTCAAAGAATAAACAAATAGAATGGTCCAAAAACAAAACTTAACCACCAACTGCGAAATCAACTTAGTTTTGAAATCTGAGAAGAAAGAAGTTCCATTTTGTGGTACTCTGACTATGTGCTATTGAAATTATTACATCTACATTCCCTAGCCTGGACAACACTGCAGGACAGTGCAATAATAATACTCCCATCAGCTACCTGGCCGGCATGATTAAATAAACTGAAACAAGTTCTTTCTCCCCCCTTCTCATTTTGAAGATATTTCTATTTATTGGTTGAAATACTGATCATAAGAATCAACAGATGATGGTCGATTTTTACTCTCTTAACTGTGGCAGCATTTTCCTGTTTGCTGATTAGTGTGGTTATTCATTATTCCACAGATCGCTGAATCTCATCCGGCTGTTATTATGAAGGCATATGATTGCTTTGCTGCGCAGCAGGACCTGTGCTTTGAGATTTCCCCCCTCTTCTCTTTTAAAATATTCTGTAACTACAATGATGGTAAAGCCATATTAAATGTCTTGATTGTACTGGGAGTAATTGCACTTTTTTTGTGCTATGTAGAAAAATGAAACAGCTGTTGAGGAAAAGAATTTAAATCTCTCTCATTTTGTAAAAGGAAATGGGAAGATTTCTATATACCTAACAGTATGTGTCATATGAGAATAATCAACATTACTTTAAATTTCTTAATGTGCAGAATCATACTGCAAAGTTGATGAGTTATTCTACCCTGATGTATATATAAGAAACAACTATAACTCAGGAGGTTTGAGAAATAGGTACCAAACTAGTTTAGGAAAAAAGAGATCATCTAAGCAAGGCAAAGAATTCATATGTCCCAAAGTTCCTGGGGAGTTCCATGTTTTCATGAAAAATATACTTTTTATATTTGAAGAAAAAATATGAAGTTACCACTAATTGGCAATGAGGGTGTTTTTATCTCTGGTTCTCTCCTTATCTTTTGACCCTAAATTATGTTGTAGCTTTGGCCATCATTTTCTGGTAAGAAAAAGTAGGTCTTTTCAGTCATTAGCCTGAATAATTTCTTTTAAAAAGGGCACAATTACAAATTGTTTTGCAGAGTAGTTGGGCTGATTCATAGATCAGTTAACAGAATATTTCTATACAATCTATGACCCATCTAACATTGACTTTCTCATTTTTGGTCGTCTTTGCCTATATGCGAGTTGTGAAGTGGGATCACAGGTCTCACTTTTTATTAGTTTAGTTTTATTATATTTATTAGTAATTTGGAACAATCTTTCATATGGGTTTTAATACTGTGCAGTTGTTTTGAGAGCTGTTTGCTTATATCCTTCAATCCTTCATCCACCTGGCAAAAAATTAGGTTTCTCTATTGCCTCCCTGATCAAATATAAAATCCTCTGTTTGGCTTATATATAAAGCCCTTCAATGGGGCCTTTTCCTATCTTTCCAGTTTATGTATTCCTTACTCCCTACCATTTACTCTACAATCCAGCATACGGACCTCCTTGTTGTTTTTTTATGCAGGATACTCCATCTCCTGACTTGAGGCATTTCCAGGGGTATAGCACCTATGCCTGGAGTTCTCTCCTCTTCTCTTCTTTCTCATCTCTACCTCCTGAACATCCTGCCATTCTTTAAGTTTCAACTTTTCTACAGGAAGACTTTGCCAGCCCACCTTAATTTTAGTGCCTTCCTTCTATCGATTATTTCTAATTTATCTTGTACGTATCTTATTTGTGCATAGTTGTTTTCAGGTTTCCTCCCTCACTAGATTGTGAACTCCTTGAGAGCCCGGACTGTCTTTTTTTTTTTTTTTTTTATCCCCAGGGCTTAGCATGGTGCCTGACTCCAAGAAGGTGCTTAATAAATGCTTGTTGACTTGGTCTTATATATTTGTGTAAGTTCAACTACACAATTAACAAATACCAATTAAGCACCTAAGTCTTAAAAATCAAATAATTGTCAGAGATATATGATGCAAAGATTTTTTCTTAGTTGACTACTTCTCTTCTCATTCTTTTTTGCTTTGCTGCGCAACTAAAAGAAACTTTTAATCTTATGCCATCAGAGTGATATATTTTTCTCTAGTAATATCCTCTATCCTTTGTTTGGTTTGCTTTGGTTAAGAATTTTCCCCCTAGCCATAGCTGAAAGTTACCTGATTTGATTCCTATTTTTATTTATGGTGTGACCTTCAATATTCAAATTCTTCATTCAAATCTATTCTCTCTGGCAATTGGCAGCACTTATACTCTCACTGAGAACTCTGTGAGTGAAGGATGAAAAGTACACTAAATAAATGCAAAGGAAATTGTGAGCTTGATCTTTGTTTCCTTTCTAGGAGGAAATGATGGCTGACCATCCAGGGGTTTTCACCAGAGTGAGTGTGTAGAGCCACATGGTGGTCAGATCTATGAGTACAAGAGAGAACTGAAAGAAACCTTGTATATCATGTGATGAAATTGCATCATTTTACATATGAACAAGCAAAAGAGTCAGAATATTCACTCAAGTCCCCTGGCTTAAAATCTAACCTTCTTTTCACTGGATCATGCTGTGGTTTCTCATCACCATGAGCAAGATCATATGTAAGATAAGAGCAGTCAGTCAGCCAAAAAACACTTAAATACTTTATTAGGTTCTGGTATTGTGCTAAGATACAAAGAAAGTCAAAAGACAGCCCCTACCCTCAAGGAGCACAAACTCTAATGGGGAAGACAACATGCAAACAATTATATACAAACAAGATATGAACAGAATAAATGGAGACTTTTTTGTTCATCCTTTGTACTCGAAGAGGGCCAACATTATGGTGTTGAGGTCAAGGTACAGTGTGTCTGGCTGTGACTGATCAGTTCAAAAAGAGCTCAGAAGGTCCTGCAATCAACAGAAAGAAGGCATTAATATTAAGGGATACTGGGAGAGGCTTATTATAGAAGGTAAGGTTTTATCTTGAATTTGAAGGGAGTCCCAGGAAGCAGAGATGAGGAAGGAGATCATTCCAGGCATGAGGTATAGTCAGTGAAAATGCTTAATGGGGAAATGGAGTATTTTGTGTAAGAAATAGCAAGAAAGCCAATGTTACTGAATAATAGAGCACATAGATGGGAGAGTGAGGTGGGATGGTAGATAACTACACAGGGCCAGCTTTAATACTTTGTTAACAACCTTCTGATCTATCACATCTGAGGGACCTATTAAATGCTCTCTGGAAGAAAAAAAGGTTAAAATCTAACTATGGTGACCAAGAGAAACAAAATCACCCATCTTAAGAGTACAAACCTATTTGATTTCTATAGGCATGAACTGAAATCATCCATATGTTCAAATTCAACTACTATATCATTTGTTCTTTAGTAACAGGTAACAATTATGAACTTTTCTCTAAAACCTGATTTCAAAATGGAAAAGCAAGGTTATCGTTTTCAATTACAGTACACACTAAAATGTGTTTAACTTATTGCATCTGATTCTTGGGCACTTTTATGTTCAAGGCTCTGCCAAAGCAATCTATTATTCTTGTTTTTACCTGATGGATCATGGAGAAAAATAATGGATTCGGTTATGAGAAACAGTAATAGATTTTTTTTTAAACTGACATAAATTTCTCTCTTTCTAGGGAATAAAAGGATCAGGAAAAGATAAGTTGAATTTTTTTACAATGAGCTAGCTCTTGTGAAATTCACTCCTCATAAATTTTACCAAAGCACTTTTTACATAATGTTTTATTTATGTAATTCGGTTATTTGAGGGTTGGGGAGGATGGAGTGGAGGAATAAATCGTTTTGTGTGGTTCTTCTAAAGCCCTTTGGACACAAACCTAAGAGTTTTTAGTAAGACAAGAAACATTATGAGTTCCACTAAGTTGTCTTTAAGAAAAGAAGAGAAAACTGCTGACATTATGTGGGGTCTGAAGGGGGTATTGAATCAGTTTCTAAAAGCTGTAGGAGCTTAGTATCTTGCAATCCAAATCAAAAGGCAAAGTGACTAATGAGCTGTATACTTGGCTATGGATATGGCCAGCTTTAAAGGGCACCAAAGAGCAGAGAGGACACGTGCACCATAAGGCTAGTGGGAAATACCATGCTGTGCCCATTCACAATTTCCAGTGATAAAAGAATGTCTGCCCAATAACATCATGGCTCAGGAAATGCATAACGGGACCCAAACTCTTCAGATTTCATGATGACCCAAAGGGAGCTATGGGAGGATGCAATGCTGTTTCCCAGCTGCAGCTGTCTAGAGGAAACAAGACCCATCTGTGTCCTAGGGCTTGCAGAGCATATGCTATACCATGATAATATTTTCCATAGTTTAGCATATGGTTTCTAGAAAAGCAGCCTTGTTTTCTGGGTGTGTGGCTACTCATTGCTGCTTCAGGCAAAACAAAAACTAAAACTGGGGAGATGGAATGGTTTTACATTGAATTATTTCTCAAATATATATCTATATGTGTGTGTATAGAGAATGCGTATATGTAATATACATATACACCACACATATATGTACATACAGACATACACATATTCAAATTGCGTAATTGTGTATTTCCTCACTGAAAGGTTCCTGGATCCAGAAAGAAAATCATTGCTATGCCAAGAGATTAAAGCATCATTGAGATGAACTTCAATGGTCTATTCTCTGACATCTCCAATGCAACATTTTACTTTTATCGCTTTTCGAAGTATGGATTCTTAGTGTTTCATTTATTCCATTAAGTGAGAACAAGGAAGATATTTGCTTGATAAATGTATTTTTAAATGCAATATCACAGATAGTTTCACATTATACTTCATGATCTTTTTCATCTTAAATTCCTCTTGACCATTATAGTTTTGGAAAAAAAAAGAGGCAGTCATTGATTTTTCAATCTACACATTTAACCCATATTAATAAGCAAACTAGGGACTGAAAGTCAAATGGAAAGCCTTGCATGAGTTTAGTTTCGGTCTGAATTTGGATGGCACTATTTACATGCAGGCTACCAAATTAGGTCAAGAGGAGAGAGGCATGGCACGAGTTTCATCTTCTTCCCTCAGTTTGCCACCCTTTTAGTCTTTGAACAAAAAGCTTCACTGGAACACATTTCTATCCTTTAGTAAAGAAAATCACTTTCTAAACAGAGGAGGGCAGTAGAGGCAGTCAAGTCAATCAGCAAATATTGATTGAACTCCAGCTGTGTATAAAGCAGAGTGCTAGGAATTGTCCTCTTAAATGCAGTGAATTTAAGGAACTTAACATAATAAATACCTTACCATCACTGACTGCATATATGTGCATTGATTTACCATAATAATATATTTTTTCAGTTCTTATAAAATAGGAATAAAACCTATTTCCCACCCTCCAATGCCAAGTAAATACCACATCATTTGTCAAGAAAAAAAATAATATTAGCTCAGACTTATATAATGGTTCCTTCCAATGATCCTGTGAGATAGCCAGTGCAAGTATTGTTACCTCTGTTCCACAAATAAGGATATTCACTTGCTCAATAAGTGCTTGAACTGAGGTCTTTCATATGAGAAATCTAGGGTTCCTTCTACCTTAGCATGCAGCTTCTTTTCTGCTATACATAGCTATTATTTTCTTCATTCATTTCTTAAAGTCAAAGAAGATTGACCTAGTGAAGGAAAAAAATTACCTTATATTAGCCAATCTACTCAACTTTTGCCCAATTTTTATTCCTCTTATCCAATGATAGGAGAGGAAGTGAAAACATACTGCAACCTTTAGTTTAATGAATTGCAATAAAGTGGAAAATAAAAATGCTTTGACACAAAGGGACCATGATATTATAAAATAGCAAAAACAATTATGGAAAGTACAGTGTTATATCTCTACATGTAATTGCTTCAATTAAAAGTCAGGACAAGGTAGGCAGCTGACTAGGATACAATATCCAGGGGGCATATAATGTGGGACTTTTTGAAATACAGCTATCTATAAAAAAAGTTGAAAAATTTACCTCATTGTGACATAGATGCAGCCTTCAATGGAGAGTACCACAAGGGGGATGTAATTTTTACACTTTGTGTGATACACACTTATCTTGTCCCATTTCTCAGCTTCAATGATATAGTCAGCTACTGCATACATCCATTTGAAAATGTATTTGTACAAGTTTAAATAATAAATTCAGCAGTACAAGAATTCATATAGAAATTTTGATTGTGCTAATTGAAATACTTAACAATAGAATTGTAATTTGCCATTTTCAAACGCGAATTTTTCTTTTTTTGTCCCTATAATCTTAATCGTGCCTTGAAATAACATACCATACTACTGAATTTGCACTATATGCTACCATTGCTATGTCTACATATATACCTAGTTTGACCATCATTTTTAACTTGAATTCTTTTGGTCTTTCTTGACTACCTTAATGGCCAACCTGATTTGAAGTAAGGACCTAAGTCCTTGTTTTTTTTTTGTTTTGTTTTGTTTTTAAACAATTGGGGTTAAGTAACTTGCTCAAGGTTACATGGCCAGTTATTTTGTGTGGGTGCTAAGTATCTGAGGCCGGAACTGATCCCAGGTCTCCCGACTGGAGGGCCAGCCAGCGCTCTTACTCACTGTGACACCTGGCTGCCCTGCTAAGTCCTTGTTGTTAAGAAATTTATAATAGATAAAATGTTCCATCAGGCAGTTAGGATTAAAACAACCTGTTTTTAGATAATGATAGCGTTGAGTTTATGAAGCTAGGAAAAATGAACATTGTGAGTTATATTAAGTCATGCCACTAATCTTATAGCGATGTTGGTTGTTGCAAGTCCATATTAGCTATTTTGATAGCACACAGGTTTGGTAAGATGATTTGGTAAGAATTAGATACAGAATAAGGGAGAACTTTTTGACAACTTTTAGCCCATATACATTTAATCCATGTGAGAAGCATTTTGTTATAGTGTTGCGGGCGTTTGCCCTCACAACAGATCTAGACGACTAGCCCCACGGCCCTCTTACTTACCCATCCCGGGTCTTCGGTCGTCACCGGCCCCTCACGGGGAAAAACACCAGACAGAAGGCGGAGGAGTGAAGCGGGGTGGTTTATTCTTCAACAGTTACATGGCGGAGAGAGAGAGAGAGCCCTCTCACACGAGAAAATATATAGCGAGTCCGAGCCAATCACATCGCAGTTTTACATTTATAGCCTTATATGGTGATCACCCCATGGCCTTATATGGAGATCACCCCATCAAGCTTATACATATTCATTCAAAGCGACCATGGCACCGCCCATAAACCCCTCCCCCTCCCCCATCAACTCCCCCTTTTTCTTTAAAGCAAACGAAAATCCTATATGTCAAAAGAATTGGCAGTGCAGACTGCTAAGCTTCTCGCTACAGGCAACACAGGTGACCATGCTTCTTGCCCGAAAGACCACGGAAAAATCCAATTACCACTCAGGGGTCCTGTCCCAAGGACTCTGACGTGCGGTGCGGGGGCCTCTGGCTTGGGTCACCTCCGATTCACTCAAACCTTACCTGTCGTAGGACACCGACACCCTGGGTCCTGTCTTAGGCGGCCGAGGAGGGAGGAGTTGCCCGTCATGGAGTCACCCCCGTCTTACCCCAGGTGTCACACGTCCTCCATGGCCTGGAACCATACCTGAGGATCTCCCCCCTCTTGGAGGGTAAAAAGGGCCTGTTGGGTCAGAAGCATGTAGCCATCCTGACGGCGCCGTACCTTACAAACACAATACAAAAGCAAAATAATCACAAGAACAAACACCACGGTGGAGGAGGTTAAGCCTCCCCACTGTGAGAACCAGGTTGTAACATCATGCAGCCACCTAGACAGTCCGGAGAGAACGGCAGGATCGACAGAGGTGGAATTCACCGATGCAATAGCCAGTCTTAATTGTCTTATCTGTTTTTCGTATTCGGCAGACCAATTGCCTAGGAGGAGAGCGGAAAGTTGACGGGACAGGTTAGCTGCTCTAGTAAAGTTCTCATACAAAACGGGAGTAACACATAAACCAGGCATACGCAGAGTACATCCAACTTGGGCTACCTCCCAGAGGACATCAACCTCCTCCTGAATCAGGTCCACCCTCTGATTCAGAAGCATCATTCCGGTATACAGATGCCCATTTATTCCCTCTTGGGCTGTCAAGGCCATGGTAACGGAGGCGCTCAGATTGGCGACCGCCGTTGCAGCCGGCACAGCATAAGCCAAACTGGCGGCTGCTGCAGCAGCTGCAGCGGCAGCGACAGCAATGGCGGCAATAATGGCAGCAGAAATGCCGAAGTCTCTCTTTGGCCTTAACTGCAAAGCAGAATTGGTAATGTTAAGTGGCCAGGGAACCCACCGTGGGAGGCGGAGGACAACTGCCAATGGGAACGCTTGAGCATTCCAGCAGGAAGAATAAAAGCAGTCATTCTTACATTGGAGAAGAGACTCATTGTGTCCTGTCCGATTGGAAACCAAAAACAGAAAGGGTTGCCAAACACAGACAGGTGTGGGTGGTACCTGTACGTGCTTGACGGGCTCTGACATATTAAAATCGAAGGGGTCCAGTTCTGTCCATGTACCATTTCCCCACCCCATGACCCCGCCCAACAGCATGGCCATGGGGCGCAAATCCAAACAAGCGCCCCCCTCCCCACAGAGCAACCACAAATCAAAAGGGTTTGCAGTGACCCCAGGATCTTCATAATGAAGATGACGCGAGTTTGTATCGGAGGTAACAGTGGACATAAGAGGTTTAGCATCTTGGCAAGTCCAGTTGGTTGCCACACCCGCAGTAACATTACCAGAAGGGATGGGAGGGGAAAAGGTAAAAAACGGGTGCACAGGGACAGCTGCGGGTGACTGGCACTCCGTCCAGGGCCAAAAATCCTTGTGGCGGGAGGGCCGACAGCGAGGCTGGGCGCTGGGCTGGGGCCGCCACTCCCCTCCGCCCTCTCCACAAAGGAGACCACTGTTATCCTTCGCTCTAATCATTGTGCGGGCCGGCCAAAGTCCTTTCAATAGGGAGCCGTTCACCCTCTTGCTTGTAAAGTTGAGGCGGTCAGACCACACAGCCTCTTGAGGAAACAGCCCGACACATGGTGACAGTTCCGGATCGACTGTGGGTGTGATTTGAAAACATAACGTCCCATTAAGTGATATTGTCCTGTTACTTTCCACCGGCCTAGTGTCGTTGTTGAGGCGCAGAACAGGGAGCTTAAGGGTGTTGTTAACTGTAAATAAACGAGGAAAAACTTGTGCCGAAGAAGTCACAGGCATGGGTCTCGGGAAGGTGGAAAGCAGTCCCCAGCGTAATTCCGTCACGGCATTCTCAGCAAGGAGACCCAGGATGAGGAGGGTGAGTCGACAATCTGAAAGACAAGAAGAACAAGAATTCTCCTCACCCCCCAACCTGTCGGGGGTGGTGCCTTAATCAAGATCCCTAACTTTGTGAAGGGGCACCCATTGCTGTACCGCTGTTGGGTCATTATTTGGAAAAAAGGAAAGGTGGCCGGGCCTTCTTCCAACCACTTTTACAGGGCCGTGCCATTGGCCCCCCTTATCCTGCCACATTACCCTGGAACCGGGCAGTGCCCGGTTAGGTGCGGGGAGGGTCAATGGAGAAGAGGTGGTGTTCTCACCGGAGGTGCTCCAGAACCTCATGGCGGCAGTGGTGCCGTCATCTCTAACTTGCAGGAAATTTAAGGTAAAGACAACCTGGGCCAACTCTTGACGAGTGACCGACCTGCATATTCCCCCTTTTTGTTTAAACAGGACGGTCTTAAGTGTACGGTTTGCCCGTTCAACAAGGGCTTGCCCGGTAGGGTTGTAGGGGAGGCCTGTAGCATGTTGAATAGAAAATTCAGTACAGAACAAGGCAAAAGCCTTGGAAGTATATGCCGGGCCATTATCAGTTTTTAAGGCTAATGGCACTCCTAGGATAGAAATCATTTCATAGAGATGGGCAATAACAGCCCTGGTTGACTCACGGGGCTGCAGGGAAGCAAAGACAAAAGATGAGAAGGTATCAACACAAACATGGATAAACTTAGAGCCAAGATGTGTAACATCCATTTGCCAAAGCTCATTGGGGGCAGTACCTCGGGGGTTAAATGCGTCCTCCTTAATGCGAGGGCGGAAGGGGGCACACACAATACATGACCGGATAATAAGTCTGGCCTCGCTCTTCGGCACACCATAAAGAGCCCTAAGAGACCGAGCTGAGATATGGAACTTAGCATGTGCCAACTGTGCAGGGGAATCTTTCGGGGGGAGAGAGGGTGAGGAAAGGCTAACTGCGTGGAGGGCCTGGTCCGCTTGTGCGTTCCCAGAGTAAATGGGACCCACAGCCTTTGCCTGTATGTGGTGACATCAAAGTGGAATTCTTCCACAAGCAGAACAAGATGCTCAAGAAGGACAAAATGTTTCACTTTTGGGTAAATACATTCTTCATACCAGGACCAGAGGAAAACTCAGACAAAGTAGAAAATGGAAGTCTTTGTGGAGATCAAGAGATTGATAGTATTTGCAGTGCCGAGCGGTCAGATAATGACAAGGAATATCTCATACTCACATTGTCCAAAAACGATCTGGACAAAGCGAACAAAGACAAGGCCAACAGATACTTTCTCCAAACTTTAAGGTGAAGCCCCCCTTCACAAAAACTGCAGAAGAGCCGTCAAACCCAGAGGCCAGCAGCTCCACCTCGGTCACGCCGGACGTTAGTGACAATGAGCCCGATCATTATAGATACTCGGACACCACTGACTCTGACCCAGAGAACGAGCCTTTTGATGAGGATCAACACACACAGATCACAAAAGTCTGAATATTTTTTTTTTTATCAAGAGGGAATAAATGGGCTAAAGGAGGGTTCAATCCTATCATTCCGCAGAAGGGAGCCAACAATTTTTTGTAAAGCAGTGAGCTTCTCGGCTTTAAGGGGCCACTGCTCAACCCAGACCAGGCGGTTATTCGTCCAGGTCAGTTTCGGGGCGAAGCTCAAATCGAGAGTGGTCCCTATCCATTTCCCGGTAAGCAGTCCGGGGTTACTAAGGAGAGTTGCATTTGCGCAAGGACATCCCGCCCCCACAGAGCATAAGGCAGCTCGGGGAGACACAAAGGAGTGAACCTGCCTGCATTATCATCCACCGACCACGAGAGGGCGCGAGCCGATCTCCGAGCTCCCTTGTTCCCCCCCACTCCCTGGACCGGCGTGGATGCAACCATCAAGGGCCATTCTTTCCTCCACTGATCCAAATTAATGACTGAACAATCAGCCCCCGTATCAATGATCCCTAAGATCGGATAATTCTCAACATGAATAATCAAAGTGGGACGGTTCAAAGTGATGGAATGAGCCCAATTCAATTGGCAAGGATGCTGGGATGAGGGGCCGAAGGGAAACGCCTTAGCAATGATCTGATCAGCCCGTATGGAGACGGGGGTGCAGTGTGGATTAAACAGGGTCAACACTGCCTCCATATCCTCTGCTACTTGGGTGGGGACCTCAAAGTCAGGAGAGCCTTCTAGGCCGGTCACTACAGCTGGGTGGAAATGCAAATGGACAGGGACTGTTATCGCCTCTCCAGGGGGAAGTGTAAAGATGGAGGGTTGTTTTCCAGGAGAGGCCCTGACTCTTACAAACTGAGGATAATTGCCGCTTAACGAGGATGGGGGAGGGGCCCTGGCCCTGTGGCTGGGCCCCTCCACCCGCCGTTTCCCTGCGGTTGAGATCCGGGGTCTCCAAAGGGGCTTGTTCGCTGCCCTGTTTATTCTTGGCGCGACAAAACCGCGCTATGTGGCCCAGGCGTCCACAGTTAAAACATTTAGGAGGTGTTCCCCTGGAGGTGGCTTTGCACTGGGCCTTATAATGGCCGTATTGACCACATTGAAAACAAGCCTGCTTGCCGGGACCTTTCTGGGCTGACGAGCTGAGTTGTTGTATAGCCGCCAAGAGGCTCTGTTCCCTCTCTGTATTCGAGACTGTCAATTTTTCCAGCGCCTGTATAAGCTGGCGGTCCCTATCCTGGGCAGTGCAAACCAACTGTGCAATCGGATTTTCTGGGGGCAGGTCCATTAACTTATCTATGACGTCCTCCAAGGGGGCCTCCGATGGCAGGGATGCCACCGCAGCTGCCTCCCTGGAGCGCAGGCCTTCCTTAACCAACTGCTTAATGAGTATGTCCATTCCAGGGCCGCTGCCTAGGGTCCTATGGACCGTCTCCTGAACTTGGTTAACAAAAGAAAGGGGGGTCTGATCAGGTCTTTGTTTCAGGCCGACTAATTTAGGGCCCCCTGTCATACCCTTGGCAGAAACCTTCTCCCAGGCCGCTATGTGTGCAGCCTTGACATCATCTAATTCTAACTGCCCATAGGCTGCCTGCACGGCCGGGTTGGAAAAATGGCCAGTGCCACAAATTAAGTGCTCAGTGTCTTGAGGGGCCCTGCCGGGTCTAAGTCGGGCCAAATGCCGGGCCTCCCTCTTCACTTGTGCCTGGAAGGCAAGATGCATAGCAGGGTCTAGACAGGACATAGCTAGCTCGTCAAAATCCCCCGGGGTCCAGGGGTGAGCGGTCACTAGGTTCATAAGTAGCCTCCTAACATAAGGTGAAGAAGGGCCATACTTAGTCACCGCCTCTTTGAACTCTTTCAGTGTCTTATATGGGATGGGAGAATGAGTACGCTGACCTGTAAGGGGATCAGTCAAAATGGGATAGACATCCCAAGAGGCGAAGTCCACCTCCGCGCCCGCCTCCGCCGCCACACGGAGGCTCCGCCTTATTAACCCCTCTCCCTCACAAATATTCGCCTCTCGCCCTTTCTCATAATGAGGAGGCGGGGGCGGAGGGCAGGGAGGGGCGACATATGCGGAACTAGCAGCGAAAGACGGGGCAGGACAGTAATTGCCTGGCAAACAGGAGGTGCTTGGTGGCAAGGCGGAGGTAAAGGGCGCGGAAGCGGGGAGCACGCCCCCTGCATCCGTTTCCCCTTTGTTCTCCCGTCTCTCCCTCCTCTCCCTACATGAGGGAGTGTCCTTCCGGGTCCTTCTTCTCTCCCTCGATCCCCGGGCGCCATCTTGGCGCCCACTCCCTTTACCTTCATCTTCCCCCTCTGAACTGCTAGCGGAACTATCCGCCGCCTGATTCATTACCACAGCTCTTAAGTCCTCCCACGGATATTGACCGAAGCCCCCTGGGTCCTTCAATTCCTTATTCTTCCCTTTTTCTAACTCTAAATCTGACCCGGCTAATGAGGAGCCCACCTGTGTGGCCAAGGACCGGGAAGCGGCAATCGGGGAAGGATTCAATGCCGCGTCCACTATCTTAAAGACCGAAAAATCGGTGGGTGTTAGCGAACCAGGGCAGCCATTCTCAAAAGCTGCCATCTGCTGTCCCACAACTCTCCATCTATCGGCCTGTACACCGACATGCCTGACCCAAGGGCATATGTCCCAGATCTTATCTATAAACTCCCTACAGGTCTTAATGGGGATTTTTGCCCCCCTTTGGGCGCAGAGCTTATAAAGTTGCGCCGCTATCACCCCCTTCTCCTCCGGCCTAAATACAGGGATACTATGCCCTGTTCCCATCCTGTCCTCTTCCCGAGACTACAGTGGCCTCGAGGCTGTCTGGTGACTGGAGCAGACCAGCTGCGTCCAGCAGGCCGTCCGCCAGCTAGTTGTCCCGAAGGGTCAGCCCCACGTTGGGCGCCAAAATTATAGTAGATGGAGGGACAATCTTGGAGTCGAGAAGATTTGGGTTCAAGTAATGATTCTGACACATACTACCAGTATGACTATGGGAAATTACTTATCCTTGTAGTGCCTTTCTTTAAGATTATAGTAAATAAGATTATGTTACAAAATGAGGAGGTTGGTTTAGTTGACCTCCAGTGTTGCTTCTAACTCTAAACCTGTGTTCCTATGTTTCTGAAAGTTAAAAAGAGTCACTGATAAGCATTGGTTGAGGGATTTTCCATACTGGGAGTTCCTGACACCAGTTAAATCACAAGTTTGGGTTTCCTCCAAATCTTGCTTCACCACCCCAAAGTCATTCTTCCTTCTTTCTTTTGTTCCTTCCTTCCTTGTTTCTTGATTTTTTTTTTTACTTATTATTAGTTCTGATCCTTGAATCACCTATATGCTTTTTAAAAAAGCATTTATAACCTCTTCTTGAGATTAACAATATGGTCTGGAAGAATGTAGTATGATTATATCGAATTTTTTCAGAATTTTTTACTTCACAGGTGTCAAAGTGAGAGCCACAGGTGCAAGCACCTGCAAAACTCCAGAGTGAAGCCTGAACCAGATTTAAGATGTAAGTGGATAATATTTAACAAAATAAATAAAAATACAGTACAACACAGATGACGTTAATAGAGATCCATTTCTATTAGAGTTTGACTCCACTGAGCTTGATTTCAATTCACAGAGTCATAGAATTAGAGGGTTGCAAAGGTCTGCTAGGCCATATCCCAATCCTTATCAAGGTATAAATTTCATGTGCTTATTAATTAAATAGATCACTTAAAAAGTGGTCTGTATTTAAGTAACCTCTACTATAACAACTTAAGTGACAGAGAACTCATCACTTCTAAGACAACTAGTTCTATTTTTGGACCTATTTGTTAGGAAGTTTGCCTCAAATTGATTGAAATCTGCTTCTTTTAAACTTCTACCCAATGCTCATTGCTCTGTCCTCTGGAGCCAGGTAGAACAAACAAAGCTCCTTACTCTATATACCAGCTCTTGCCTTTAAGTATTTGAAAAGAGTTATTATGTCACCACCAAGTCTTACTTTCTCTGGGATAAACACCTCTAATTTATTTAACTGATCCAATCTCCTTAGTGGAAGGATTGTTCTCTTTTGCTGCCCTGGCAGCTAGGTGGCATGATGGGTAGAGTGCTAGGCTTGGAGTCAGAAAGACTCATTTTTCTGAATTCAAATCTGAGTTGGACACTTACTAGCTGTGTGACCCTGGGAAAGTCACTTAACCCTGTTTGCCTCAGTTTCCTCATCTATATAATGAGCTGTAGGAGATGACAAACCAATCTAGTATCTTTGCCAAGAAAATCCCAAATGAGTCAGACATGATGGTAATGACTCAACATCCATATTTCTCCTAAAATATGGTACCCAGAACTAGATACAATACTGTGGCTTATATGTGGTCTAAGCATGAGAGTACACTGGGATTTATCACCTCCCTTTGAACATCCATTTAATAGTGGCAAAGACCCATTAGACTTTTAAGCTGCTGCATCTCACTGCTGTTTCATGTTGAGGATATAGCCCAGTAAAACCCATGGGCCTTTTTCACATTGACTGCTTTCTAGCCAGGTTTCCTCATGCTATAATTGGAGTATAGATATTTTGGGCACAAGCACAGGCCTTTACATTTAGCCTCATTTACTTTCATCTTAGCTTTAGTCCAGAATTCTAAACTGTTGAGATCTTTTGGGACCCTGACTCTTTCCTAAAGAGTATTAGTTCACTTAAAGGGAGTTTTCCTGTCTCCTTCAGATTTACTTAGGTAACTTTTTCTGTGAGTTTATAGAATATACTTAAAAAAGAAGCTCATAGAAGCTCTGCATTAGGGTAGAAAACATCATTGCAAATGATTCAGAGAATTTCTTTTTCTTTCTACAGGAACACGGATGTCAAATAATAGTGCTCACAATGAAATAATAGTACTAATTGCAAAAGAGTTATAAAACCTACTTAGGCACATTTTTAAAATGGTGTTAGGGAGGAATAGGAAGTCTTGAGTTTTAATTTCTCAGGCACAAGGTATTTGACATGTCCACAGTATTCTAATTTAAACAAGGAAAAGAAAGAATTAATGGAATAATGCAGACAAAGAAAAGCAGGACTATATTAAGAAAATAACATGAAAACATTAGGAGAAATGGTTCTTCGATTATCTGGTTATTCCATTTATGAATAATGCAGAAAGTTTCTCATTTGGCTTTAAAATATTCTAAATCCGAACCTTTAGTTTTAGGACTCAAGTCAGACAGAAGTGATTTTTCAATAAAATCTAGCATGTGCACTCAGTCTTCAATGAGCCATTTTCTCCCCCTTCTTTTGTAATGCAAAATTGGAAGCAAAGAATAAAAAGTAAAGGAGGCTGAGTCAATTCAAAAGTCATTTTCTATCCACCTGAACATGCTTCCTTGGCTCTTGCCAAATTCCTTTAGAGTTCCTGCCAATCTTAAAGAAATGATGAAATATAAATAAGAATATCCTTAATTAAATTGTTGAAGAATTTCTCCTAATTTCAGAGGAAGGGTTGGCCATTCATTTAGAGGCCAAGGAAATTTTAAATTAAAGTTATGCTTTGTGGTCTGCATATTTAGAAATACTACCACAAACTCTAGATTATTCATAAGGCTATATGCATGGTAATGGGTACATCTATTAAATAATCAAGGCATGGCAAAGCAATCTATAGTATTTCAAGGCTGTGTTTTATTTGAGCATTTTTCAAGACTTCCAGCAGATTGCTGCCAAAGATCTACTGATTAGAGTGTAGTTTTGGGGAAAAATGCTTTTCACCTTTGGACTCAGAGGATATGGATCCAAATCTTTTCTCTGCTACAGCTACTACCTTTGGGTCATGGACACGCCATTTCCCCTCTCTAACCCTTAGTTTACTTTTCTGCAAAATAAGGGACTGAGATGAGATAGCCCCATCTTGAAAGTAGGGGCTATTTCATTTTCATCTTTGTAAACCCAATAAGTAGCCAAGTGCATCCACATGGTTAGCATTAACTAAATGCTGTATTTTGAAAGCCCTTTCCATTTCTAAATCCTATAGAATAAAAATGATTGATACCATTAAACTCCTATGTCTAGATCACAAAGTGAGTGTCAGCTCACA
This sequence comes from Petaurus breviceps papuanus, assembly GCF_028583685.1. Lineage (NCBI taxonomy): Eukaryota > Metazoa > Chordata > Mammalia > Diprotodontia > Petauridae > Petaurus > Petaurus breviceps. Next base: position 34,730,098 of record NW_027187391.1, read on the forward strand.
TGGTCTCAAAAATTTGTGCTTGAAAATATCATTATGTTAGAGATGTTGATGACAGAGTAAAATCTTAGACCAGACATTTAGCAATGTCAAGCAGTCAATCAATAAACATTTATTAAGTGCCACTATGTGCCAGATATGTTTATGGGACACAAAGAAGGGCAAAAATAGTCAGTATTCTAAAGGAGGTCACAGACAAATGGGGGAGATAGCATGTAAATAATTACATGTAAATCAGCTATATGTAGGATAAATTGGAAATAGCAAATAGAACAGATGACACACAACAGATACCCAGTAATGTGTAGAAAAGCTATCTCTTCTTATCAAATTCTAATTTTTCAATGACTAAATGGTTAATTTTGGTTTGACTAATCGTCAAAATTTTAAGTATCCTCAAATTCATCAGTGTGGATACTCTCCACCTCTGCAAATGATAGTATCTCCTTGCCTCTGTTGATATGTCTCTCTTAACTTACCTAAACTGGTCCTTAGATGAAGCAAAGACTACCAGGAAACCTGCACTGAAAGCCTTTCTAGCTTTATGACAGTTCATTATCATAGCTTATGAGAATGAATGGTGACATCCACACCATGATGAAGTATGGACTTGGGGCTTTAGTGAATACAGCCCATTCTCTCACTGGAAGTCATCAAGGAGAAGGCTTGATGATCATCTATTGGGTATATCATGGGGAAGATTCTTTTTTAGAATATAGATTGAATTCAATTATAAAATTCCATGGTTCTGTAATTTTGGAGGACCACCCTCTATAAATACATAAAAATTTTTAAAGAAATATGAGAAATTTATCCAAATGTAGAGCTTTCTTATAACAGACTTATACTTTACTTATGGGATGCATACTGAATATCTTCCCACATACTCAATTATATTTCATGAAACACTAAAATATTTTTTCTGTAACTACTCATTCCTCAAAGAAGCATGAATAGCCTTCTGTAAATTAATTTTTTTTAAAAAATTAGAGGGGTCCTGCAGAGGAATTAGAAATTCAGGCCAAACCACAGCCAATTTCAACTCTCAAAAGTGACAACTAATCATAAATCTTCGATCAAAGTAGAATTAAATTATAAGTCTCATAGAAAAATTACACAAAATCTATTCACACCAACTTTCAAAACTTTAGTACAGGAAATAGGTTGAAAATGATATGTTGTCTGTGCTGCTGACTATACTTAATTGGGAGGCTTAGAATAATTTTATTTTCTTCCATTACATTCTTAATGCATTTTACAACCATATAATTTAAATATATTAAAAGTGTCAAATATCGATTTTGTGTTAACTTCTAAATGATATCTAAATCACATGGATATTTTTTGTTGAAGCCTAGACATGGTTGATCTGTACTTTATTATCTGCTTGATTTTATGGGTATAAATTAATTTGCTGTCCAAGAAGAATTATACTCTAAAGGTTCAGACTGTCAGTGTAAATAGATTTCTAATGATGTGAAGAGACCTAAGGATAAAAAAGACACACATCTTAAATGATTCAGGTAAATTTTTCCTTTTTCTCCCCCTCATTTTAACATTTTTTGGTTAAATCATGGCAGTCACCCCTATCTGCATAAACTTATTGTCTTGGCCCCAAAGAAGTTTTAAGAATAGAAAGCACATTAACTGGAAAGTGGGAAAATGCCAGTGGCCATGATGTTTTTAGCCAGTTTAAATTCTTTTGTTTTGAGACTAAGATGAATGAGAAAGTAGGGAGTAGTAGAGCAATGATCTGATTCTGATAGACCATTGTCTACAGGAAAATTAAGCCTTCAGGAGAAAGCCATCTATCTTTAATTATAAACTTTTAGAGCTAGGAGGGACCTTGGGAATAATTTAATATACTTCAAGCCCCCCTTTTTCAAACTGATGAAGAAATTGAAGTCCAGCTGGGAGGTATGACTTGCTCAAGGTCACTCAATAAATTAGCAGCAGAGTTCAAACTAGAAATACTATTCTTGACTCATAGTTCAGTGGTCTTTCCATTACATCACACAGTCTCCTAGTAGCAAGAGGTTATCACTGAAAATCCTATGAGATAATTCACGTCCAATTCTCTCTATATTATGTCACGGTGTCTTCCATTAGAAAGAGATGATTAGCATAACTTGACTTGGTTGTCTATTGAACAAGGTTTTTGGAATCTCAGCATTATCCTCAATTTTCCTCACCTTACATATGCATTCAGTTGGCAGATTCTGTCATTTCCAAGTCCTTATACTTTGTATCTATCCTCCTCTCACTGCTCACACAACCACCAGCTAATTAATAATAATACTAATAACTAGCATTTATATGACACCTTAAAGACTTGCAAAATGCTTTAAAAATATCTCATTTGATCCCAACAACAACAACAACAACCCTGGGTGGTAGATGCTATTATTATACCCATTTTGCAAATGAGGAAACAGAGACAGAGTTTCAGGGCCTTGACCAGGGTCACACAAAACTAGAAAGTGTCTGAAGTCAGATTTGACCACTGGTCCTCTTGACTCCAAGTCCAGCCCTCTCTTCACTGTACCACATAGTTGCCTCATTTCCTCATTACTCCTTGCCTGGAGTAATAATGCACTGGCTTCCTGATTGATCTCTCTGCTTTGTGTCTCCTCACTCCATTCCATCCTCTTGCTACCAAAGTGATTTTCCATGAGTTATGTTACATGACTCCTGCAAGTCGTAGAATACTATGACCTTCAAAAAACTGAAGTTGAGAATCACCCAAACAGTAACGGAGAAGTGCATCATGGGTGTGAGCAGTTGGTCACACTCTACAAAGAGGGAATAACAGAAATGATGTGAACAATTTCAAAAGGAAAAAAATGGATTGATTATGTAGCAAGAGCTAGTGATAATCGATGGCCGACCCCTATCCTCTTTTGATATTCATGCAATGTCAGGAGATGTTGGGAGAACTAGAGGGATCTACTGCTCCTCACGATGGATTTGTGGAGAAGAGTCCCACATGTGGGTAGGCATAGATGAATTACATGCTGCATTATTGGAGCACTTAGGAGCCCACAGATCCTTTGGTGCATCATTCTATTCCTTTCCATTAAAGTTCAAGATTGTTCATTTTAACGAATGACTCCTTTATCACAGGAGTTTTGATCTGCCCCGACAAATCTAAGATATAGAAGCTATTTCCAACTTGATTTCACCAAATTTAACTATTCCCTCTGTAGAAAAAAAAACAGAACTTTGGTGTATTTAGTACACAGAGTCAGTTTGAGAGAGTGAGAAGAGCATTGGATCTGGAATCCAGAGAGATGTGCTGTTCTAATCTTGGTCAGACATTTGATTATTCACAAGTCAGTTAATTTCTCTGAGCCTCAGTTTCCACATCTGTAAAATTTTTAACCTATATCACACGACTGTTGTGAGGAAACATTTTTTAAAGTTTTTTAAACTATGATTTTTAAAATTATTATTATTTTCTCTCCTCCCCTTCCAAAAGATAAAAGGGTTCATTTCTTGTAATCCAGAGTACTTTTCTCACATTACATTTTTTTTTGTCATTTGTAAAAATAATTTGGATATGTAGATTGCAGTAGCCATTTAGTTTCATTTTCTACATTTGGTCTCTTTTATATAATTTTGTGTTACTATTTTATTATTCTTTATATACCACAATTTTCTGAGATTTGGAATATTTAGACTTCAGCAAAATCAATTCAGAATACTCTTAGATATTTTTTAATTGGGACTATAGTATAGGTTTGGACTAAATGGCCACTGAGGTCCCTTCCAAATATGATAAACTGTGATTTTAGACAACTTCTACCAAGGGAACAATATCAAAGATTCACAATTACTGTTCTCTGCATTGATGAGGGGAAAGAAAAGTGAAGTTTGCTCCCATAATAGGACATTTTTCATTCTTGTTGTGAAATTTAAAACTCTGGTATTTAACTTCTCTTTTAAACCTTGTTTAAAGGAATTCATTATTTCATTGCACCATTTTGTTTTGGCAGAATAACACTTCCCCATAAATGCTACAATATTCACCCTCTCCAACAAAGTACAGTCTCTGTAAATAGTTAAGCCAAACCATGTAGTAAGGAGTCATTTGGACTGATTTCACATATCACTTTCCACTTTTGTAGTTTATTGATTTTTAACAGAAAGGAAGGATACTTTAATGCAAATTTAAACTTTTTCAGCCTGAACTGCCTTCTCTAAATCTAAAATTGATTTCTTCTAGTATCTGTTGATAAGGTCCAATGTTATTTTAATTCTATTAAGTTGCTTTTTGAAAAAGAAAAGATGATTAAAAAAATAATGCATGTGCTTGGCTCCTTCCATAAGTCAGAAGCATGGCATTGTTTCTCTTCATAGTTCTTTGCTTTAGAGGTTGATAAGTGGTACAGAGACTAGAGTATGAGGCATGGAATTAGGAAGACCTGGGTTCAAATGCTGCCTCAGACACTCTTTGGCTGTAAGACTTTGGGGAAGTCACTTAACCTTTCTATACCTCAGTTTCCTCATCTGTAAAATGGATATAATAATAGCACCTACCTGTTGTGGAGTCAAATAAGTTACCATATATAGAGTGTTTTGTAAACCTTGAAGCATTGCAAGATGCTTGCTATTGTTTGCTTTAAGATAGGATAGTTGCTCTGAATGACTGATTTGACTACATTGGTCTTTTTTTCTTTTTAAAAATATGCTCCATAGTTACCATTTTGTCAGATCTGATGGGACCAAATTGTTGTAAAGGACCTCAGTGGCCAACTAGACCTACTTTATATGAAAAGAAACACTACTCTAATATAAACTACTAGTCATTGTCTAGCCCAGGGGTGGACAACCTGTAGCCTCAAGGCCAATGTGGCCCCTAAGTGCTCAAGTGCATCTCTTCGACTAAATCTAAACTTCACAGAACAAATCTCCTTAATAAAAGGATGTGTTTGTAAAACCTGGACTCAGAAGGCTGCACTCAAGTACCTAGAAGGCCACACGTGGTCTCAAAGATGCAGGTTTCCCACCCATGGGACTCTAGTCTCTATGAAGACCTCCAAGGAGAGGAAACTCACCACTTGTCAAGTCAGTTCATTCCACTTTGGACAACTTTAAGTGTTAGAAAGTTTTGTCATGATGTAAAGTCTAAATTTGTCTCTTAGAAACTTCTACCCTTTGTTCCCTGTTCTGCAAAACAAATGTAGTCCCTTCTCTATTTGACAGTTCTTCAGATGCTTGAAGGCAGCTGTCATGTCCCCAATGAGTTTTATTTTATCCATGCCAAACATACCCAGTTCCTTAAATAAATTCTCATATCACAATCACATAGACTCAAGTTTTTTTCACCATCCTGGTTGCTCATCTCTGGACACTTTTCAATTCCTCTGAATCCTCTGATGATTCTTGTTTCTTTTCCCAGTCCCTTCATGTGGGTGTTCTTCAAGGGTTATCCTCAATCCATTTCCCTCTCAGTGCTTTCCTTTGCCAATCTTACTCAATCACACAGATCCAACTAACACCTCTCTGTAGTTTACAGCACAATTCTACCATAGCTTCTGAGCTCGAGAAGTTTCATTTCCACCTGCCTACAAAATAGTTGGACTAAATTAGGGAGTCAACCTGGAATCCACAGATAACCAAGCCCTTCAATAGATTTCAGAAGGTGCGTGAATTTGCGAGTGAAAAAAGTGAGGCCTATTTTCGCTAACATTTGGTTTCCTTTGCAATCCTGTGGTTTTATTTTATGCATTTTAAAATATCATTCTTGGAAGGGGTACTCAGGTTTCACCAGACTGCCAAAAGGACTCATTTCATAAAAAAAAGAGGTAAGAACCCCTGGGCTTTATGGTGTTTGAGGGCCCTTTTAACTCTGAGATTCTGTAATTTTGTGATCTCTACCTGTATATCCCTTTAGAAGCTCAAGCTCAACATGTCCAAAAACAAGTTTATTTTCTTTCCTTCAAAGGGATGATAATGACTACTGTTAGTCACCTGATCACCTACATTGAAAACCATAAGGTGATCTTGAATTCTCTTTTTTTTCCACTTTTCTTATCCAGTCAAGACCTGTTTTCCTCAGCCCTGCAATAGATCTTACATCAGTGCCCTCTTCTCAATTCCAATCCCACCACTCTTATGTAGGCCTTCATCACCACCTAGTAGGACCAGAATAGCCTTCTTGCTATTTCATGATCTTTGGGGAGTGCATCTGTTTCTCTTTTTAAATAAGTACAGTTAATCCTCAACACTTGCACGTTTAACTTTTGTGACTTCAAAAAATTTGTGTGATTTTATGAGTAACCTCATTTTCACTTTTGTAAAACCTTGCACATTAGTTGCTATGAGCAGTGTAGAAGAAAAAAAGTGAGGTGCCATGCATCAAGTTTATATCCACAAAAAGGAGGAAAGTATTCATAAAAGTGTTCATGAATCAACTCCAGAAAGTGCTAAAATGTCCTCTCAAGTGTGTGATGAGGGCATTGAAAAAATGGGAAAATAGTTGTCATTCACCCTGAGGGAATTAAAAAATGCAAAAGTTGCTGTCACCTTTACTTTCACCAGCACTCCCTTGGCCAAGCAAGTGTCCAATCTCCCCTGCTACTGTAGCTGGTGGACCTCCAGAATCCAGGCAGCACTAGGCCATCCAAGATGCATTGAGTGGGAGTACTGAGCTCAAATCAGGGCTTGGGACTCACCCCAAAGTAGGTGCTTTTCTCTGGGGAACAGTTTAACCATGGAGTGGGAAAGGAGATTAGAAATGGCAGGTTGCCCTTTTCCCTTTTTTTCCCTTGAGAACAGTTCTTTTGACACTGATGTCCTTGCCTTTCCTCTTCCTTCATTTTGTGAACTATTTCATGGTTACTGTTTTAGAAAGTCATATTATCAGAATTAATGTTTTGTTATAAAGAATAAAATGCAGAAAAGTGTGTTTTCAGCACTCTTGAGTGAAAGATTGTAGTTTTTAGTGGTTTTGGGAACCTCTATTTCCCAAAGGTTCAATATATCAACATGTGTTTTTTACTTTCCCTCATTTTCTTTCTTTCTTTTTTTGCTTTTTGGAGGGCAATTGGGGTTAAGTGACTTGCCCAAGGTCACATAGCTAGTTTTTGTGTTAAGTGTCTGAGGTCACATTTGAACTCAGGTCCTCCTGACTCCAGGGCTGGTGTTATACTCACTGTGACACCTAGTCGCCCCAACATTCCCCCATTTTCTAGAAATGTTGCTACTGTTTTTCAGTTGTGACACCATTTGATTTTGTTTGTTTGTTTTGTTTTTTGATAAAGAAACTGGAATGATTTGCCTTCTTCAGATCATTTTACAGATAAGGAAACTGGGCAAACAGGGTGAAATGACTTGCCCAGGGTCATACATCTAGTAAGTATCTGAAGTCAGATTTGAACTCAGGAAGATGAGTCTTCCTGACTCCAAGCCCTGCACTCTATCTATTGAGCTACCTAGCTGTCCATTGGGAATGCTCTGTCCTGTCCCTGGAAAATTGAGTATTGGCTAGATACTTTTATTTCATTTTCTTTCATAGTACACTACTTGTCTATGGTGTTTTGGGCTCTGCCTTGTTTACTGTTTGTTCATTTCTTTCTGTTTTTGCCATCTTCTCTGTTTGTCTTCTAACCTAGGTTTTGCTTAGCATTTCTCTCAAACGTTTGGTCTTTCACACTTTGATATTCTTTACTATTGACCTCTGATTTTCTTACTTACTCTGTGGACCTTCTTTCTAATGCCGCAAGAATTCCTGAAACCATGCTATTGGGTGCTCTGGATCTCCTTCTTAGTTGGGGGGGAGGGGTTTACCTAACCAGACTTCCTGCCTTGAATAATCTCTGTAAAGAGATTAGAAATCTGGCTTCTGCTTTCTCTCTAGGGCCTTTCCCTTCAAATTGTGCTTGCTCTTTAAGGGTAAAAATAATCCCTATATAACCTTCTCTTCATTGTGTATTGGGGTTGGGATAGGGGCACCATGGAAATCTTTTCCTTTTTCAGTGCATGAAAAGCAAAAGGATATTTTTTGAAATTTTGAGTTGGAGACCAAGAATTTGTAATTATAATATCTCTCTGATGCTTATTTGAAGATATTAGGGGTGAGAAACAGGGGTAACCATATGTACTTTGCTTTTGGCCAATATACTGGGCGCATGCTACTGAAGTATGCTTTCAAGACAGAAAATAATTTTATTTTGTAAACGCAAGAAACAAACCAAAAAAATCCTTGCCATGCTGCTAATTAAATAATAACCAGATGTAGTCTTTTTAGGGGGTACTTCACTGCTGTCATAAATCACAATTTTACTCACTTTATTTAGTAGCATTTCAGGTAGCCTGAATGTTTTCTAAAAGATCCAGAAGTAAAACATTGGAGGCATTTTCATGCATTCAACAAATAATTTTTAGATGCCTATAATGCTTGAGGCACTATGGGGGAAAACAGAACACACAACCCCTGCTTCTAAGGGGTTTATAATTTAGGGAAGTTTTATAATGCTTTTAAAGTTCAAGAAACAGGAGTATATATACATACATACATACATACATACATACATATATGTCATTCTTTGTAGTTCTTGTATTTAGATCACACTAGCCTCCTAATGGAAAAAGCATCCCTTCCCCCCTAAAGCTATTTACTCTTGGTACTTTATCTTCACTTGGGCCTTGAAGCATTAAAAAGCAGTCAATATTCGTCTAAAATTAAGGATGGTGAAATCAATGTTTTTAAAAGTGTGCACTAACTAATCTCCTAAAGTCTTTGCTCACTTTCAGACTTCACTCCTATTTAAATCAATGTAAACTTCTCTTGGATTCATTCTACTATAAACCCTCTTTCCATTGCAGTGTTCTCTCTAGCCATTTGAATGGAATATTCCCAGGGAATTTGGAGGTGGTGACCACTTATTATGAGTGACTTTTTTCAATTTATTTCTGAGTGGCTATGAAATTCTTTCTAAGATTTATACCATTCAATTTTCTCTTCAATCCTTGTACCACCTTATCTCTTATGCCTTAATAAAAATTGTATATGATAGGGTGTACCTGTCAAGTTAGACATGAAGCTGCCTATCTCTCTCCAGACACTTCAGTGGTATAGTAGATAGAGGGCTGGGCCTGAAGTTAAGAAGACCCAAATTCAAATTCTGTATCAGGTACTTACCAGCTGTTTGAGGCTGGGTTAAGTCACTTAACTTCTTTCAGCCTCAGTGTCCTTGTCCGTAAAATGGGGATAATTACAGCCCTCACCTTGGAATGTTGTTGTGAGGATCAAATGCAGTAGTATTTGTAAAATGCTTAAGAAGCAAATGTTATTATTGTTATTATTACTCTAGCAGAAATTGTGTGTTATTTTGTAGTCAGATGTGTTCTTTTCTTGAAAACTGCTAAAAACAATTTCTCTCGTAGAAACCTTAGACCACATTTGATTCAATTCAATTCAATAAACATATTAAGCACCCACCAAGTTTAAGGTACTAGAGTGTTCTGTAATGCTTCACTAGCAATGTTATAAGCATTAGATTTTGTGAGGAATGCTACCTGTGTTTCTCCAGCAGGAATATTATAATTGCTACCCCAGTTTCTCTACCAATACTATTACAGACGACAAGTGCTTAAAGTCTTTTGAATAATCTTCTTCACAAATTCTATTAAACACAAATACATGCTCTCTCTCTGTGTGTCATATATATACAGGGTGTCCCTAAAGTCTGGACACGTAGGAAATCTTATTAATCGTACATATTTTCAAGAAATGAAATGGATGAAATTTTTAATATTTTTTGTTTGTTTTTGTCTTTTTTGGAGCGGGGAAAGCAGGGCAATTGGGATTATGTGACTTGGCCAAGGTCACATAGCTAGTAAATGTTAAGTGTCTGAGGCCAGATTTGAATTCAGGTCTTCCTGACTCTAGGGCTGGTGCACTAATCACTGTGCCATCTAGCTGCCCCAAACAACATTTTATTTAATTAGCAAAAATGAGATTTCATAGGAAGAAGCAGAAGACACATAGGAAATCTCATTAATTAAATTAATCTCATTAAGATGGAAAATAGTCCCCAATAGTTAATGAAAGTATTTATTCCATATGAAATTGTCATGGCTAAAATTTGTGCTAATTAAACAAAATGTTGAAAATTTCACTTATTTCATTTTTTGGAAATATGTATAGTTAGTGAGATTTCCTGTGTCCAAACTTTATATACATATATATACACACACGTGTGTGCACACATATGTATATACACATATATACACACATGAAATAGAACATAAGATGGTTGATGAATGAGTTAATTTGCATAAGCAAATAATTTTGCTCAAGGGAGAGATAGAGTGATAGATTTAGGTTGTGGAATGAGATATATTTTTGGTTCTACAGTGGATAGAGTGTGAATGGGACCTATAGGTGGGAACACCCTAGTTTTAATCTGGCCTTAGACATTTACTCGTATTATTACAAGTATAATTACGTATATATTACGTATAATTACGTATTATTACATTAGTATAATTACGTATAATTACGAGTATAACCCTAGGTCTCTTAGCCTCTGCCTCACTATATAATGAGAAAGATTAGTTGTGGTGATCAAATGATATTTGTAATGCACTCAGTACAGTCCCTGGCACATGGTAAGTGCTTAATAAAGGCTTATTTCCTTTATTTCTTAAGTAGGCTTAATTGTTGCAGGCTTTTTTCTTTTTCTTTCAAGTTGAGGGGTTGAACATGAAAATAAGGAAATCTTTGCTAAATAAAATAAAATGAAAATCATATAAAAAAAGAACTAGCAAGCTTGTGGATTTGGGGGAAATTTCTAGCTCATTATAAATTTATAAATCCATAAAAATAACTTCTGTAAGCTGAAAATATATTTCTTAATAGAAAATTTGAATGTGAAAACCACAAAGTATTCCTCTGAATAGGATGGAAATTCATTCTAGCACAGAGATACAAATAAGGAAAGATGGGGTAGAGACACAGAAAGAGACAGAGATAAAGAGAGAGAGAGAAAGAGAGAGAGAGAGACAGAGAGAGAGAGAGAGAGAGAGAGAGAGAGAGAGAGAGAGAGAGAGACAGTGAAACAGATGCTTGCTCTACTGTCTTCCTGGCTGAGCATGAAGGAAAATGAAAAAGAACTCTCTCTACCTTTCCATTCCTAGGGAGCAACTTCCTGACAAAGGAAGTGAGAAGCAATGCTGCTCCCCCTGCTTCCCTGGCCTTCAGGAGAAAAGGGAAAAGCCCCCAAAACAGACTATTCAGAAGACTCATGTCTTTCAGTCCTGCCCATTACTTCTAGATTAGTTATTTTGCATGCTAAAGTCTCTATGTTTGCTGACCTCTCTTCCTGAGGTTACCTCATACATCATGAAAAAAACTGTGCTGGCAACATTCACTCACTCAATCAAGCATTTATTAAGAACATACTGTGTACAAGGCACTCTGCAAGATGATAGAGATCAATACAAAGAATGAAATCTCTACTCAACAAGGAGTTTACATTATAATGGGGTAGAAATAAGTACATATATAAGTACACACATAATAAATGCGAAGAGAATAAATACATATAAATATAAAGTAATTAAATTCAAGGTAGTTAGGGAGAGAGAACACTAGTGGTTGGAGGCATGGGAGAAGTTTTCATGTAAAGGTCATAAATGAAATGAGTCTTGAAAGGAAAAGAGGGATTCTATGAGGTAGAGGTGAAGAATGAGTACATTCCATTAATGTGAAATGGTCAATGAAAAGGCACAGAAGATCTTGGTTTGAAGTCTGCCACAGTCATTTGCTGGCATGTGTCCCCAAACAGTCTACTTTCCCACTCTGATCCTGTAACAGCAACCACACTGGCATACCCAGGATGGCTGCTAGCACAGGTTCTTAGATCTGCTTTACTAGGAAAGATAACTATTTAAGGGGTCAATAGTCTTTTTTAATTGCATTCACTAATTCAGGTGAAAAGTCAGTCTGAACTTCAGAGGAAATACAAGCAGAGAAACAAAGACCAACAGACAGGGCTCTGACTGCCTGAATCAACTATATATTTTACATACATCCCTGGATCAAGAGAACCTTTATATCTGAGCTCTGAACATAGGGTCACTCAGAATGTCAAGATCTTTCTCATAAATGAGCCCCCAAGGCAAAATACCAGCTCTGAGTATATATATATATATACATAAATTTTTTTCCTCAGAGCCAGATGTATAGACTCAGTGCCTAATTAGAAATTAACAAAAGGTGTGAAAGCCTTCCCACAAGCAAGCCTCCCCTAAGCAAATTTCCCTTAATGGGCTCCAATTAAGGCCTATTAATGGGCGGGGAAGATCTTAGATCCCATTAACATCAGAACCTCAGTTTCCTTATCTAAAAAAAAATGAAAGGTTTGATCCCAATAACCACTAAGATCCCTTCTGGCTCTAAGTAAATGATCTTATGATTCTATACTTTCTATATTCTGTCTTGGTCAGACCATGTCTGAAGTATCATGTTCAATTCTAGGAACTAAAGTTTGGTGAGGCTTTGATGACAAGAGGAGAGGATACCTAGGGTGGTAAAGGACCTTGAGTCCATGTCGTATGAAGAAAAGGTGATAGAACTGATCATTTTTAGCCAGGAGAAGAACACACAGGGAGCACATGTTGGCTGTCTTCCAGTAATTACAGGACTGTCATGTAGCAGAGTGATTAGACTTAGTTTATTTGGAGCAATGGGTGGGGGGAGCAGAAGTTTCAAAGAGGTAAATTTAGGTTTGATATAACGATTAGAGCTACCCAAGAATACCCAGGCTGCTTAGAAAGTAGTCTTCAAAAGATATTAGTGATCACTTAAGGATGTTGTAGTGGGCATTTCTTTGGGATATGGACTGGAACAGATGGTCACTGAGGTCTCTTCTTATTCTGAAATTTTCCATTCTAATCTCTGTTAGATTTTAGAACCAAAGAAAGTGTTTTCCCTTTAAAGGGACAATTCAAGTTTTGATCAAGGGCTTCTTGTTAACAGAAAGCTGACCCTTCAAAGTACTCTCATGAATTTGAGGGGGATCATCCCTTTTCATTGTCCCTTGAATGAAGAATTAGATGCAATCAATGAAAATTGCAAAGGACCATATTTTTCTCTATAATGAACACTTCCTAATTATTAGAGCTTTCCAAAAGGGGAATGGTAGAGTTCAGAAGTTAGTGAGTTCCTATATCACTAAAGGTCTCCAAGTGAGCAGCATGACCTCTTGCTGGAGATATTGTAAAAGGTTTTTATGTTCACAAATGAGCTAGACTAGATGATCTCTCAACACTGATTCTTTGGATATACACACACATATAAATATATGTATATACAAGTATATATCATGTATATGTATATATATATATAAAATGTGTGTATGCACACATACATATAATGTTTGTTCATACATTATATATATAATTTTTTTATTATAATGTTATAGACCTTTTATATGAATGCTTTGGTAGACTCACTATTAATATATTTCACGGGATACAAATGAGCTCTAACTTTCTTCTTTTCCAGAGAATGTCAAGGGTTTTTAAAATACTTCTATAATGTATACATAGCCAATACCAGGCTCACTTAGGAAAGAGTATGAGGACAGAAGCTCATACTGTCTCAGTGACCTTTGAGTGCCTTTTGCAGATTTTTTGTTTCCCTGAGATTCATTTAGGTGGCAGAAAGTGACAGCACAGTGGAGATGATGCAATCACCTTCATGTTGGGGAGAAAGTCAGTAAAGAGGCTGAGTCTCTAGAGATCTTGGGAGCCAACTGTGGGACAGAACTAACAACTTCCAAAGGGAATTTCATCCTGCCTTCTTTGTCCAGATGGTTCACTGCAGTGATAGAAGGACTCTCAGAGGGGGGTTATGGGGGGTGTGGGGTGGGCAGCTTTCCTCAAGGCAAGAAGAAACAACAACAATGGGGGATCCTTCCGATACCAACTGGGGCACAGAAGACCTCAAAAAGAAGGATCCAAACTGATGTCTAATCCCACCAGGGTGCCGTCTCTCACAATGCTCAACTGAACCCAAACACTGAGTTTCCCTTGATGTGAATAATTATAAACACACTCCGTCACAATCTTGCATATGTTCAGTTCTTTGGCAAAAGTAATTATCCTAATTACTAGCATTTTGGGGTGTGTCATTATAGTAAAGCACTTAGAGATGAAATGCTTATTTGCATCATAAAGTAAGCAATAGGGCCTTGCATATGGCACTATATTAATGAGTTACCAAGAATATCTCCTAATCAGTTTTGTTTGTTTCTCTTTCCCATATGATATTTCCTACTTCTTTATATACCTGAGGTCTTAGAACAGAGAAGGTAAAAGGACAGGCTTTATACAACATAGCTGTATGAACCTTCAGTTCTATGAATCTATTGTTTTGCATAGGAGAAAAGGTAATTATTAAAAAAAAAACAAATACAAAATGTGTCTGGTATTGAATAATTAATTGCGTATCGTTCCTTGCTTCCAAAAGGAACATCTAGGAATGCAACTTACTTTTCAAAATTTTTCTGTTTCTATATTTTTGTTAATAGTTCTGGTGAATAATCCCATGTCCTTGAACAACATTTTTTATAGTGCCCTTGAAGTCCTTTATAATTATTAATGGATTAAACGCTATCAGATTCTTATTCTACTGGGCGCGATTATTTCACTTATTATTTAGTAGCTGAAGTTAAATAATGAGACTAAATAATTTGAAACTTAATTTTAGTCATTTCCTGATGCAAAATATAGCCTAAAGTCACTGAGATTCTTATCCTTTTGTTTAAAACTAGACTATTAGATGGACTAAAATTAGATTAGCTATTTAAAATAGAGCCAAGATATGGGACTCAGCCTTCAAAGGCAACCCAAAGAATAGTTTATACCTTACTACCCAGATGAAACAGAGTAGTGACTAGAGTTTACCTAACTTTAAAGCCAGTTAAATTTCTCCATCTTTCCATGTTTTCATAACTGACTTCTGTCTGTCTCTGTTTCTGTATCTCTTGAAAATATGACCTATTAGTGAAAGTTAGAATTTCCTGGCATTTAGGGATATGTTATTATTCAGTTGTTTTCAGTTGTGGCTGATCCTTTGTTACCCCATTTTGGGTTTTCTTGGCAAAGATACTGTAACAGTTTGCCATTTTCTTCTTCAGTTCATTTTATAGATGAGGAAACTGAGACAAGCAGAGTTAAATGACTTGCCCAGGATCACATAGCTAGTAAATGAAGATGGGTCTTCCTGAGTCTAGGCCCAGCCCTTTATCCACTGCTATACCTAGTTGCCTTTTCAGAGATCAAAACATATATACTATTTTCTTACTTTTCTTGTGGATACCAGGAGGCTGAATTCATGGTCCAGGTCTAATTCTCCTTTCAAAAATAGGACTTCTTATTCAGTTAACTATACCTCACTCTTCTATCTCTATAATGTTCCTAGCACTTCTCCCTCCCCCAAATATCATGCAAGTATGAGTCCAACATGCCCATCCTCTCTTGTTGTTTATCTTGTTATCTCACTGGAAGGCATTAGCATGCTCCTTAATCTGCTCAATCCCACTTGTAGAGAAGGGAGGAAATTCTCCATTAACTAGCTAGTAGTTCCATTGCATTTCATGAGTAGTGGTCTGGTTCATTCTTTTGTTAGTTATCTAGATTGGGTCTTTGATGGTTTAGTATTCCTATGCTTTATGTTGGTGCTCCTGTTTTTGTCTAGCAAAGTCTACTGCACTGGTTCCTTCTCCTTCTCCAGTATTCTTTGGGATAATATGCTGTGGCAGTATTATTTTCAAAATAAAAATGACCAAGTAAATGAATTTACTATATAGTTTTACTCTTTCAGACTTTTCCATCATGGCCCACATAACATCATCATCTTGCAAGATGAAATGAATCCTGGTACTCATACCTCATCAGTACCCTTGGCCCCTGAGGCTCCTTTGATGGGAGGCCCAAGTCGAAAGCTCTTTTTAAAACCTCCAATGAAACCTCCAAAACCAAATGAAGAGGTTAGCTACTTCTTCATTTCTCACCTGGCTATTCTCCCTTTGAACTTCACCATCTTCCCTTCCCCCCAAGCCCTTTCAGCTTCCTTTTGTGTGTTGTCTTCCCACATTAGATAACAAGCTTCCTAGCGACAGGGGCTCTGACTCTCTCTCTCTCTCTCTCTCTCTCTCTCTCTCTCTCTCTCTCTCTCTCTCTCTCTCTCTCTCTCTCTCTCTCTCGTATTTATAACCCTAGAACTTAGCACAGTGTCTGACATATAGTAGGTACTATATGAATGCTTATTCTCTTCTCTCTTGTCCACCCTGTGGAAAACATGTATCTGACCGCAACCAACCAATCAAGTCATCTTTCTGCCATGTAAAACTCCAGCTCTGACCTGTGGGCTCTGTTGACTGATGAGTTCTCTTCACAGTTGGCTGGCCCCAGTTACCAAACCATGCTACCCCTCCTGCTTTGTCTTCTTAGTATCTCTACCTCCTCTCCTATTGGAACAGCAATCAAATGATTACTACTATCATTTCTGAAAATGGCACATCCTTCTCTTGACTTGTGAGTCTATTCATAAACCCTGTGATTTTACTCTTTACTTACCATCACTCCCCTATATATTTTGCCCCCTCAGCCCCATTTTACAATGTAAACTGCTTGAAGGCAGAGATTGTCTTTTTTTTTTAACTTGCATCCTTAGTATAGTGCCTGGCACATAGTAAGTGCTTTTTCATTAATCAAGAGTGAATCTTCCCCCATCCTTGAGATAACACCACTTGACTTTATTCATTATCCCATTGGTCTATTGATGTCCCATACTCCATCTTACAGTCAAACACCTAGAGAAAGCTCTTATCTTGGTTGCCTCCACACTGTCTCTTCCCACTTGTTTCCCAACCCTTTGCAATTTAATCTAGCTTCTGACTTCAGTCAGTTGAAACTACTTTTTTTCCCAAAGTAACCAATGATTTCCTTTTAAAAAGTGCCACAACTTAATTGATTTTTAAAACTTTAAGTCACATGTATTTCCCAGTGTATCACTCTACCCTCCACTCTTACAGAGAGAAAACTTTTATATCGAAAAATTCAAAAGCAAGGGAAAAAACAGCCCAGCCAAACTAACCAATATTGAAAAAATTCTGATGATATCTGCAGTGTTTCACACCCATAGTTCCCCACTTCTGTGAAGAAACAGGGGAAAGTTTCCTTCTCATATTTTTTTGCGGGGAGGCCCAAACATGGTAATTTTTCAATCTTCAATTTTGACTGATTTTTGTTCCTGTCATTTCCATTGTCATAGTTGTCTGTATGGTTTTCCTGCATTTCAGAATGCATCATTTCATAGAAGTTTTCCCATACTTGTTCTGTATTCATTATTTCTTAGAATACTGTGATTTCCATCACATTCATGAACCACTAATGGCTTTTTCTTAGAGAAGATCTTACTCTCTTCTACCAGCTCTACGATCCTACAGGCCTCCTTGCTGTTCTTGTATAGAAGACACCCAATCCCCCAACTCCATGAATTTTTAATGGCTGTCTCTCATATTCCTGGAAAACTCTTCTTCCCCATCTCTGCCTCCCATTTTCTCTGACTTTTGTCTAGTCTCAGCTGAAATCCCATCTTCTGTAAGAAACCTTTGCTGATTCCCCAAAATGCTATTGCTTTACCTTTGTGATTATCTCCATTCTTCCTGTATATCTTCTTGGTGTGTAGTTATTGGCACATTGTCTCCTTCAAAGTAAGCTACTTCAATGCAAGCACTGGTTTATTTTTTTTTTTTTTGCCTTTCTGTATCCTAGTCCTTAGTACAGTATCTGGTATGCGGTAAGCTCTTAAGAAATGATTATTGAACTGACTTAATGGATGCTTTCAATCAATTAATTTTTATTCATGAGATAAAAAACTGTTATTTATTACATGAAAGTAGCTTGTGAGAAATGTTATTGTGTAGTGATTATTTATCTCTCTTATCATATGCCTGAGTATTTATATTTTAAGAATGGAACCATAATACCTGGATTGTTATTATTAAAAACCCAAGAGGGCAATGATTCACACGTTTCACATATATAATCATTTATTTTTCTTGGGGACTTGAACAATCAAGTGTTGTGTTTATGATTATTTTGTAGATATAAAATGTCTTAATGCAGTTTTAAGCTTTAATAACTATTAAAAGTTGGAAGCTACTAAGATTTTGGGGATACCTTGTATAATTTCTTCCAATCAAAAATTTCATTTGTTTTCTTCTTTCCTATATTATTTGCTTCTCTTCCTACCTGAGTTTTTATATAAGGCAGGAATGATGTGTAAAAAAAAAGTCACTTATGCCATCAGTTTTCTGGGACTATATATTCAATTTAGAATTTCAGTTCCTTTGCAATACATAATGGAACAGGATAATGGATGGTTTTGAGTGGGGTTGCTTCACAAAGCCCTGAAAAGCACTAAAGGAGAGATCTGCATACCTGTAGACATCTTGGCATGAGAACCAGTTAAGCCAGATCATCCTGTCAGTATTGATAGATGAAACTGAAAGTACCACAAATCATGTGAAATAGGACAGTCGACTTAGGGTTTCTATAATGAACTGTCCTCATCTTTGATAACAATGGAATGACAATATTTGGAAGCTAACTGTCTTGCCATAAGAAGATGCAGAAATGGCATTTAAGAGGAAGAAATGAGGACGAGCAGTTGGACTGAACCAGATATACAGAAATTTATGCTGGAGACAATATGATTTAAAGGGCATTCAGATTTATATTTTCAAGATATTACAGAGAGAAGAAAATTACAAAAGAATGAAATAGTCTAGAATAGTATATTAACAAATATGCCTACTTTCTTATCTCTAAGATTTTTATGAGAATGGTGTTAGTTAAGGTATTCTTAGTAAAAAATGAAAAGAACACAGACAACCCAACTTCCCAACTGACAAGCATTTGTTTTGTCTCTCCCCAACTACGTCCCCCTCACAAATCTGTGAAGAAAAAAAAAAGAAAAACAAATCACTTGTAACAAATAAGAATAGTCTGGCTAAATAAATGCCTGTATTGGCCATATTAAATGAGTGTATCATTTTGTGTCTTGTATCCATCACCTACCTCTTTATCAGAAGGTGGGTAACATACTTCATTATGTTGTTGTTCAGTCATTTCAGCTGTGTCATACTCTTCATGACACCATTTTGGGTTTTCTTGGCAAAGATACTGGAATGGTTTGCCATTTCTTTCCTCTACAGATAAGGTAATTAAGGCAAATATGGTTAAGTGACTTGTCCAGGGTCATACAGCTAGTAAGTGCCTAAGGCCAGATTTGGACTTTAGAAAATGAGTCTTCCTCATTTCAGGCCTGTGTCTTATCCACTGTGCTACCCAGCTACCTCAACTTAACTATGGATCCTTTGGAATACTTTTTGGTCATTGTGTTGATCATAATTCTTAAATCTATCAAAATAATTTATCTTTGCAATGCTACTATATAAATTGCTCTCCTAGTTCTCCATCCTTCACTCTAAATCAGTTTATACAGATTCCCCTGAAACCATCCCTTTCATCATTTCTTTTTTTTTTTAAAGCAATTGGGCTTAAGTAACTTGCTCAAGGTTACACGGCCAGTTATTTCTGGGTGTGGTGCTAAGTATCTGAGCCCGGATTTGATCCCCAGGTCATCCTGACACTGGAGCCCGTGCTCTTACTCGCTGTGCTACCTGGCCGCCCCTCTTTCATTATTTCTTATAGTACAATAACATTCTATTACATTATAATTTGTTTAGCCATTCCCCAACTGATGGGTACCTTCTTATTTTTTAGCTCTTTGTCACTACAAAAAGAGATACTATAAATATTTGTGTACATGAAGGTACTTTTTCTCTTTCTATGAGTCCTTTGGGGAATAGGCCTGGTAGCAGTATTGCTAGGTCAAGAAGTATACATGGCTTAGTGACTTTCAGGGCGTAATTCTAAATTGCTTTTCAGAATGGCTGCACCAATTCACAATTCCATTAATAGTGTATTAATGCAGCACTTTTTTTCTAATGAATTTTTATAGTATGTCGCATTTTCACTGTCACATAATAGCAGAGGTCTATAGAGATTTAAAAAGAAATCAGTTTTATTTATTTATTAATAACATAAGCTCTTCAAGACTAAAACTTTCAGGACAGTTGGTGATCTACACCAGTGAAAGGTGTTACCTATATTTAATGAACCGAAGGTACTAATTCCCTTTCCTCAAACTCCTTATCCTCTCCCTTACCTTGACAAAAAAAAAATGTCAGTCCTGGTAGAGCAAAATGAAGCCTAATGGGTCACCTCAAGCAAGATATCTCCAATGCATCTGTTATGCTCATACAACATTCCTTTGTAGTTATAATCAGAGATAATTTTGTCAACACTTCTGTTTTTCAGTGAAGGCATAAAACAAGAAAACACATACTTGCCAAAGGTGTTTATAGCGTGATGGAAAATATCTTGCACAAAGTCCAGATGGAAGAAGGATTCTATATTGATACTCCTGTTTATAAATGGAACTGTGCTGATTTAATTGAGCTGAAGCTTCCAGGTAGCCTGAGGAAGAGATAGGAGGTAGAATGTTCCCGATGGGTCAAATCCCTGCCTCCTTCACCTACACAACCCCACCTTTGTGTCTGGTGGAGACAATCCAAGACTCTGAGCTCAACAACCTTAGAAATATCAATGCCTTTCAAACCAACTTCCCTGTGTCTGGTCTGATCCCAGAAACCATCATTGAGGGGAGTATCCCTTGTGGATGAGGGACCCAATATCAATTATATATATATGTATATATATATATATGTCAATATAAAGTAACAATGGCAGGAAGCGAGATTGCAAAGGCAGCTGATGGCTCAGTGGATAGAGCACTGAGCCTGGAGTCAGGAACATGAGTTCAAATCCAGTCTCAGACACTAAATGTATGACTGTGGACAAATCAATTAACCCTGTTTGCCTCAGTGTCCTCATCTATCAAATGAGCTAGAGAAGGAAATGTCTAACCACTCTAGTATCTTTGCCAAGAAAACCCCATGGACATCTGTAGTCCCATGGGGTCATGAAGAGTTGAACATGACCGAGTAACAACAAAATTGCAAAGTTTCATGTACAGACCATCTCAGTGATCAAAGGAAAATAATTTGCAAATGGTATCATATATCATCCAAAATCACACTGTGGTAATCTGAGCTGAATCAGGGGGAATCCCTTCAGGCTTTACTGTCAGGGACTTTTGGTCTTATGATGTACATTTCAGATAAACCCCAGACATCTGCAATAAGATCAGCAGAACACCAATTGTTATTGATGACTTTGAAATGAGGTGGATATGTTAACTTTAAAGTTTTCCTGATGGCTTTGAGATGATTTCAATATGCTAACAAGCCAACCCCAAGACAGATAAGAGTTAGTCTGTCCTCCACCAAAGTCATATGAAAATGAAACCTCAAACTTCTGATCCTGGAGCATTCTTTCATCTCCACTGGGTCCATGCTACTGAGTACTCCCAACTCTGATCCATGGATACTTGAATGATTCTCCATGCCTTTCCCTTTCCCCATTCTCTTCTTTACCAATGCCTTCCTTCCTCCATCACCCAATCACTGCCCCCATACTTTCTGCCCCTATATTCACCTACCCCTTTTGTTGCTTGTGAATCCATCCGTTCCTAGTTATTTTCCCCCTTTGAGAATTCAATTATGAGTTGTTCAATTTATTCCCCTTAGTATGGATTGTTTAAATGATTATAATTTTTTTCATTATGTTAACTTGAATATTTTATAAGAAGTCATTTTTGAATTTAAGTTTTTGGTTTTATAGGCATATAGTTGATCAAAGTATTTTCTGGTAATATCCTTTATTTCCTTTTCATTTATAATTCTTTTATTTTTGATATACATAATTTGTTTTTTCTCTTTTTTACAAAAATTAAATAAATGGCTTATCTATTTTAGTAGCTTAAAAAAACAGCTCCTAGTTTTCTGTTTCAATTTTGTTAATCTCTTCCTTGATTTTCAAGATTTCTATTTTGGTGCTTAATTGGGCTTTAAAAACTTAATTGGTCTTTGAGTTTCTTTTGTTAGATTCCCAATTCATTGATTCCCTCTCTCTCTTTTTAATCAATGAAAGTATCTATAGGAATATACATTTTCCCTTTAGGATTGTTTTGGCTGAATCACCCAAATTTTACTGTGTTGTCTCATTGTTGTCATTATTTTTAATGAAATCATCCATCATTTCTATGATTTGTTTTTTGCCTAACCAGTTCTTTAGGATTATGTTATTTAATTTCCAGTTGATTTTTTCAGTGCTTTTTAAAATATAATTTTGTTGCATTGTCGTCAGAAAAGGATGCATATAATATTTTTGCTTTTCTACATTTGAAGTTTTTAATGTCCTAAGATACAATCTTTTTTTTATAAATAGAGATCTCATGCACAGTTGAGATTTATGTGAAACTTGTGATTCCTATTAAATAATTGCCAGAAGTTTATCATATCTAACTTTTCTGGGGACATTGTAAAATCTTTTCTTCATTAAGTATAGGTTTGACTAGATGAGCCCTGATGTTTCTTTCTATTTAGATACTATGGAGCTAAAGTGCTACAGAGGAGGGCAACTATAATGAACTAGGGGGATAAAAGATTATTAAAAAAAAAAGGACAGAAAAATATTAGTATGCTGCACAATGGGAAGTTGAAGAATGGAATGGGACATGGTTGAAGTCTAGAAAACTGTGAAGGACAGGAAACATCTTTTGTTAAATTTTGAAATGTTAGAATTAGGGAAAACTCTTCAAAGTTTTAAAGTATTAAAATTTAGTGTAAATTTATGATAATCCAACTTTCTACAGCAGCTACTAAACTTAGAGAATGTTGTAGTGTAGAGACAATTGGTTATGCCTTGGGAAAAGAAGATTGATGGCAATGGAGTAAGGGTAGAAAGGGTAAGAAGACCTGGGATTTTTTTTTCTTTCTTTCTACGTCTAACATTAGTAACTCTTCATTTGCAAAATGTAGATTAGAATCTTTGTGGTAACTGTCTCACTTGGTTATTGGGAGAGAAATGTTTTAAACCTTAAAAATGCTAGAGAAGAGGGAATCCTGTTATTGCATTTATAACCCTGAGAAATAATGAATACCAAAATACTGGGAATATCAAGAAAAAGTTCAGATAAATTCATAGGTTAGAAACCCATAATCAGTTATGAGGGGGAAGGAATGTTTGGATGTTGGTTGTTATAGGTAGAGTGGGGGGGAGTATATTCCTTTCTTCATGTATTGATTTGAAATCCACAATACTCAAATTTTAGCAATGCAAATCAATACAGGAGCTTGGAGGAAAGACCAAATTAGTACAAAACAACTGGCCATAGAATTAAATTTGTAAAGATTCATTAGTTCATTATGAATCTTAATTGATTTAGTATCAACAGGCAAATACACACATGAAACTCATTGATACTCAGATGCTCGTTCATGTATTTACACATGGTAGCAAAGATTAGAATCTTGCTACTATGGGGAGGTAAAGGATTTGCCAAGGACTCAGTTGCTTCTGGGGATTATACTGATGGAATCTTCTTTTCCCCCATTTACTAAATTCCTTTATATGACAGTTGCAAGAAGTGGCACGTAAGCAATCACCACCTAACTTGTTGCATCCTTTACATTTTTTTGAAGTTGACAGTCTCTTTTTTTGGTGGGTTTTTTTTTTGTGTGTGTATGTGGGGGGAGAGGGGAGGGCAAGTTATGTTATATTTTTATCTTGAGATCTCTTTTATGGAATGATGTCTTAGGAAAGTCTTTTAGCTTTCTATATTTCTTTAGTATAATGCTCTGGTTTCTAAACTCAGTGGAGATCCTTGTCTGGTTGTGTCAGCAGATGCTAATCTCGGGATTAGTCTAGTAACAGAATGAAGACTGATTTCCACTGATAACTCCAACAAAGAAAGATCCTACTTCAATCAGGTTTTAACTTGACTTATCTATTTTTATTTTCTTTTTACATTATTAAAATAAGCTTGTCACATTTGTAGAAGACAGCTGAAACAATACCCTGATACTCTGGTGCATCTGTGACTTCTCTATTAGAACTCATGTCCCTGATGCAGATTGCAAACAATCCCTCTATGTGTCCCATTCTGATGGATTCTCAATAATAATTGTGGTTATTTATGTAGTACTTTAAGGTTTGCAAAACAATATACATTCATGAGCTCATTTGAACCTCCAACCAATTCCAGGAGGTTAGGCACCTCATGAATGATTATCCTCATTTTACAACTGAAGAAACTGAGGCTGAAAGAGATTAGAAGATTTTCTCCCAATCACATTACTTGTGTGTGGTGGAGATGGAATTTTAATATTATTCCCCTTATGATTATGTCTGGCTGTTTTCCCACTATTCTACTCTGCCTTATATTATTCACACATTTTGATCAATCGTACATAAATTACCCTCTTGATGTACTAGACCTCATCTTTTAGTTTTTTTCATATCTCCAAGCTATCAAATACTCAAGCTATTGACCTGCTGCCTTTATTCTTACTGTATTTCTAGAACAGATTTTTCCATTCATACATACCCTTATTGATGTCTCATTTACCACTTCTTGAAGGAAATTTTTAAAAATTGGCCACATGTTACAACCTATTTAACATGACCTTTGGGTTATTTGTGACCTTCTTTTGAGAATCTGTTTCCTATATGGCCACAAAGTGACAGGGAAAATATTGCTCTAAAAGAAGGGGGATTTCAAGGTATTGTTCACTCTGGGTAATTCTCAAAATTAGATCTCCCTCCTACTCACTTTTGGGCCAGGCTATCATCCATCTGTACAACCTTTCCAAAGTTGATGAAATATTGCAATGGGATTTCTATCCAGTTGAATGTTGCAGTCTTGTTATTATGTGACTTTCATCTACTCTGTCTTTTCCAGTATGAATAGTTAGACCTTTCTATTTTGCATTACTATGGGGGAAGATGCAATTAGTACAATGCTACCTGCAAATATGAAACTCATCATCAATAAGGCTAGGTTTCCTTTTGTTTTGACTCTTTGCTGGGCTTCCTCTCTGACAGTGCCTACACCTTAGATGAGCATATGTCTCCCTGTTTCATGCCATGCTGGATGTCAATGCTAAGCGCATGACTGAACAAAGTTATCTCCATAATTACATCTGTCACAGAATATTGTATAATTTTAACAGGTGCATGGGAAAGACTGTTTGAGAAAAGCTTTCCAAGCTGCATTTTGGACTACTGAGTCAAATTGCTTTACAGTATTATTTTTTTTAAAAAGGTTTATTGATGCCTTTTGTTTCTAAATCACAGACATTTCCAAAGATAACACATCCCCTTTCAAATTCCCTCACCAGCGAGTCTTCCTTTGGAACAGAAAAAAAAAAGAAAGCTAACCAAAATTTCTGAAATATTGGTCATGTTTCATACTGCATTCTATACCCATAGTCCTTGTTTCTCTAAGGAAAGAAATTTGCATTTTGTTATCTCTTTTCTGGGAGCAAAGCTTTGTCATTATATAACATAGGCATCAGTTTTGTTTCATTGTTCTTTTATTAATTGTTGTATCCATTACATATAGTATTTCCTTCTTCATTTCCCATGTTTCTCTGAATTTTTATGGCTGTTGTTACACTAATATTCTATTATATTTATGTACCAGCATTTGTTTAGCTATTTCCCAAATGATTGGCATCTACCTGGTTTCCATTTCTAAGCTTTTGTGAGTCAATCAGTAAACATTTATTCATAATAAATATTTATAATGTGCCATGCACTATGCTTAGAACTGGGGATAAAAACAGAGGCAAGACAGTTTCTGCCCTCAAGGAGCTCACAATCTAATAGAGGAGACAACAATCAACTATGTACAAACAAGTTATATACCGGATAAATAGGAAATAATTAACAAAGGGGATGCACTAAAATTAAGGGAACTGGGAAGAAGTTCCAGAAAAAATAGGATTTTATTTGGTTGGTAGTCAGAAAAGAAGAGGGAGAGAATTCCCAGCATGAGGGACAGCTGGAGAAAATGCCTAGAGCTGAGAGATGGAATGTCTTGTTCATGGAACAGCAAGGAGGTCTGTGTCACTGGATTGAAAGGTAGAGGAGGGGCTTACTAAGACACAAGAAGATTGGAAAGGTAGGAGTGAGATAGCTGATAAAAGACAGGGGTCAAACAGAGGATTTTGCTGTTGATCCTGGAGTTGATAGGGAGCCACTGTAGTTTACTGAATGTAGGGGTGACATGGTCAGACATGCTTTAGGAAAATCACTTTGGTGGCTGTAACGCCAAGCAAAGGCAACTTCCAAGGTTAAGAATACCAACATAGTAACTCTCCATTTTATTCAGTGACAAATTAAGGCAAAAAATTCACTGAACAGAGAAAATCAAAATACAGCATTCACCAAGTATGATTCAATAATTTCCAAGTATTACTCCACCCCTGGAAAGTACATTTAGTCTCTCTTCTCAAATGGAGATTAAGATTAGTTTCTAATCATAAACAAAATATGTTCATTCAGCAATCTTCTCTCTCTCTCTCTGACTCCACGATGCGGCTCTCAAAAGTTCTTCTGACTCTCTCTGCTTGGGCCTTTTCTAAATCCACAGCACCAGCTCCTCCCAGTTCAGCACTCTCTTTTCACATCAAGTCCATCTCTCAAGTGGGATTCACAAGCTCTGGGTTTCAACACTCAACCTGAAAACCAAGCCAATACAGGGGGATCTTTAAATTCCATTACTATTACAGAGGCTGCATATAGGATAGATTGAAATGGGGAGAGATGAGGCAGGCAAACTTACCAGCAGGCTACTGCATTAGTCTAGGCACAAGTTGATGAAAACTTGAACCAGAGTGATGGCAGTGTCTGAGGAAAAAGGGGAATATTCAACAGATGTGATTGCAAAAGTAAAATCTACAGGTCTTGGCAACAGATTTGGTATGGGGGTGCAGGCAAGAAATAGTGAGAAGTTGAGGATGTCATCTAAATTGTAAGCCTGGGAACTGGGAGGATGGTAGTGCCCTCTACAGTGATAGGAAAATTATAAAAGAGAGAGAGTTTAGGGGGAAAGATAACGAGTTCTGTTTTAAGTTTAAGATGCTGAGTTTAAGATGTCTACTGATCATTCAATGGGAGATAACTAGAAGGCAGTTAGAGATGTGAGATTGGAAGTAAGCAGAGAATTTAGGGTATGATAGGTAAATTTGAACTTGAGAATCATCAGCATAGAAATAGTAATTAAATCCATTGTAGCTGATGAGATCACCAAGTGGTTTAGAGGGAGAAGAAAAAGGGGTCCAGGAAAGAACCCTGTGAGCTACCTACAGTTAGACAACATGATCTGAATGAGGATCCAGCAAAACAGACTGAGAAGGAGTAGTCTGATAGGTAGGAGGAGAACCAGGAGAGAGTGGTGTCCTAAAAACCTAGAGACAAGAAAGTATCAAGAAAAGGTTAATCAGCAGTGTCAAATACCATAGTGATATTGGGGAGAATGAAGATTTAGTAAACATCATTGGATTTGGCAATTAAAAGATCACTAGCAAATTTGGAAAGCAGTTTGTGTAGAACGAGATCAGAAGCCAGATTAGGAAAGGAGTTGAGAAGAAGGTGAATGGAAAGAAAGTGAAGGTACCTTTAGTATTTGCCCTATTCAGGGAGTTTAGCCACAAAGGACAGAGGAAATATAGGATGAAAGTTACAAGGGATGGAAGGAAAGATATGGGCATGTTTGTAGATAGTAAGGAATGAACCAGTAGATAGATTGAAAATAAGCTAAAGAATAGGGATGATAGAGGTGGCAATCTGTTGGAGGAGAGGATGAAAAGAGATTATTTGCACAGGTAAAGGGGTTTGTGTTGGTAAGGGGTAAGGCCACTCTTCTGGTGAGACAGGAATGCATAATGAAATAATGGTAGAAGGCATATATGAGTGATATGAAATGAAGAAGAAGAGAAGAGGTGGAGTTCATGGTGAATGGCTTCAAATATTTTTCTGTAAAATAAGAGGCAAGGTTCTTAGTTGAGAGGATGGAGGGAGGGGGAATCTATGGGAGTTTTGAGGAAGAATGAAAATATTTGAGAGGCAGCCAGATGACACATTGGATAGAATGCTGGGCATGGAGTCAGAAAGACTCATCTTTCTGAGTTCAAATCTGGCCTCAGACATTTACTAACTATATGACACTAGGCCAAGTTACTTAATCATGTTTGCCTCAATTTTCTCATCCGTAAAATGAACTGGAGAAGGAAATGGCAAATTGCTTCAATTTCTTTGCCAAGAAAACTCCAAATGGGGTCACAAAGAGTCAAGCCTGACCAAAAACAACTAAACTGAAGAAAATATTTGGAAGAGCTACTATGGAGAGTGGGGTAGTGAGTTGATAAAGGAGGTATAAAAAGATTACTTAGCAGCAGTGAGGGCCCAATTGAGTTTGCATAACAATTTTTTAGTGGATTCAGAACAGTTGTGTGATTTTCTCTACTTTGTTCAGTAGCACATGTATAGGACTGAAGGTTGAAGATGGTGGGAGAGATCCAAGGTAGAGGCCAATCTACAATAGGATGAGTACTGGGGACTCAAGAGAAGAGGACAGGGTAGAGTTGAACTAATTATCCAAGGAATGTAGATGGGAGAAAGAGTAGAGTTTGGCTAAGGCAGGGTTAATGACCTGGGAGAGAACTAAAGAGCAAAGGGATAGAAGGTCATGGTATGGATGAAGAACAGAGTTTGGTAAAGGAAGTTGGAGAGATAGAAACAAATTGCTTATAATTCAGATAAGGAGATCTTAGAATTCCATAGAATTTGAAAATAGAAAATCAAAGAAAAATAAGTCTTTCAGGAAAAAAAATCACAATAAAGAAAAGCTGAATACTATACTTTAAAAAAATCATACAGAAAAACTCTCCAGAAATATTGGAAGCAATCAAATAGAAATCATGAGAATCTGTAGAAAGGAATTCCAAATTTAACTCACTGAGAATTATCACAGTCAAATTTCAGAGCTATAGTATCAAAGAATGCATTTTGCAAGTGAGAAAAAAATCATTCAGTTTCTAAGAAGGACCAATCAGAATGGTAAAAGATTATTCTGTGCTTACTGGGAATCGTAAGAAAAAATGAAATGTGATATTCAGAAGAGCGTAGGAGATTGGCTCACACTCAAAAAATATAATATAACCTGCAAGGCTGAACCTAAACATCAAAGAAAATAATTGAAATTTCAGTAAAAAGAAAGAATTTGAGCCACTCCTTTAAATGAATCCAGAGGTGAGCAGGGCATTCAACTTATGAACCAACCAAATAACAGAAAGGTAAAGCCTTTCAGACTGTAATGAAAAACTAATAAATGCAATATTTTCTCATGGCTAAGGCTAGATAGGGACGTGAATGTCAGCAAGTCTTTTTTATTTGTTGATTGTCTATTAAAAAATCCTTCTCATATTGACTAAGGGACCTTGAGAAGACAAAAAGGGCATTACTAGATTAAAACAATCTAAGGAACAAAAGAAACAAGATGCATTTCAAAGGAAAAAATACTCTGAAGGGGGGAAAACTATCGATGTAGGAGCACAGCAATACCAGATTTCAGGCTACACTTAAAGAAACAATCATCAAAACTATCTGGTAATTGTTAAAACAGAAAAGTAGATTAGTAAGGTAGATTAATAAACAATAAACAAAAGTAATAAAATACCAGTAACCCAATGTTTGGTAAATACAAGCATGTGAATTATTGTGGGAAGAATTTTAACAAAAATTTCTGGAAAAACTGGAAAGCAGTTTGGTATAAATCAGGATAAGACAAATATATTACACCATATACCACAGTAAGTGACAAGTAGATATATCACTTGGGTATTAAAGTTCACACTGTATAAAAATTAGATAAGATGAAGATTAGGTACCTTCTACAATTTTGACTGAAAATTTTGACTTAACTAAACAAAGGGTAGAAAAGATTCTTAAAAAAAAGAGTATTTTGACTATAAAAATTAAAAACCTTTTTCATGAGATGATGACCAAAAGTCAAACTGAGTAAAAAAACTAATGAAGAATCCAGAATCCATATAAAATGAATGAAAAAAAAAAGGTCTACTTAGATACAATCACTGTATTAGATCTGTTTTTTTTTCTTTGTCACAGTGTAGGGTTTATTTTCATGGGAAACTTTTCCCCTCAAATAAATGTGATGTAGAGACAAAAGCCACAAATTATATATATGGATGTAAAATATATTTTAGTGTTTTTAGTGTAAATGAACATGACATCTCAAAGGCTTCCTATATGAACATGTTGCTTTCTCACAGTCAAATGTGATATGCTGTAGAATATGGCCCATGAAAGCCTTCCTGTTTGTTTATTTTCTCTTTCTTTCTCTCTTTCTTTTTCAAGTATACCCTTGCTGTATAGATCAAACTCATGAAGAAGTCTTTCATAGAGGTGAGAAATTTTGTGTCTAGGTTGATAATTCCTAATTTCTTTTTGGTCTCTTTTTTTGGTGTAACTATTTGTGTTAGCAAACACCCTAGGACACCCTGCTAGCATGGTTTCTTTTGATATGCTTTATAAAGGGGTTAACAGTCCTACTTTTATTATAGAGAAAAAAGTGAGTATAGAAAATAGAAGCAGAGAAATTAACATGAAGACCTGTAACAGACAGGGCTCCAGCTGTCTGATCATAGCAATATTGCTATCCACTTTGCATACATCATTGCATTGAGGGAGCACAGACATCTAAGCGGTTGGGGTGGGGAGGAGGGCTTTGAACAAATGGCTACTCAGAGTCTCTACCCAGAAATCGAAGGGCCCTTCTCATGAGCAAACCTCCAAAGCAAAATGACGACCTCTCAGAATATATAGCAAAGACTCCGTTCCTGATTGTCTCAGAGTCAGAAGGCATGAAACCTACTTGATTCAGCACAGCTATGAATTATCAGGGTTCAAAGGAGATTAATCTTTCATATGTTTACAATTTAGCTTGAGCCCAGGAAACTGAACTCCAAAAAGAAAACAACAAAAATCCCACCTCGATTGTGCTTATACTATTATCTTTTTGTTCTCTCAGAATCTTAAACTATTTCTAAGATTTTGAAAGGCAATCACCAAGTTCCTTGAAAACTGTCCCCTCTAACACAGAGTCCTTTGGTATGTATAATAGCTTTACTTCCTGATTTCATCTTCTTAAGTGCCAGTTCTATTCCATCACATGTTGTAAAGATCATGTTGTGATAACACTATTGTGACTAATAAAAACAGATCACAATACATTATTGGTTCATTCATGCTTTCTTGTCTTCTACCCACTATTGTAATTTTTTATACTGGCTGTGTGACCTTGTACAAATCACTTAACCTTTCAGTGTTCCAGAAAAACTGTCCCTTTGCATCCATAGGATGAATTGTCTTAATAGGAGTTACCTACATTAATGAAATCGCAGGTCAATTTTTAAAAAATCACTAATGCACAAATTTTTAGGTTCTTTCCCTGACAAAGGTTAAACACACCCTTCCACAAAACTTGCTTTGATATCATAGAGGACTAGGCTCAATGGAACACCAATCTTCCTTATTGCTTTGATTCTTACATTCTTAATTACAAAGGCTAGTCAAAGGGGCTACAGAGAAAAAGAGAAATCTTCTCCCTAGGGAGCATTAACATTTAATAATGGATTATCTATTAAGACCCTACTATTTTTCAATTTTAGCTTACACTTAACACTTGGAATTTGGGGA
The DNA here is from genome assembly GCF_028583685.1 of Petaurus breviceps papuanus. NCBI lineage: Eukaryota > Metazoa > Chordata > Mammalia > Diprotodontia > Petauridae > Petaurus > Petaurus breviceps. The sequence goes on from NW_027187391.1 coordinate 34,761,868, forward strand.
CTCTCAGGGAGTATTACATTACAGAATGTCCATTTTTATGCCAAAGCATCAAGACATTTACATGTCATGTGATTTAAATACACTAATATCCATTTCTATAAAGATCTCAGTTTTTCTACTTCTATCAGCCCAGATAAAATTAATGAGACCTTTATATTAAGAGATTGGTTTTGTATGTGCATACATAAAATTCTATAAAGAAACTGGCCAGTAGCCAGAAAATGAATCTTTTATCACCCAATTCATGCTAAAGTATTAGTGGAGAATTTCCCTCTCCTCCTTACATTCCTTCCTGTTAATTCATATTTATTTTGATTCTTTAATGTACCTATGAATGTATCTACCTCCTGGCTCCTTGCTAGGTTTCCAGAAACACTCAGGGCCACAGCAGGACCAGGTTTTCCCAGGCAGGCTTTACTTAGACTTGCTGGATGCTTCCCTGGATCACCCCAACTTTTACCTCCTTGCACAGCTTTTGAGGCTTTTGGGACTCCAACATCACCAAATCTTACTGCTACTTGTGCTGATGTTGCATTATGAGACAAGAAATTGCCCCCAAGACTAAGCAATACTATCTTCTCTAAAGCTCAGAAGCTGGCTGACCTCTAAAGATGTGGTTTCCTCAAGAGATCTTTCCCCATCGCTAACACTTCGACTTGTTCACCAATGAATGACGAAGTACTCTTCCAAAGAACGATGCCCCTCACCCCCAATTCTAGCAGTCTTCTCCTTTATAGTTATCCGCCTCAACCCTACTGTCAATGTTCCTCTCTAAGTCTGCTCTCCCCTTTTAGTTGCCTCTGGAACTCCTGAACCATAATTAACAAACTCTTTATTTTCAACTTCTTTAACTTCTTCCATCTTCTGGTATTCAACAAGACCCAGCTCTTTCTGGATACCACTGCCTTCTTTGCTATTTGCCACCCAATATTGGATGTACTTCTTTCATACTTCTCTATTCCTGGTGGGGGAGCTGGAATACTCCTTGCTGCCCTGGGTCATTTGCAGACTCTCCCTGTACCACCATCACTTAGCAACCTCTTATTAATTATTCTCTAAATTTACCATCCAATATAGATGCTGGTACTGTCATTTCCCAATATGCCCTTTCTATTCTATAACCCCCCAAACCACATTTCCCCTTCTTTATCTTGTAAAAAATTGACATATTTTGTTTTTCACTACCTACATTTTCTTCTTTCTTTAGTCTTTTCCTTTATTGTCTCCCAGAGAGCCATCCCATATAACAAAGAATATTTTTTTCTAAAATAAAAAAGAGTAAAGGAAAATCAGCAAAAACTGTAATTACACTTTAAAAAAAATCTGAAAATATGTGCAATATTCTACATCAGTGGCCATTGCCCCTACCTTTGCAAAAGAGCATAAAGAAGTGACTTTTTATGTCACTTTTTTGGCACCAAGCTTGTTCTTTGTAATTTTGAAACATTCATTTTCAATTGTTTTGAGGTTTTCTTTCTATTTGTATTATTGTAGACATTGTGTGTATTATTTTCTTGACTCTGCTTTACTTTCACCTTGAATCGGTGCTTTATGTATTTCCATGCTTCTGTGTTTGTCATATTTGTTTTTTCTTACATGGTAGCAATATTCCAGTATTTCATGTGTCATAATTCGTTCATCCATTTCCCAATAAATGGACATTCACTTTGTTTCCAGTTCTTTGCTACCAAAAAGTGCCGGTGTGCACATTTTGGTATGTATAGGTCCTTTAAAATAAAACAAAAACAAAACTTTTTTGGGTATATGCCTAGCACTAAAATCTCTGGGTTGAAGGGTAAGAACCTGATAATCACTTTATTCGAATAATTTCACATTCATTTAGAGAATGATTGTACTAATTCATAGATCCACCAACAATTCATTATCTTTCCACAATTCCTCCAACATTGGTCCATTCCTGTTTTTTTTTTTTAACTATCTTTGCTTATTTTCTGGGTGTATGGTAAAAGCTATATGTTCTGATTTACATTTTTTTTTATTTTTAGTGACTTGAAGCATTCTATAAAATGATTAATAGTTTGCAATTAATCTTTTGAAAACTTTTTTGTTCATATTCTTTAGCTACATATATTGAACCCTGGTTTTTGGGTTTACATATTTATGTTAATTGTTTATGTGTTTTGAACAAATTTCTCTTATCAGAAAATTTTGATGCATAGATATTTTTCCACTTACCCACTTTCATTTTTATCTTAGATGCATTCATTTTGTTTGTGAAGAAGCTTTTCAATTTCATGTGATCAAAATTATGTGCTTTATATTTTATAATTTTTTCTTCCTCTTGTTTGTTTGCTTAAGAATACATCTCTTGCCCTGAAAGGTATATGATCTGCTTCTCTCCTAATTTTTTTAATTGTATGAGTTTTCATATTCAGGTAAGTTATATACCTATTTAATATTCAGGTCACTTATACATCTATTTTGAATTTATTGTGGAATATAGTATAAGGTGTTGTTCTAAATGCAATTTCTACCAAACTACTTTCCATTTTTCCTGGCAGCTTTAAAAAAATTCACATAAAAAGTCTTTTTTTGAGTAATTTGTGTCTTTGAGTTCATTAAATACTGGGTTATTGAATTCCATTATTCTCCCCCCTTTCACAATAAGTTCAGACCTGAATCACAGTTTCTTCTCCCACCTCTTTAATCTTTATCACCCTTATTTTCTTCATCTGTAAAGTCGGGATAATAATAGTATCTACCTCATAGTTGTTTTTTTTTGTGAGAATCAAATGAGATAATCCTTGAAAAATTCTTTGCAAACCTTAAAACTCTATATAAATGCTGTTGATGTTTATTTGTTAGCAGTTATCTTAGGGGATTTTGAAATATATTTTGATGGTCCTTCAGATACCATAATTTCTAAGTTCCTCAAAATCTACCCAACTTCCATGACCTCCACTCTTCTTCAGCTATACGCAGTTACAGTCATACTTTTGATCTTGCTACCATTCATTGATGTGCTATTTCCATATTCAAGAACCCTCAAATTCCTTTATCAGATCATAATGTTCTATATTTCCATATCTTTCTATGTCTTTCTCTTCCTAAAATTATTCTGTTTCTTTGCTCCTCCACTCTTCCCCCCTAAGGTATTACTACTGCTTTGATTATACTCTCCTACTTTCCTTCTCTTGACCCCTTAATTGGTATCCTGTCTTCTATTCTTGAAACCCTTGTTCCCTTGGTCTTGCCAAACCTCAGTCCTGTATTGTTTCCACGATCCTCCTCCTTTGCTCCTACTCATATACCACTGGATAGAGGTTGATGAAGTTACAAAACTGTTGGAGTTGAGTCTGCTACCAATTAATATGATTAAATCTCAACTGAACTGCCATTTGCAGCAAATCAGCATTTCTATTTCTCTTTAATCTAATTCATCCCATTCACATAATACTTTTTCAAAACCCTCTCTTTTCTCTTCAAGCTTCTCATGATAGGTCTTCTTCATCCTCTGATAGGGACCTCTCTTCATATTTCACTTTAAAAAATTGAGACCATTCTCTGAAATACCTCTTTTCTTCCCTTCTCCTCGTCTCAAATCCCTCTGATATCACACTTTATATCCTCCTTTCTCCCAGTCTTTGATGTTGAGGTGGCCCTTCCTTTACATATAACCTTGACTGTATTTCCTCCCATTTTCTCTAGATTTACCTCACTATCATTCCCACTCTCTATGATCTTCAATCTCTTTCTGCTTATCTGTTTATTCCCTGCTACCTATGCAAATGTCTGTCTTCCCCATACTTAAAAAGCCCTCACAAGATTCCCCCACTCACTGTCCTATATTTTTCCGCCTCTACTCAGCTAAATTCCTTGAAAAAAATCTGATTATACTCAGTGATGCAACCTTCTTTTCTACACCATTTACAATCTGGTTTATAACTTCACCATTCAGCTGAAACCATCCTCTCCTAAATTACCAATGATCTCTGAATTGACAGATCTTATGGTTTCCTCTCAGGCCACATATTGCTTGTCCTCTCAGCAGTTTTTGACACTGGAGCACCTTCTTCTCCTGAATGCAGCATTAGCCCCTTACTGGGATTTTTTGAAACAGATATCTCTTGGTTATCCCCCTACTAGTGTGACTACTCCTTTAATGGATTTCTATTTATGTCCCACCTATTAACTGTGGATCTTTCTTAAGCATATGTCCTAGGTCCTCTTTTTTTTCCTCTTTAAACTCTCTCTGTCTCTTTGTCTTTTATCTCTGTCTCCCTTTCATTATCTCACATGAATTCAATTAGTAGGTTATTCCCAGATCTATATATCTAGCCCTAGTCTCTCTCCTGAGCTCCAGTCTCATTATAGTAATTGTCTATTGCACATTTCAAATTGGATGTCCCATAGACATCTCAAACTCAACATGTTCAAAAGAGAATTCATTATCTTTCTTCTCAAAATACCCCTTTTCCAAACTTCCACTCAGGTTTGAAATCTTAGTATAGTCCTTGATTGTTCAGTCTCCCTCACCCCATGTACCTAATTAGTTGCCAAATTTTGTCACTTCTTTCTACACATCTCCCAAATATCTTCACTTATAGAACCACCAACCCAGTTCTGGCCTTCATCATCTTTTGCCTAGACTATTATAGTAGCCTTATGATTGGTCTTCCCACCTCAATTTTCTACCCACTGAAATCCACCTATTCATAGTTGCCAAAATTGTTTTTCAAAAGGGCTGGTCTGACTATATATGTTTCCAACTTGCTGAACACTAGTCTCTCCATGTCCCCTCTAGGATCAAAGATAAACTCTTCTGTTTGCCATTTAAAGCTCTTCACAAACTGGCCTGTATTTCCAGTCTTTTGTACAGATGATTTTATTTTATACACATTACTCTTGTCCATGTAGTCTATAGTTCAACCATAACCATACTGTTTCTTATACATAAAATTCATCTTATATCTCTGTACCTTTGTATTGGCTATTTCCATACTTCTTATCTCCATCTCTCAGAATCCCTGACTTCTTTCAGTATTTGGTGACAAAGACAATTGCTACAGTCTCTTTTTTTTCATCCCTCTACATTTTAGCATCTTCTCTTTTAAGGTTATCCTCCATCTTCTTTGTATACATCATTATATACACACATGTGTACATATGTGTATATATGTATGCACACAATATTTTACATATGTAAACACTGTCTTTTCCAATATAATGTAAGCTCCTTGAGGGACTTTTGACCTTTTTTTTTTTTTGTATCCCACATACTTGGCACAGTTCCTGGCATGTGGAAAAGTGATTAATGAGTGCTTGTTAATTGGATACATGATCTCATTTACATGGTACTACTTTCTCTAGCATACATTATAATTCATCCATACCTTCTCATTCTGTATGTGTTTTCTTTAATCTTATGATAATGAGTGTAGACAATACTTTATCTGTGTTGTTCCAAAAACCTTGCATAAAAGATCTCTAACATGCCACAAGCCATCCTCTGATTCTTTTAATACTTTTTGGTTCCTAATCCAACACCTGAACTATCCATCTGGTATTTCTTACCGTCACTATATGACTGAACCACTCCCTTTCCTAATTTCACATATCTTTGATGGTGTATTTTATGTCACTTTTTTACATGAATGTCAGTATTGATAATATTTAAAAAGAGGAACTCCTAGATACTCAGTGACTAAATCCCCAAAGAAGGGAGAAGAGATTATTGTTTTTGAGCATGAGGGTGTTAGGTAAACTGGTAGCCAAGATGTCTAGGCGATAGACAGCCTTTTTATCAATGTCCCTCAAATTATCCTACCTATCTGAAAGGCTATCATTGAGTATAATTAATTTTGCAAAGGAAGCAGCACAGTCCAAAGGAAAAAGAGTACTGGATTTGGATTCAGAGTCTGAATTCAAATCTTGTCACTGCAATCTATGTAACTTTGTGGGATTTATTTTCTGCACGTATACAGATAGTTGCAGCTGTGGTTCAGTTGTGTTCAAATATTTGTGATTTGAAAGCCCATTTGGGCTTTTCTTGGCAAAGATAACAGAATATTTGCTATTTTCTTCTCTAGCTCATTTTACATATCAGGAAAGTGAGGCAAACAGGGTTAAGTAACTTGCCAAAGGTCACACAGTTAATAAGTATCTGAGGCAAGATTTGAATTCTGGAAGATGAGTCTTGCTGATTATCTGTCACTCTATCCATTGTACCATTTACCTGCCCTATGTACACATAGAGGACTGGGTAAGATGATTTCTAAGGTCTCTTCCACATCTAAAAATCTAATCCTATGAAAACTGAGTATTAGAGAAAAAATGAATCCTTTTAATTCCAGCTATGAAAGTTAACCACTTTTTCATCATCTTTTTTTTGCCCCATCTTCTAATTACAGTGAATAAATATGTTAGTTCACCATATACAAAGACTGTGTAAAGTCAAATATTTATCGGAATCATACTTGAAAACATGAGCGTGACTCAGGCAAAAGAACATATATACATACATACATATATATATATATATATATATATATATTTTCTTATTAGAATAAAAGGAGGAGGGAAGGAGACTGGAGTGTTTCTATTCTTGACTGCTTATAGTATATTGAGCAAATCAAGTTTTTTCTATTTACGCTATTGTGCTTTAAATTTTCATGTTTTCTTCCTGTTCTTCACTGGGATCCCCTGTGCAGATCAGCAATTGGGCTTGTTGGGTTTGATCTGAACAAATTTCTGTCTTCCCTCAAAAGGATCTGTCTATTCTCTGCCAAATGACCTGTCAAAACTTAGAAATGTCATGTTAATGTTTCATGGATAGACTTGCCCCAGCTGCTTCTGAAAATGGCAGCAACACTTCAATAATTTACATGGCCATGTTTCTGCTCTACTTTGCCTGGGTTTTGTAAAGTTTCAGCCCTGACAAAGTAAATGGAGAAATAGGGTGTAGAGAGAGCTTGTAGAGACAGCTGTTGCAAGACCTTTACCTTGTTCCAACCCTGTTTTTCAGTATGGCAAGAAACAAACAAATATCCAATCTCCTCATGAAGGTGGGAAGGAATGACTTCCTTTCCTAAAGGGTATATATTTCAAGTCTTATTTTGGAGGGAAAATTTTATACTTATTCCTACCATTAAAAAAAATTGTTTATATTTGATTTGTTGGCATTGTTCAGTCCTTTTTTAGTGGTTTCTGACTCTTCATGACTCCATTTGAGGTTTTCTTGGTAAAAATACTTGAAGTAATTTGCCATTTCCTTCTCTAGTTTATTTTACAGATGAGAAACTGAGGCAAAAGGGTTTTTCCTGACTCCAGGCTCAGTGTTTTATCCACTGCTCCATGCAGCTGTCTGACTTAGCCCTCTCGTTTATACAGGGTATCCCAAAAGTCTTAGTGCAGTTTAAAGCTTTAATTTTAGACATAGAAATACTAAAAACCTAGAAAAATAACATTTGAAAGATTCATTATTTACAATTTAAAAATACATTTCCTTCTTTTCTTTTTTTGCAGGGGGGAAGGTAGGGCAATTGGGGTTAAGTGACTTGCCCAAGGTCGCACGGGTAGTGTTAAGTGTCTGAGGCCGAATTTGAACTCAGGTCCTCCTGAATCCAGGGCTGGCACTCTATTCACTGCACCACCTAGCCACCCAAAAGATGTATTTCTTATTCAAATAGTCAGCAGCTTGTGGTATACATCTCCAGCCAATTTTCAAACTTGATACAACTTTCATTAGCTGCTGCTCAGTTGCTAATAGACTTCATTTATAATCCTAGCCTTAAGATTACACAAAGAATGAAATTTTGATGCACATATGATAGTTTTGTTACTCCATTAGAAAAAGTCTAATGGAGATAGATCACATGCCTGAGGTGGCCAAACAAAAGGACCTACTCTGCTGATTCACTGGTCATAGAGTGTCAACTAGAAATTGTTGCAAACACATTGCATAATTTACAGTTTGCTCTGTCTTGTTAAAATTAAAATGTATTATTCAAAACTCACAAACCTCAGTATAAAATAAATTTAAATCTTAAAACTCTCAGTTTTTTTTATTAGTTCATAAGTATTTAGATTTCTGAAGTTATTAAAGCTTACCACTGCATTAAGAGTTTTGGGATATCTTGTATTGTCTAGTTCAGAGGATCCTTCTGTTTAGCAACTGTGAACTTCTATTGTCCTTTCACATTGGTTAGCAAAAGTCTTTGTGGGTTGTTGATTAGCAGGTTGAGATTTGTTGTTGTTCATTTATGTCCAACTCTTCATGGACCCATTTGGGGTACTATTTATTATTACCCCCATTTTACAGATGAGGAAACTCAGGCAAAAAGGGGTTAAGTGACTTGCCCAGGGTCACTGGGCATAATATATTTAATTAATTATAATATATCCTGTTCTTCAGTTGTATCCAACACTTTCATGATCCCATTTGGCAGATACTAGAGTGATTTGCCATTTCTTTCTCCATTTAATTTTACAGATGAGGAAACTGAGGCAAACAGAGTTAAGTGACTTGTTCAAAATGATACAGTTTATAAGTCTCTGAGGCCAGATTTCAACTCAGGAAGAAGTCTTCCTGACTCTAAGTTGGGTGTTCTTTCTACCATGCCATCTAGTTGTCCACATTATAGGATGTTTGATTTAATTAATTAACTGAGATGAGCTATTTGTGGTATGTCTGGCTATGGACAAATATTTTTAAACATTTGCACAGTATTAAAATATTTGTGTAGGGAAAGGTTCTAGAGGTCAAGGGAATTTTGTGGTTCAATGGAAATAGTGAAACTAGGGGGAAGGCCAGGGTTCAAATTGTGCTTCAGATATTACCTGTGTAACTTTAGCCAAGGAACTTACTCTTCACGAGCCTCAGTTTCCTCATCTGTACAACAAGGGGACTGGACTTGATGAGTTGCATGACTGAGCCCCCTACTAAATTTCAGTGTCAATATTTGTATCTCAGAAATCAGAAAATGTTACACATCAGGGCTTGATTTATTGTTTTGTTGTCTAGGTGTAAAAAAGCAACAAGGAAAATGTTAATAATGCAGATTACATTTCAAAATGCTTTTCCCTAGAGTGTTTATCCTTCTGGACTAGATGAACTTTGAGGTCCTTTCCTTCTTCAGATCTATGACTGTATGTGTTTACAACATTACCTCATGTTTTATATCCTCCCAAACCAAATGCTTTCTAGTACTGACTCAGAATTAATATTGAAGTTTAGTTAAGTCACCCTTACCACATTTTGCTTCATGTTTAGTTAATAATGTATTTGTTTCTTATTTCCCCTCCCAAGCAGAGAATTCCTTCAGGGCAGTGAACCATTGTTTGTCTGCCCTACAAGATGGGAAGTTAGGTTTGCTACAGGGAAAAACCTCTTAACAGCTAAAGCTATCTAATAGTGGAATGGACTCTGGAAGTCTTTCAGTAAAGGCTGGATTATTTGGCTGCATGAGTGAGCCATAAAGGGGATTTGTGAGCAGGTAGAGATTGGTTTAGATTATCTCTGTGATCGCTTTCAAATCTGAGATTTGCTTGATTCTATGATGAGACAATGACTTGCTCATTTGTTGAATGAAAAAACCATTGCTGTTGGAATGATCTTTCCTATTTTCCTTCTCTTTGGAGGCAATCAGGGTAAGCATCTGAGACCAGATCTGAACTCAAGACTTATTGACTTCAGGGCTGGAGCTCTGGCTACTGTAGAAGCTAGTTGCACCATAGAGTAATCTTTAGCAAACTTGATTTTCATCTTGTTCTTTCCTGCAAATGTTTCTCATTTCCTGGTGTATAAGATCCAAACTTTTCATCAAGTTTCACTTGTCATTTTCCCTCTACCAAGTGCCATGGGCTGCTCAGTGTCCAAAACTAAGTATGATCAGAGACATGAATAAGAAATGACCAGACCATGTGGGTAGTTCAAGGAAGAACCATGAACTTCATTTATTGATTCTTAGTACAAGGTTTTTATAGAGCAAATGAGACGAAGGAATAGGACTTAAGTATTCTTATCATTACCTTAGTCTGTTATATACTGGAAGTAGCACAGAACAGATAATTTGATAAGGATTTGTTATCTAGGAGACTAAAGTCTTAAGGTAAAACCTTTGATCTAGGCCTCAGGTACCTCCTAATGCAGCCACCATCATAAACGGATACAATTGAGCAATACAAATACAAAATACAAAGCCAAAGCTGCAATCATCAAAAGACATCATGTTTAGAGATGACCACCCAAAGATACCTAAGTGCTGAATCAAATATTTTGGCTCTCAGTAACTAAAATCTTGGGGTAGAGCCTATTGGTCTCAGAGCTCAAACAACATCCTTTCAAGAGTAACCCATATCAAAAGACCCAAGGAGCAAGCTTAACAAAAAGCTACTTTGTGAAGGGCCTTCTAGTGAGTACATTGTGAGATTTTTATCTGAGTCCTGAATCAGGCTTCCTTGGCTCTCCACAACCAGGTGTCCTTAGGCCAACATCTCACCACCTTAAAATTTCACTATTTAGCTTTATAATGCCACTATGTTTCCCACATCAATCCATAACCATTTATTAAGTGTCTATTATGTGCCAGACACTGTGCTAAGCACTGGGAATTAAAAAAAAAAAAAGGCAACAGAGTCTTTGCCCTCAAGGTGCTTCCAAAATCTAATGGGGGAGACTTGATGGAAACATGTATTTTTATGTACATATATATGTGTGTGTGTGTGTGTGTGTGTGTATACACATATACACAAACTATAGACAAGATAAATAGGAAATAAGTAACAGCGGGGAAGGTTCTAAAATTAAAGGCTATTGGATTCACTTGTCATTTATTTCAACTCCACATCACATCATGGAATACCTAAAATGTTTATTCACAGAATCAATAAATATCAATATTGGAAGGGACCTCAGAAATAATCTAATCCATTTTATAGATGAGGAAAAAGAACGTCTATTGAGAAGATGTGATGCACCCAGGTTCACATAATCAGTGACTATCAAAGTTGAGACTGGAACCCTGACCACTACTCTAAATCCTTCTACGGTAACGTCTCTGTCCTGTGGGTCATCCCACTTTGCTTTCCCAGTTTTGTTCCAGGGCTCAGAAGGGAGGCCAGGGGTGTGTGTGTGTGTGTGTGTGTGTGTGTGTGTGTGTGTGTGTGTTTATGACACAAAAGTAGAGAATTAGGAGGTAAAGATTTTTGCTGTTTATCTGTGGCTGGGCTGATTTTTCTTATCAGCCTAGTGAAAAAAAAAACCACAGAGATGCAATTTACTGAACTGGGAGAGGATTATTCACAGAGCTCTGGAGAGTTTACCAATTATTTTCAAAGAAAGTTGGGAGTGGGCTAGAGAGAGTTGCATGTCCTTTAGCAGTCTAGAGAGAATATTTCCTGAGAATAGGGAGGTGGTAGAGTATTTGGTGGTCATATCCAGCTGAAAATAATGTAACATTATATAACAGCATTCTTATTCTAGAGCCAATGCTTTATCTCTTTAGCCAAAGTGATGTTTCTTAGATGTTTAGAGTATTCTGATTTGAGTGCCATTATCTTTGCAGGTGAAGAGATATTTTCCAGTTTATTATTTTTTTCCTCTCATAACTTTCTCTGTGCTAACTTACTCACCCAGCTACCCACACCATGGAAATGAGTGGAGTTTTCCTGGCACACAGTACAGGGGATGTCTATCCTGTGGTGGGCAGTGGGCCAATGCTACAGCTACATTGCCAGAGTAAGCCAACTGTTCACTCTCAATTTTGATCTTGGCTCAAGGAAGGGCCACCTCCTGCCATGTCTGCTACTTACAGAAAAAAAGGAACTAGGTTCTTCCCACTGCTTTATTTCACAAGCCAGGGCCCACTGCTTCTAACTGGGTACGAGACATGAACAATCCAATGAGTCTAATGTATTTACTCTCCACAGTTAATTGATCTTCTATTGATTTTTTTTAGAACAAAATAAAGCAACAGACCAAATAAATCAAAAGACTTGGCTTTCCCTGAGAAAAGCAAAATGGATCTGGTTGTAACCATTTAATTGCTATGTTGCTTCTACTTAATTTTCTTAAGTAAAGAATGAAAACTACAGGGTTAAAAAATGAAAATGATCATAGCTGCCCTGAATTTGTTGGGTTGTTTGAATGTAGTGGCCTGAATGGGTGATAAAAGATGAGTTGGTGAAACCTTGCCCTCCCCACAGACTGGAATGGGAAATATACTTAGCTTTTGGCAAGAAGAAGCTGGCCTTGTCATTGACCAGTTCTTCAGTCCCAGCTGCAGGCTGATTGATGGCCCAGAACTGGTGAATGCTCTGGAGGGAGCTGTTTGCCCCTATTTTCCATCTGGAGCTGCTGGGATATAGCTCACTCCGATGATGGCTACTGAATGGGTTAGATTGGCAGGACTTCCGCAGGAAGGAAGAATGGTGGCTGGGGTGTCAGCACATGTCAAGTGTGAATGAATGAAGTGTTCAGTGTGTAAAAGTCAACTTAGACCATGATTTCTTTGCTGTGAATATTCCCTTTACCAATGCAAATCATAAGCCCCCTTCTACTCCTTCTCATCCAATGCCACTCTTGTCTATCTCTCAGCATTAATTCTCTATAGAGAACTCTCTGTGGATCACAACCCTAAATAATGGAATTGTAAAAGGAAAAAAAAAGTCATTAATATTTTAACTCTACAGTTAATCAATCAATTTGATTCAAATGCAACAAAATCAACCAAAAACAGCAAAAGAAAACCCAAAGCTAAAAGAGATCTAGTTACACTGGTTGGAATGTCTCTGTCGTCTAGATTTCATTTTTGTGGATGGAGAATCTTAATACAGGGTTGAGAGACTATAATGGCCACAGTTTCTTATTCATAGCTCCTATGAACTGAGCTACTGTTTGGGCATTGGAGGTCTCATGCTAACGTGAAAAGAGTGCAATACTTGGAATCAAGATGACCTGGGTTTAAATTCCAGCTCCATTACTTACCACCAATCACTTGATTTTGATCTCATTTTCTTTTTTAATCCACTTTTGTGGAGGTTCTTTTTGAAAATTTCTTATTTCGCCTTACTCTGAAATACCCTATAAAATTCATATATGTATATGTATCTGTACATGTACATGTATGTGTATGTGTATGTGTGTACACACACACACCATATATAGGACTTGACATCCTATTGTTAAAAACGTAATTGGTACTGTTAGCTTTATTTAAGACTGCAATCTGACTCCACCCTACCCTTTCAGGCTTATTTCTTATAGTTTCCCTTAGTGCAATCTATGTTTCAGTCAAACTAAACTATTAGCTATTCTACGTCACATTTTTGTGCTTTTGCATAAGCCACCTCCCCTACCTAGAATGACTTTTTTGCTCTCTAGTTTTCTTCCTCAGTTTAGGTCACCTCTTTATCTAAATTTCTTTGATCCTCGTGGTCATTTGAACTTTCTTCCTCCTTAAATTTTCCTAGAACACTTTGACCAATCCCTTAATCTTTTCACTCCCTATCTCATATTTATTTATTTGTGAAAATGTTGTATACCTCTCTTAGAAAGAAAGTTTGAGGACATTTGTGGTTTTATGTTTGCCTTTGTATACAGCAATTTGCACAGGACAAATGCTTCATCATTGTTTGTTGAGTTGAATTGGTGTCCAATCTTTAGTCTAAGACAGAGCTTTTGTACCTTTAAGAAAATTCTCTTGGCATGGTTATATGGCCAGATTATCAGGTAGCAATATTTAGGAACTGTGGAAAGTGCCAAAGTGACTAATAATAGGGAGGATGAATTCTGTTTATACTTTAATTTTCATGGTGTTTTCATCTACATTACTAAATACATTAATTTCTAGCACTCAGCACAGTACCTTGTAAAGGTGATAAAGTTAGACCTGTGTAGTAATTCTATTCTGACTCAGAATCTCAGAAACAGGCCTGCTATGTTGCCCTTCTAGCACTCTCAGGGATTGGGGAATCTTTTCTCTATTGCCATTGAACTCCCACTAGCTATGTTCTTGTTGGTAGAGTTTGTGACTGGCATCTCTTCAACTTCATTTAACTACTTAACATTAATTAGCTCTAACTACTCAAAATTAACTAGCTTTTACAAAGGGATAGTTACTTCAAAGATATACGTAAAAAGGCATTTCCCCAATATCTTGGGGACATACTCTTCACTGTACCATCTTAGATTCTGGGAAGGAGTAGACTCAAAATATAGTTGAACAACTATATAGCATTGATCCCAACACGTTAAGGTCCAAAAATGATGTTTTTGCCAGAAGAGTCCTTTTCTCAGCCATCACTGGTTTGGGTTCCCTGTATGTTACTCCCAAAGGTTTCTTTGTTTTTCAGGGCATCAACATTGTGTTGGTTGCAAAAGTGGATTATGACTCCTGGATTCCTATATGACCCATTCTCTCAACCTTTCAAAACTCCCAAGGTCAATTGACTCCATTCCCTTTAGTGCATGATCACTCCCTGGACTCCATGAGTGAAGAAATCACCAAATGAAGTCAAATGAATAAATTGGTTGGTTGTCTACATTCTACAAATTACAAAATATTGCCAAGGCAGTATCCTCCACATGGAAAGATTGCATCAGTGAAGTAAGCTGATGGGATTTGTGCATGTATGGGACTCCTACTGTACCTGTGATTTAATTAGTATAGGGAGTTCCCAGTGAGTTTTCCTTAATCATGCAAATATGTACATTCTCTGTAATGTAGTGTTAGAGAGTTGTCTGGGACAATTAAGAGTCTACATGACTTGTTCAGGGTCACACAGATAGCAATAGGGACAGAACTTGGACCCAAGTCTTTCCGACTTTGAGACTGGCTCCCATCCACTATATCACACTGATCGGTGCACAGTAAATGCTTGTTGAATTGAAATTCTTTACACAAAGACCCCTAAGGGGATATTATTATACCCATTTTTTACAGATCAGGAACCAGCCATAGAGGCCAATGTATTTGACTTTGATTTCTAGCATCTAGGGATGGCATGTGAGAAGTAGAAGGGAAAGCAGTGATTTCTAAGAGTCAGAGTGACTTTCTCAAGAGCAGGATAACCCCATTTTCTTGTCTTTTTTTTTTTTGACCGTATATTGATACTTGCATTTGTATTCTTAGAAAGGCAAATGAAAGTGTTGGCAGAATTGGTTTTAGATTGAGCCTCTAGTCATTAAGAAATATTACTTTATAGGACAATTGACTCTCATTTTGAATTGCTCATGGTGAGCATAAGCAAAAAAAGTCACCATAATTATTGAAGCTTATTCATCTGCAACTTTTGTAGATGATGAAGAGAAAGAAAAATTCTATGAAGAACGTGACCAGATCTTTCAAACCAAGTCCACATAACTTGATGCTTAGGGATTAATTATGAAGGTAGGCATAGAGAGGGATGATGGAAAATATGCCTAAGGTTTGAGAAATTAAAGAGCTCAAAGGCTCGTAGATTACTCATAAGCCTTGTGCGTTGAGGAGAGGAGAGTCAGAACATAGTAGACATAGCAAGGACCAAACAACATCACAATAAATGAAGTTAACTATCCAGGAAGCGACTGTTTATTGATATGGAAGCCTTATCAAAACCATCTGTCTGTATGCAGTCAGTCCATCACTCAATTAGGTAAAAGGTAAGATGAACATCAAATTAGAAAGAAAATAAAGATTAAAAGACATTCCTTACCAATGCATCTGTTTCAACTCAACCTATTCAAAGAAGCCACTGGAGTTGAGAAAAGGAGGAAATAGAAAAGGGCAAAGATACAAACTTTAGTTATCACCATTTTCTACAAAAATTTAACTGACATATTGTCATTGCCAAAATGATGAGGCCAAAAGAACTCAGATAGCCCCTTAATAATACAATATTTGTTCTCCTTGCCATGGAAAGAGATTGCAAGTAAGGGAAATATTGATTTAGATTATAAGCTCATTCCGCCCCCCTCCAAAAAACAAAATAAGCTGCTAGAAGATTGGGAGAAGTCTCACCCCATAAAACAGGAAACAGAAATGAAAGTGAAACCAAATCTATAGAAATCCTGACCTAACCCCAAGTGAATAACATCATACTATGAATGTTTTACTTTACCCCCAAAGAATAAATGACAGGAAAACAAACAGGCAAAAAAATTGAAGTGATGTGTTAGCTTCTAAAAAAAATGGTACATTTTTATCATCAATGACAATGGAGATATCACAATTGAACTCAAAACCCCTTCATCTGCTCCTTGTGGAAGTTGAATTGGCATGTAAAAATACAAGACTGGGAAGAGTAATGGGACCAGACTAAGTACACAACAAGGATACCTTTGGAATGGAAGCCATTAATCTTCAGGCAACTCAGAGATCATTTTACAAGGTATTTCTGGGAGGTGAAAATAAAAGAAGAGTAGAAAAATAACAAATGATATTATCTTCTCAAAGGCAATCAATATTAATAATTAACAATCAATGTATGTACTTTATGAGAACTTGATTCTTGATACTATCTTTATGAGAATGATCTACATATAGATTAAGGATTACATTGATGAAAATAGGAGAAATGGAACAGGTAGGCTTTTGAAGATTATTTTCTATTACACATTGTATATCCATAGTCACATAGTTAACTAAAAATATATAAAGAGTAAAATATTCTGGTATGTTTCTTGTTTGTTAATTCAAAAAAATCATTTGACATTATAACAAAATGCAGACAAACAACTTTCATCCCAGTAAGAGATGTCTCATGGACATGTTAAGATTTATGTAAGATTAATTTTGATATATCTCATCTATCTATCTAATCTTATCTATCTATCTACCATCTATCTATCTGTCTGTCTGTCTGTCTAATCACAGAGAAAACTGTCAAATAACCTTTTGATTATCATCATCAAGAAAGGCATAAAACAAAGCTGCTATAGTTCTCCTCTGTCATAGAGGACCACGTACGTAGGGTCCAAAGAGAAGATACATTCCCTAGAGATGATGAGATATTCCAGATGTTTATATTTGTGGCTAATATTATGTTGATTGCTTCAAGACCAATAATATTGGTTTCTGAATGTAGATCATAGCATATAATTTTCACTTTTTTGTGTCTGTCTTTTCCCTTTGAAAACGGTTTCTTCTTTTGCAACATGGCTAATTTGGAAATATGTTTTTCATGATTGCAAATATATAACCTATATCAAATTTCTTACCATGTTAGGGAGGGGGTAAGAAGAAAAAGAGGAAGAACATTTAGAATTCAAAATTTTATAAAAATGAATGTTCAAAATTGTCTTTATGTGTAATTGGAAAAAAATAAAATACTATTAAAATATTTGTGTACCTGTCATATCTTCTCTAGTAAAATACAAGCTTTTTAAAATTAGGGACAATTTCAATCCCATATTTATATTTTCAGTGCTTACTATGGTGCTTTACACAGAGTAGTCACTTAATAAATATCTGTTGAATTTGAATTTGGGACATATAGGTATCAAGTTGGATTTCAGAGTCAGGATATAATCAGATTTTGACTGGCTAGAATGATAGGCATAATTTAAGAAGGTGGAATCTGATACAGAAAATTTCTGAGTCCTTTAATTGAATTCAAAGGCTCACTTACATGAATACAATTAGGCGAACCATGTTGACAACAGTTTGTGTGAAATATATTTGGAATTTTCAGTGGAAAATAAGTTCAATATAAATCAACACTGAGACCTAGTCAGACAAAAAAGGCAATTTTAGGTTGCATTCATAGAGATACAATTTGTAGGAAGAGGGAGATGATATTCTAGGGCATTTTGCCCTGATCAGAATGCAACTGAAGCATTTTTTTTCCAAATATGGGTACCACATTTTGGAAAGGATATTGACAAGTTGGAATCCATCTGAAGGACAGTGATGATTATGAAGAAGGGAATATTTCTATAAAAGAATTGGTTAGAGGAAATGGGAATATTTAGCTAGAAGAAAAGCAGACTAAGAGAGGATATGCTAGTTATCTTGAAATATTTAAATTTTTTCATGTGGAAGAGAGACCTTTTTTTTTTTTTGGTTCAAAGAGCAGAATTAATAGTTATTGGTAGAAGTTATTGAGATGCCACTTTGGGATTAATATAAGTGTAATGGGACCATTTTTCCACATTCTGTGATAAATTCTCAGCCAACATTCATAGATCTACATTGCCATTTGGAAGTTTTTGGAGGATGGGCAGTGGGATTATAGTCATAATCTATGTATATTTTATTGGTGAGGAACTTGTACTGTGAGGAATTTATACTATGAGAGGGTAAAAAGTCTCCTTATTTCTAGTTTCACCATAGAGACACAAGAATTGATGACTCAGAAGATTTGCAAAAGGGATCTTTTTCCTCTGTGTTTCACTCTCTTACTGGATGTTTTGACTCTTATTTATATAGACTTTTGAGTCTAATTGAATGTATTGTCAAATGCAGAAACTCTCACCACCTTCCTTAATCCCCCCCTCCAAAGAAAATAAAAACTAATTTTGTCTTATTCACTTAACTCCAACCCTGAAAATGGAATTAATAATGTCTAAACTTTGAGTCCACCACTGGCCCAGTTCATTATTGGACTAGCAGAGACTAAAATGCCTTATTATTTTCATATGTAGGCAAGGCCTGATCTTCTCAACCAATCTCACAATGTTTCCTATGTGGTGTCATTTGCTTTTATCCAATGACCAAAGCCCTATCACCTATCATAGATATGTTCACACCTTAAAGTGACATTGTAGGAAAATTCCTTAACACAAGTTTAAAACTTTAATGCAACAATTTGGCTGAGGTGCTTAGAATTTCTGTGTTTATATTAATTGGAGGAAGGGGTTCCCTCACCTTTACATTTGATTGAAATGATAACTGAGGGACATAAAGCTTGCTATAGGATATGGGAATGAAGGTAAACAAGCTGTGCTAAGTGTTCTACAAATGTCTCATTTGATCCTCATGCCTTCCTCAGGAATGAGGCACTATTATCCCCAAACTCAGGGAGCCAGACATTCAATGGCTTGCCCAGAGTGATATAGTTAGTAAGTGCCCAAGTCAAGATTTGAACTCAGGTCTTCCTGATTCCATATTCAGCTCTTGATCCACCGTACCACCTAGCTATGTCTGAACACAGCAACAGTTTTAGGGTGTGGACACTAGTAAGAAAGAGTCAAGAACTTGTATGATCATAAATAGGGCTGCGGCTATGAAATCATTTCAGAAGAAATGATCTCAGATTGTATTTTGGCTTACCTATGCACAATTTTCCTTCTAAATTTTGATTACTTTTGGAAATGTAATGTTAATATGCCTATTCAGAACATATGAATATCAGTTCCAATTATGTCATAGTACTTTGCAGCTCTATTTTTATAATGAGTAATCGAATCTCTTACTTTTGTGTAATAAAATTCATTCTCAAAACAATGTTAATTAGAAAAGAGAAGGTTCTTTGTAGAAGTAGGATTGCATTACATATTCCCCAGTTTTATAAGTAATTAAAAAATTCTACACTGATGTCACATTTTGTAAGATTCCCTGTTTCCTTCAGCATGTTGATTGTGGACTAGAACTGGCTGAAAACCTGGGTTAGAATTATGGCTCTGACATTTTCTGCCTCAGTGATCTTGGGAAAATGATTTTTACCTCTATGAGCCTCTGTTTCTTTATCTGTGTAGTAGTAGTATTATACAACTCTGAGGACTGTTGGAAAGAGACCACTTTGTAAGCCTTTTGTGTTGTTCAATCATTTTAGTCCTATTCTTTGTGATTCTATTTGGCATTTTCTTGGCAAAGATATTGGAGTGGTTTGCCATTTTATTCTCCAGCTCATTTTCCAGATGGGGAAACTGAGGCAAAAGGGTCACATAGCTAGTAATTGTCTGAAGCTAGATTTAAACACACAAAGAGTAGTGTTACTGACTCCAGAGCCAGTGCTCTACTCACTGCACCACCCAGCTGCCCTTGTAAATCTTTAAGGGACTTTATAAATTTAGACTATTGTGTCTATAACTTACTTGAGGACCAATCTCATTTATCTAAACCTTGTATCCCTCCCAGAAAAATACTCTTAATAAATATTCTTTTGAATTCAATTTACTGAGGTAATTCAAGAACCCCAGAATCTGGAGTCAGAAGATCTGGGTTCCAGTTCTGACTGCTGCTTACAACCTATGTGGCCATGGGCAAGACATATCACCTTGCTTGGCATCAATTTCCTCTTCTGTGAAATGAACTGCTTTTAATGGATGTTTTCTAAGATACTTTATAGCCCTAAATTCTGTGAAACACTTATCTCATGATTAGTGAGGTACTGATTATTGTTACTTCTAATGTACCTTCCTCCTTTCCTTGTCAATTTCTTGAGATATTCCCTGTCCAAGGAGAAGTGAAAGGAGGTGAAATATGAATTTGATGACGACATTACTTAAAAGTAGCTCTTGTCTGATGAAAGGATATGTAAAAACAAATGACTAAGATGATTTTTTATGATCTCTTTGGGATGCAGACCTAGTAGTGGTATTGCTGGTTCAAAGAGTAGATATAGTTTGATTGCCCTGTGGGCATAGTTCCAAATTGCTCTCCAGAATGCTTGGATCAGTTCAAAACTTCAACAATGCATTAGTGCCCCAATTTTCCCACATCTTCTACAACTTTTCTCATTTTCATTTTCTGTCATATTAGCCAATTGATTAGGGGTGATTTAATTAATTAATTAGTTGATTAATTAATCAGAGTTGTTTTAATTTGCATTTTTCTAATAAAGAGTGGTTTAGAGTTGCAGGGCTTCTTAAACTTTTTCCACTCGTGATCCCTTCAGTTCTTCTTAAACTGTGGCATTTTTCATATGACTACAGAAAGTTTTAATTTCTTCATCTGAAAACTTTCTATTCATATCCTTTGACCATTTATCAATTGGGGAATGATTTGTATTCTTATAAATTTGACGAACTTCTCTATATATTTGAGAAATGAGGCCTTTTTCAGAAACACTGTAAAAATTGTTTTCCCGCTTTCTGTTTTCCCTTTAATCTTGGTTACATTGATTTTGTTTGTGTAAAACCCTTTTAATTTAATGTAACCAAAATTATCTACTTTGCATTACATAATACTACAACCAACCTCTTTTTACAAAGAACCAAAGAGGTTATATGACTTGTGCAAGGTCACACAGGTTGCATTGGAGCCAGGACTTGGAACTTGACTCCAAAGTAAAAGTTTTATCAACTTCACCATGTTGCCTCTAATTAGAAGCAATGGTTATTTGCATGCAAATCAAATATTGAAAATTGCTTGATATAATGATATGGAAGATAGTTAGTCCTTGATTCCTCATGAGATACAATGAAGACTATTTTATTCACTCCTCTCCAGGTTTCACTCCCTACTTCCTCTACCATACCACAGGAATCTCTTTGACCTATAAGTTCACTCCAGTCCTGGAATTCACATCTTAGAAGTGACTTCCAAGTGACTTCTACCCCTCCATCTGAGGAATGGAGACTCCTCTCAGAATCTCCATTTAAAGACAGTACCCAGGCCAACCATGTCTTCATTTTTCACCAGGACGAACTCTGGACTTTTCTACCATCCTCCGGTTGGGTACCTTCATCCTCTGTTCTTCCTCCTCCCTTTCCTGTAATGGTAATAGGAATTTGAAGATCTTCCCTGCCCCTTAATAAACCTAGGTGAATTTGAGGACCTTTCCTGATCTGAAAATATACTCTGCCCTAAAATAGGCTGCAGGTGCTCACATGGAACCTGTGAGTGGTGGGAGGTGGTGGGAATGGTGGGAGGCTTGTTTTTCAGGAAGGCACAACTTTTGTTACTTTGCAGTCAAGTGGATCACCAGGGTTGTGATGCCCTCTTTCCCTGGAGAAGGCTATAGATATCCTGATGTGAGGTTTTGCTTTGGGGCTCACTTTGGGAAGAGTTGTGTGATTTGGCCAGATGAGACTCTGGGCAGCCATTGAGCCCTCTGGCTTTGAAAACCCAGAAGTTTCTTCTCTCTCTGGTGACTAACTAGGTATGGATGTAATGGTCAAACAGCTAGAAGCCCTGTTATTTTCTCTGTCTGTATTTTTTTCTGCTTGTAACTTCTCTTTGTATTCTCTGAAGTTCAGGGTGCTGACTTTTCCCCCTGAACTAGGTAAATGATATACCTTTGATTGATTAAAGTATGTTAACCCTTTTTGAATTGCTTTCCTTTAGAAAAGGAGATCAAAGAACCTGTGCTAGCATCATCCTCGGTATGCTAGGGTGCTTGCTGCGACATTCCCCCAGGCCAGATTTTAAAAAAAAAAATGTTTTGTTTTCTCTCATTGGAATGTAAGATATTGGAGGGCAGGAGCCACAATTTTGTTTGTATTTGAATGCCTTGTGCTTGGTACAATGCCTGAAACATAGTACATACTCACTCAATAAATGCTTGTTGACTTATTGGCTGAGCTATAAACATCTTTAGTTATATTATACATTATGACAGATTATACATTAAGATTTATATAACTCAAGGTAACATTATTCCTTGGAAACAATCCTTTCTTATTATTATTGCCCTGTTTCAGTTAACCTTTGGAAAAGATAAAAGGCAGATTTTATAAAGATTTAGTAAAGTTACATAGTGATTTAGGTACAAAAGGCACCATCCTACATAAAAGCATCTGCGTTTTGTTGCAGATCAATCCCAGGATCCTAGAATCATGGATTTGGTTAGTAGATGAAAAAAAAATGGTATAGTGAAAAGAACACTAAATTTGGAGCTAATCTGAGGTCAAATTTTGCTTCTGCTCTTTACTTCCAGTGTGACCTTTTAAAATTCACTTAAGTTCTTGGAAGTCTAATTTCTTCATATGTAAATTGGGGTAATAGTATTTCTGCTGCCTACTTCTCAACATTTAGCTAGGAAAGGGCTTTGAGAATTGTAAATATAAATGCAAGCTGTTATGGTAACAACTAGATTTGTTGACACTAGAGACTGGTCAAGTACAAGGAAATTCAACTGCAAGTTAAAGGTTCAAAAGCCAGTTTGCAATACATTCTCCCTCCCACATCCACACCCACACTTAAAAAAGTACAGAATATATGAATCACAAAATGTTCCCCCCCCCAAAAAAAAAAGTCTTGTCCAATTTCATGGTTACTGAGTCCACAGGGGCTAAATTTCCATTTCATGATAAAAAAATGAACATTTCTTGATTGAAAATAAAGATCTTGGGGAGGCCAGGTGGTGCAGTGAGTAAGAGCGCCATCCCCAGTGTCAGGAGACCTGGGATCGGTTCTGGCCTCCAATACTTGGCACCCACACAAAAATAATAATAACTGGCTGTGTAACCTTGAGCAAGTTACTTAACCCCGATTGCTTAAAAAAAAAGAAAATAAAGATCTTAAAAGAAAACTCCAACTACTACAGTTTCTTGACCATCAGTTAGCCATCAATATGAAGCAAATGTGTGGATGAACTGAAATACAGGCTCATCCCTGAGGAAATAGGGCTATGTAGGAGGCAAAGATGAATGTTGGGTACGCAGAGGTATCTGGAAGGAAAGGGATTAGGCCAGTGAATTATCCATTCTGAAAAGCTGCTGAGTCATTGAACTGGACCAGTTGGAGAGATCCTTGCATCCTGCCAATTAGAATTGGAGGTACTTCATATTAGCATTCTTCTCATTAGGGAAAAGAGTGAGATATTTATAATAAGGCAAAACTCACATTCTGCTTTTGAGTTAGGCTAAGGTATATAGAGTTGGCCTCTGTTAAATTACCTCCAGCAATTAGTAGACAAACACATCCACCCATGTACTCTTGCAACATATACTGCTCTCCTCACCAAAAAGGAAGCGTTGGATAGATGGGAGAGTAAGAACATCCTGTTCTTCTCTTTTGATGTTGAGTTTCCGTCACTCCTACCTACCAGAAGATGCCTTGGTTGGATTTTTCAAGCTAATTTTTACTTCTTGCTATCTCCTTTTCTCTGAGTATTTTTATTTTATTTTATTTTTTTTACCCCTTTCTCCTTTTCTCCAACTCCTGGGGGAAAAATTCTCCCTATACCAGTATCATAGACTATAGATTTAAAGGCTAGAAGAGACATTGGAGGCTATTAGTTTAACCTTCTCATTTTACATATAAGGAATATGTGCCCAAGGAAATTAAGCAACTTGCCAAAACTCACATGAGTATCAAGTCTGGGATTCTAGGTCTTCAAACTCCAGATTCATTGCTTTGACCATCTTGCTAATGAAATAATTAACTGAGGCATTGCAAAGCTGTTAAATTTATCTACCAGTTTCTATGTATAATATTAAGGCAGCGGCAGAGCCCATTTCCCTTAAAATGCTGGTAGAATCTGTTCTTTCCATAAATATAGCTTCTAGGTCTCCGTTTTATTTTTTAAACACAGAGGCTTCTATCACTGCCCAAACTTCACAGACTTTTGGCTGCAATACTCTCTTGAATCCACTGCATATCTTTCTCCCCGCAAAATATGTAGATACAGAAAATGTTTTTAAAAACTGCAATTGACAATGGAGAGAGAAAAGCTAAGCACAAATCTGATTCTTTTCCCTTTTGTGTAGTAAGGAAACCCAGCTCCCCACTAGAGGGCATCATTAAGCTGTTATGGCATCATATCCAAGAAAATACATACTCAGTCCACAGGGTTTCTTGCCAGTGAAATGTACTTTCCACATATGCTTGACATGTGGGACACTAGGCAGACAATTGGGAAAACTGTAATGCTTCAGAGGTTTCCAAGTTCTACCCTGTCTGGATATCAAATAGAGGGAAATTTTTCTTTCAATTTTTGAAAAAAATAAAACTCTTAGGAGAAATTGGGTAATTTTCCCAAGAGTTGAATGTATTGAATTGTATATGTAGTGGTACAGGTCTTCAGAAACACAAATTGTCTTTCTGTTTTTTATTTTTTTGAGGACTATTTAACTTAAGAAGGCTTTAACACCAGGATAGTTTTCCTGACATTTAACTTGAATCTGTCATGTAGTAATTTTAGCTTGTTTCTTCTTATTCACTCCTCAATGCAGATGAAGAAACAAATTGCTGTTGGGTGCTACTGCTATCCTTGGTTTTAATTGAACTATCCAATTTCCTTTACTTCTCTTTGTAGGTGTGTCAAAGATGCCAAGATCTAGTCTAGATTTTAGGTCTCTCTGAATGCTATCAGATTTCTGGGACAGCAGCTGCTTTTCTCAGGCTGTCATAGGATAGGGGACCCTTTCCTGCAGATCTAGGTTTTTTGTTTTTTTAATTTTGTACTTCTTACCAAATGTACCTGATCTAAGAAGTCCAATAGATTACAAATGTTGGAACTAGAGTCTTCAGGGCTCCCTGAGTTTACATTTGTTTGTAGTCAAGCTTCTCTGAATTCCCTTTCTGATCGTCCATTGCCTTTCTATCCCCTACTTGCACACACTCTGGTCCACAAGACTTGATTTTTCTAGAATTTATTTTCAAGGTAAGGAGAAATAATATATTGGTGCAAGGTCCTTAGAAGCAGAACAGATGAAATTTAGGTCCATGATAGGTTGCCCTAAACTTTCTATGCTATCTTAACCTGAAGTTCTTCTGAGCCCGATTCCCACTCCAATCAGGAAGAGCACTAGTATCTCTATTCTTCCGGGGTCCCCAGAAGAAAAGGTTATTATATCTTTTCTTCTGAATACATAGATTTGTGGGGTTGACTACCTGGATCTTTTTGTTCTGAACCAATCCTAGGAAGAATGATTCATATCTTATCAGCAAATTTCTTGATAGCATGGTCCACTTGTGTTGTTCAGCCCATAATACTGCATAGACATTTAATGAATGAAGATCCTGAAATTTAGAGCTAAAAAGGACTTTATAGGTCATCTAATCCAACTCATTAATTTTACAGATGGGGAAACTCAAGTCTCAGAGAAGCAAAGGGATTTGCTGGTGACCACACGGTTACTAGGTAGAAGAACTGGGATTCAAAGTCAGGTTGTCTCCAGACTTCAAGCTCCTTCCACTATACTCTGCATTCTACCAGGAAACAGATTAATAAATACAGGCAGGTAAAGATGAATATTTCTCATAATTTCACAGTCACGATTAAACACAATGTACAGGTCACCTGAGAGTTCACAATATATACCTCTTTGGTTTTTTTTAAGAGGACCCTTTTATTTTCCATATGAACCTCATTGTCCTTTAATTTACCTAAATTAAAATTACCTCAAAGGTAATTTGCCCTTGTCCCTACTCCAAGGTTTTAGTTCTCTCATTTTCCTTGTCTTAACTAACTCAGGTGGCAGTGCAATTGGTATGATCAATTCTTTAGTAATTTTTTTGGAAGGCAAAAATATTAGACTGTGCTGTAACCATTTTGATAAAGTCATATAAGCATTGACACAGCCTTTTGCTGGTCTCTTGTTAAAGCCTGATGTCACCCTCATTTAAGTGGAAGAATGGGAGTTTTAAACCTTTACTCCACCTACTCTTATAATTTTCCTCTTTATTTTTAGAAAGAAGTGGTTCAATTGAGTTTCCTATTAGTTATGCAAAATCACCCACACTAAGAGTGTCTAAAAAAGGCAGTGTGGCATAGTGTATAGAGAGGTGAGCTTAGGATCAAGAAAACCTGGATTTAAGTCCAGCCTCTGATGTATTCTGGCTGTGTGACCCTGGGTATATCACTCAACCTCTCAGTACCCCAGGCAACTCTCTAAGATTGTAAAATGCAGAATAATCTCTTATATTCATTAATTAGTAAGAGGGAGTTTCCTTTCTGGGAGTTCCCTATACTTATGAAATCAGAGTTCTAGTCTATAAAATAAAATAAATGTATAAAATAGCCTCAAATTGGGTACTTCTTCCTTGACTCCCTCCTCTCTGCTGAAGATGCTTAGGGCCTTTGTGATGACCCTTGGCTTCCCAGTATAACTGTAGGGGGAGCTTATCTCTTACTTGAGATATATATATATCTCAAGTATATAGATTCTCCCCTGTTTATTTGGGGGGAAATCTCAGAACAAGTAGGTCAGTTTCACTTTGTTTTTAAGAAGGCTTGGTGTGTAATCAGGTGATTACTAATATTCCTCTATCTGCTCAATTTTCAGACCATTCCAACTATGTCCCTTTTCTCTACATACAACCAGAGTCACAGCCTCTGTCTCCACTGGAAAATACACAGACTGGATAGGCTGCTCTCAGATTGACTTAACCATGAAGAAAGAGAGGAATGTCTAAATTACACAGAGAAGCTCAGAGATAATTTCTGGACAACTGTGAGCCAGGGAGGATAGAACTCTGAATTCCTGTCTTAGAGAACCTATAATACTTATGTGGTAAAAATAACATCCTAAAATGTTGACCCATACAAGGTAGGCTAGCTTTTCCTTAGAAGGTTGAAATAATTCTCCAGATTTAATTATTTAATTGGCTCAGGAGACAATGTCTCAAGTCATTGATATGGTTTTGTGGTGCCCTAAGTATAAAAGTCAAGGCTTCTTCCTCTAGCAGCCCAGCATCAGGACCATATTGGGACAGAGAAGCTGTGACCTGCTGAATCATGTCATACTCCTAAATGTCCTTTCCCTACTATGATTAAGTAAACCTCCTTTAGTTAATTGTTATATGTTTTATAAGAGCCTCATTTCCTTCTGATATCAAACTGATTTTCAGCCTGAGTTAGGCCTGGCCCACTACACAGTCTGACCACACAGTGAATACAATGGGCTTGCATTCATAGATCACAGAGAAATATTTGTGTCTATTATTTTAAAAAAATTCTTTTTGGTTGCCTAAGAAAAAAGAGAATAAGCATGTATATTGTATCTATACTGTGCTAAACTCTTTTTATGAATCTCTCATTTGATTCTCACAACAACCCTTTGAAGTAGGTGCTATTACCCCTATTTTATAGTTGAGAAAACTGAGGCAAATGATTTGCCCACACAGATAGTATGAGTCAGGCATGATTTGAACTCAGGATTTTCTGACTCTAAGCCTAGCACTTTATCTACTGTGCTATCAACTGTATCTAAGATGCCCTTATTATTCTATGATCCCTTGCAGTAGCTTTTACTGACAATGGAAAAATGCCCTATAGTTCTAGGAAGTAGAAGAAATCAGAAATTAAAGCAGTCTTGCAGGATGTTGGCTGCACACCAGGGCTGCACACAACTCTTGCCAATGGAACTCATATCTGAGAGCACCAGAAGTGAGAGCAAGATTTTATTCTTATCCATTGTCACCCCCACCAGATGCAGTTAGTATTGGACTACATTTACCAGAATCAGTGACTCCTCTGCCACTAATTATCTGATTGGCCCCATTTCTTGGCTTTCTGGCAAAAGTTAGAGCAGAACAATAGTGATAGTCCATAGTTCCTTATGTGGAACCTTCTAACCAAAGGAGTTCAATGGTACCTGGGATTCCTTCCTGAATTGTCCCTTTCATTGCATTTCTGTGTATTCTCCTAGGATAGGGGTGGGGAACCTACATTCTGGAAGCCACACATGGACCTCTAGGTCCTCAAGTGTGGCCCTTTGATTGAATCCAAACTTCACAGAACAAATCCCCTTAATAAAAGGATTTATTCTATAAAGGTTGGCTTCAGTCAAATGGCCACACCAAGGACCTAGAGAGCCACATGTGGCCTCAATGCAACAGGTTCCCCACCCTTATCCTAGGCCTTAGACACTGAAAGAGGGGAGGTATATACTTTATTTTTCTGTTCTTGGGATGATGTAAATCCCTTGGGAGAGGGTATCCTACCCAATAACAGTCTCTACTATAAAGGGTACCGTCAAATACTTCTTTGCTTGCATTTCTTTAAGGCCGAGCACAAGCAACTTCCAGGTTCTCATTACAAGCATAGCAAACTCCATTTATTCAGTGATAGATTAAGGCAAAACATTCACAGAAAATCAAGATCAAAATACAGAGTAACTCAGTCATTTAGTAAGTTCTCAATTACTCTACCCCTGGGCAATCAATCACAAAGTCTTCTCTCTATTCCACTGGAGATTAGTTTCCAATCATAAACAAAGTACATTCATTTGGTCAGTCACAAAGTATAAAAGTCAAAAGTTTTCCACCCCTGGATCACAACTGAATTACAATATCATCCATAACCACCAAGCACCCTCTCAAAGGGGAAGTAGAGAACACAAAGGCCATCTACCCCTAAGCCACAACAAGGTTAAGATATCATCACAGCATTCAATACCCAAGGAGAGGTCTTTTCTTCATCTTGACCTGAAGCAAGTTCTCAGCAATTTCTGTTCCTGGGGAGACAAAGCTTAACAAAGTCACAATATACATTGCCACTGTCCTCATCAATTCACTCTCTGCCTGCAGAACTGTCTCAGGACCCTTGAAAACATCAGCAAGACCCTCCTCCAGGATTTCTGTAAACATACAACAAGAAAATCCTCCTTCAGGGCTTCTGAACCAACCAAGAGGTTCCAGGACCTCTGTGCAACAACAGCACTGTCCTTCACCAACAGATGGATCTGGCAAAGTACCATCAAAACAGACAAAAAATACGAGCACCACAGTCATGCCTCCTCAGTTCTTGGTAAAGTCCTGCACAGCTCCAACAGGTCCTCAGCAATCCTCTCTCTCTCTCTCTCTCTCTCTCTCTCTCCCCTCTCTCTCTCTCTCTCTCTCTCTCTCTCTCTCTCTCTCTCTCTCTCTCTCTCTCTCTCTCTCTCTCTCTCTCTCCCTCTCTCCTTCCCTCCTTTCCTCCCTCCCTTCCTCCCTGCATGATGCTGCTCCCAAAAGTTCTTCTGGCCTATCTCTCCTTGGCCCTATCCTTTCATGGCATTATCATTACAATTTCCTATCACTTGATGGTTTAACTATGAACCAGGATCAGGTTAATGGAACACCCAACTAAGATTGTTTCCTATCATGACACTAATAGACAGCTTAGGCAACCAATGGCATTGGAGAAAAGAAAGAAACTAAATACTCTCACCTTTTTAAATATTATTTGGCCTATGACTATTTCTGGGGCCCCATTAGTACAAAACCCTTGGTCCCAATCTTTCCAATTCCTGCTTTCTGCTAAGTGAGAATATGGGGTGATAGGTTAATATAAGATAAAGTAATTTGTGTTAATCTATGCTAATTTGTTAGCTATTTAATGTATTACCAATTCCAGGTAACAAAATAATCAATCTCATCAAAAGACACATCTGCAAGAGACACTGAAAAAAGTGATTCTCATGGATTAGCTAGTGAAACCTGTTGGGTAGAGTCACAATTAGGGTTTATTGCCAAGGACTCAAACCAAATTTAGAGAGAGTGATAGAACTTTCAGTCCTTCAGCTGAGTTAAAACAACAGGCATTAGCTAGTTAGCAAGGATATTTCATCTAAATAAAAACTTAGGTAGCACAGAGTATTTATTAGACCTGGAGTCATGAAGACCTGAGTTCAAATTTGGCTTCTGTGTCCTACTATCTTTGTGATCTTGGGTAAGTATCTTAAATGGTGTCAGCCTCAGTTTCCTCATCTGTAAAATGGGGATAGTCATAGCACTGATCACCCAGGGTTATTGTAAGGATAAAACAAAATGTTTTTAAAAATGCTTTGCAAGACTTAAAATGCATAGGTAAATGCTGGTTATAATGATGATGACAGGTTAAGGTGAACCCAGAGTGTACTAATGCTGCTTTTCCTGAGCATGACTTTTGGGTACTCACTTTGTATGCAAAAATTTCTAGTTATGAGTCTATTGCTGATGTGGAGGTGGAGGATATGTTTTAGAATTCCTCATATCAGATTGCCCACCCAGTTACCCAGGTTTTGGGTTGAGCCCTACAGCTAATTGATGTGAAGGCCATGACCCACAAACCCAACTACCTGACCCATGGAAAAAAGCCAATGAATGAAATCATGAAACCACAGTCTCTGCTTTACCAGCAGCAGCTTCTTCATCAGGTCCCTGAGGACTGTTGCTGACACTCCTATTGACTGTGAGAAAGCCTGCTAGGATCAAAGCCTTGAACTTTGTTTCTTTTTATTCAATGCCTTCTGAATTTTTATTTTCATCTTTCCACAGGCCCCATGTGGTGCTTTAAAAAAAATGTTATTTTTGCAAACAAAATCAGAACTTCTCTAACAAAAAAGAACATTGCAGTCCTTTTTTAAGGAAAAAAATCTATAAAGAACCCCCCCCACACACACACACACATTTTGGCCTTGTGACTCATCTTTTGAAATTGTGTTTGTGGCTGGAAGCTTTATCATATTCCCTGTGACCCTTAAATTAACTGTGAATATAATTTGTAAAAAAAAAAATCAGTGTGATTTCCAAACACTTATGATTCATTAAGGTGAGAAATGCTACTTAAATATACGAGTATAATTAGACTGGACAGATACAAGTAGAGCACCCAAATTAAACAGGGAAACCATAAGCTATCCATCTAGGGAATTTTTAATCCTGAACACTTTACAATTTCCTATGTAATCATTCGAGAAGCATCTTGGCTCACAAGTAACACACTTGTAGTTTATTTAGTCTCAGTTCTACTACACTGACTTGCTATGGGTTCTCATATAACTTTTTTTTTCCTTTTTGGAGGGCAATTGGGGTTAAGTGACTTGCCCAAGATCATATGGCTCGTTTTTGTGTTAAGTGTCTGAGGCTGCATTTGAACTCAGGACCTCCTGACTCCAGGGCCAGTGCTCTATTCACTGTGCCACCTAGCTGTCCCCCCCTGCCCCCCCCCATATAACTTGTTAAAAAGGTCCATAAGTATTCAGTAAGAACAAGCACGAGTACCTGGATATTACTATCTGGTCATTTTGTTAAAGTGGAGAGAATCTGGTACTAGTAGCTGGGAAACTCTAGTCTGCCCTCTACTCCTGACCATACTACTCAGTGACTAAATGACTGGGCAAGTAAATTAGCCTTTTTTAGTTCAAATAAATTAAGCCTTCTTTAGCTGTAGTTTCATTATCTTTAAAATATCATACAATGGTAGAATGTGATTACCCCTAAGGTCTCTTCTGGTTTTAGGGTTTATTGGGTTTTTTTTTACTAGATAATCTTAAAAGAAAAATAAAAGATTTTTGTACTGGCAAATGGGAGAGACTTTGGAAATCTTTACAAAGAATTAAAGTTATCTTTGGAGATGGAGAGGTGATATTGCAGGTATAAAGTAGAAGTGCTTAGAATAAAATTCACATTGTAATTCAAGGAGTATTCATTCATTTGACAGCACTTTTCAGAAATCTGTTAAAAAAGGTTTTGCTATGATCCTCTCAATGTTGGGGAGCAGTGAAATGCCAGTCATCCTTTTCATTGTGATATATGTGCACATTTTTATATATTTATATGGACAGATTGAATTGTTATGCACCACTGAAGGAAATTGCTACCACCAGGAGACTGAATGTGCCTTTAGGGTATGGTTCAAAAAAGAGGCATATGCTCATTCTGATACTGAGATGAAAACTATGAATTTTTTCAATTAACATCTTAAAAATACCTTTATTAAAATGGATTGACATACTAACCTTAAACAGTTTGTTTAACGAGTCATACACAGAGCTGTGGTTTGTCCTTTGTTCTCCAAGAGGGCCATGATATCAGGAAGTTGATGCCATGACTTGCAAGTGAATTGTATTTCAGTGAGGGAGGGTTGTGCAAAGTCACCAACTTCACTTCCCTCTCTGGAGCCATCTGGGACCAGTGGCAAGATACAGATCAGGACAATTGGAGGTGACGTTGGATGCAGTGGGAGACTTTGGCCTTTTTAAGCTAAGGTCTTTCCCAGGTCTCAGTTTGACTGAGGCAATGCCCACTCAGTGGTTAAGGATAGGTAAGAAATGAAGCAAACAATGGCCTCTTTTACCTAATAAAAAAAAATCAATCTGGGAGGTGAGGATCCTTAGGGTTTCTTGCCAAACCAGAAACAATTGCTATTTACATTCACTCTGAGCCATCAGGGCCCAAAAAATGACCAAGTGTAAGGGTTATGGGATTTAAAGATCTTCCATGCCCCATTGGACTTGCTGACATAGCAGGAAGGGGCAGAGCAAGAGGAAGCAGAAGCAAAACTAGAGTTCCCTGCGGTGGCTGGCAGTGGTGGCGACGGCGGCAGCAGCAGAGGCAGCGGCAGTGCGAAGCCCTTTTTGAGTTAGCCAGAATTTCTGCTAAGGACTCCTGCTGAGGACTGCCAGGGGACGGAGCTGCTGGGAGCGTGCTTCCCGGACCCTGGGTGGTTGCTGTGAGTGGGGAGAGGAGGACCTTTGCCTGAGGTAGCCTGTTCTGTTTTAAAGACTTGAAAATGTGGGTGCTTTCTACTTTATCTACCTGTGCCAATGTCATAACTACTCTGATGGCTTTCACTTTCTGGTTTTGGGAATCAGTCTTTTGGTATCTTAATAAATTTTCTAGTTTATTCCCCCATATGGCAAGCATGATGTATTTTGTGATGGATAATTATATCAGCATATCTGTAATCTCCAAAGGCATTGTGAATATGGCATTGCTGATACACCAAGTGGAGCTTGGGTTGGACCATATTGTGGGACCATCCATGAGTGCCAGAGTGAATTGGGTTTAAGGTATGGTACATAAAAAAGAAATATAGTCTGTAAACACAAAGATATCTTCCAAAGTCTTAGTGATCAAAATTTATATTTCTTTGGGCAGAGTACCTGCAGGCAAGGGTATGATATTCTACGTGGACAGAGGAAGAGAAAGGAGTAAGGAAGGGAGGGAGGAGAAGAGTAAATATATAAGAGTGAACTTTTAAGGAAAATAGTCCCCAATGTATAATTTGGTACCTGTCTTATTAATTCTTAATTTTAATGATTCCTGGTCCTTTCATTTTCCCCTCTTTATGTTATCAAGGAAACAATTTTACTTTTTTCTCAACTTTTCACCTACTTGATTTACAAGTAAGTCTCAATTAATGTAAATGGGGGATCTTGTGGAGTAATTGTATCATTTGGATTCTGAATTCGCACTATTTGAAAAGTTATGATTATATGTAAAACATGGTAATTGGTTCTAGTTCAATGGAAATATATAGTGTGAATTTGAATAATGGGATGACCATAATGTTTATCAAACTAATTGTGGCTTGTTGAAACCTTCAGGCTTATGTTCAACTCAGGCAAGGGGTTCCACTTGGCATTCCATAGCTTCTCCCCAGCTGTTGTTAAATTTTATATCACAATCCTCTTCAGCTAGTAGGAGCTCTCTCTTTCCTCTGAATTACTTAGATATTATCAATATATCACTCATGTCATTTGTTGTATTTTATCCCATTTTAACTTATAACAATTATTTTTGTACATCATATCTTCTACTAGATTGTGTATTTCTTGAAGACTGAGACAGTGTTGTATTCATCTTTCTATATTTACTGCATGTAGCATTTTACTTTATACATATTAAATGCCCAAACTGTTCATTGAATAAATCAAAGAAATCCAAACTTACAGGGCAGGGAGATGATGGAATAAGCATTTGTATACTACCCACTGTATGCTAGGCACTGTGCTAAGCACTTTTTACAAATATTTTCTCATCTGATGCCCATAACGACCTTGAGAATTAGGTGCTATTTTTACAGTTGGGGAAACTGAGGCAAATAGTGGTTAATGACTTGCTAAGGGTCACACATCTAGTAAGTGCCTGAAGCCAGATTTGAACTCAGGTCTTCCTGACTCCAGGCCCAGTCTTTATCCTCTATGTCACCTAGCTGCCCCTTGTACCAAAACATGACTCTTTAAAAACAATTTTAAATCAGGTTTCTAAAAACCTCTAAAGTGGTTTGATGGCTATCATCATTCCTTTTGAGGGAACTCTGACATATCACATGTGTTGTGTAATAGTCTCTCTATATTATCCCCTTTGCAGTTAACTGTGTCTAGTATATCATTAAGTCACATATACTTCAGTATTTTCAGTGATTCTATCACCTAGTAATGTGTGGGTCTTCCTTCCACTGATGTAGATTTCATCAATCTGTGTCTGAATCTTGAGCCACTCTTGTCCATGACTTTCCATAAATCCTTTATAAAAACTATATATGATGTGCTGCACATTTTTCCATATTTCTTTTGTCATTTTGTGGATTCTAGAGCAGTAGTCAGGCTGCCTAAATGTTGCCCTGGAGATTGTAAGTGTATGAGATTTGGAATCAGAAAACTTGGATTTAAAGCCAGATTTTATAATCTCTATGACCTTGGGACAATCGACTAACGTCTCTGTATCTACATATAAAAAATCTGTCAAATAAGAAGACTGGGAGATGATTAAGGGTCTCTTTGTGAATTATCATCAATGTTCTGTGTCTTAAACATGGTTGTATACTGGAGCTCTATCTTGGACCCTCTTCTCTATCTGTACTTTCTCTTTGATGACCTCTATAGGCTGAATTATCATCTCTATGCATATGACTCCCAAATCTATATCTAATGTCTACTAATAGTTTCATATCACCCACTGCCTATTATATTTTTCCAGCTAGAAGTACCATAGTTACGTCAAACTCAACATTTCCAAAACTGAACTCATTACCCTTTGCCTCATACCCATTCCTCTATTGAATTTACATATTTTTGAAGAGGACATCCCCACACTTCCAGTTAGAAAGAAGAATAAGTTTCAGGAAGTGGGGACATTCAGTCTGGAGAAGATATAATCTGGGGGAAAGGCATGATAGCTATCTTCAAGTATTTGAAAGACTGGTCTGTGCAAGATGGATTAGATTTGTTCCAGTTGATCATAGATGGCCAAACAAGGAGCAATGATAGAAAGTCTTAAAGAAGCAAATTAGGTTTAAGGAAAGGAAAAATACCCTAACAATGATTAGAGCCTTTCAAAATGAAACAAGTCGCTTTGGAAGTAATGAGCTTGCTTGAGTTCTTTAAAGAAGAAAAAAATGTTGGGAATGTTTTAGAGGTTATTATTCGGGTATGGGTAACATGAGTAGTCTCTAAATTCCCTTTTATTTCTAAAATTCGAATTCTGTGTGTGTATGCTAGGGCTATTTTAACTATTGGGGTGAGTGCAGGTGGATATAAGTAAATAAATAAACACACACACATATACACATATATGTATATATACATATATGTATATACATACATGTAATTTCTAGAATATGTAATATATGTATATATGTGTACATAATATCTATGTATAACAGAGTAATAAACTAAAGTGGCTAAGTTTCATATCAATAGATGCAGATAAGTGGTCTTTATTCCATCAGCAATACTTCTTTGTCTCTCTCTCTCTCTCTCTCTCTCTCTCTCTCTCTCTCTCTCTCCGCACACACACACACACACACACACACACACACACACACACACACACACATGAATGTGGGCATAAAGGACTTCCTTGAGAAGCTGGTTGACAGTGATCTCAGAACCAAAATTGTAGCTGTGTTATTGATAGCATAGATAGTTGGGGTAATGGGAGACTAGAGCACAGCAATTGTCCCTTCAGTGCCTGACCTTAGTAAAATATGTGTAGAATAGAACATAATTGCTTCTATTTGGATATCTTTTTTTGCTTATATTGGGCAATAGTAAACCAATTATCAGAATTCAAATCACTTAGTGCAATTACCAGCTCTCCAAAGTACATGCTTTGATGTCTATGCCTGGATCAGAGGATACCTACTGAAATAGTATTTGGTCAATGGCCAAACCAAGACCTTTTTTTTTTTGCTTTCTAATGACACTTTTCCTCTTGGCCTGTGTTTCTGGATGGGAATGAAAACACAAAATTGTTTTTTGAAGAGAAACAGGTGAGTTATTTGCCATTAGGATTTCATTTCCTTACACCCTAGTGAAAGCTCAGTTTCAGCCCATAGT
The DNA here is from genome assembly GCF_028583685.1 of Petaurus breviceps papuanus. Classification (NCBI taxonomy): domain Eukaryota; kingdom Metazoa; phylum Chordata; class Mammalia; order Diprotodontia; family Petauridae; genus Petaurus; species Petaurus breviceps. The sequence continues at coordinate 34,798,667 of NW_027187391.1, forward strand.
TATAACTCCTTCCAGGTCTCTGATGGATTACACAATCACTAGGGAATCCCTAGAGGACCGCTTCCTAGATTATCACTTATTTTCAAACTGGCCCCACACCCACCACAGAAGAGACAAAGCTAAAGGGACTTTGGTGGAAGCTGACAGGTCATAAAGCTGAATTAGCTACTCTGGTGTCACAAAGTGCAAATCATTGTAAGAGGAGTGGCAACTGTTGGAGAAAAGCTACCTTCTGCCTAGACTCCAGTACCAATTAGGCACTAATGACCCCACAGCACAATTCTTTTGGTTCCAGGAAAGGTTCACTAAGATCAGGGTCAGTAGGGTTGAAAAAGGGAAATCACTGCTCCCCCCCCCTCCCCCCTGCCGCCCCAATAAACATGGTGTGGAAACAATGGATCATTTCCCCTTTCTCCTTTTAAGTGATGTAACAAAGTAGTCAAGTATTTCTTCTTTACGGACAAATGCTTCATTTCTTTGGGTCTGTAAATGATCAGACTAATTTTTTAGTTTAATAGTGAAAGAATCAAGATTTAGACTATTTGTTGTTTATGCTTTTTGTGTTTTCTTCCTTTTATGGCTATTCTTTAATATGTGAAGCAGACATTGCCAAAATTACAAAAAGCTGGAAGGGACATCAGAGGTGGGTCACTCCAACGTATGTCTGACCAAGACTTCTTTTCATAGCATCTGTCACAAATAGTCATGTCCAAGCTCTTCTTGAAGACCTCCAGTAAGGCAATACCCTTCTACTCCAGCAATGTAATGATTACATGTTTAATAGATCTCTCGGGAAAATATCTTGCATGGCATACTCTTCAGTTTAATCTACTTATTAAAATGTCCTTCCTTTTTTGTTTTTGAGGCAGTCAGGGATAAGTGACTTGCATAGGTTCACACAGCCAGTAAGTGCCTGAAGCTGGATTTGAACTCAGGTCCTCCTGATGCCAGGGCCCATGCTCTATACACTGTGCAACCTAGCTGCCCTTCCCCCTTGCTTTCTTTAGTTTAGACAATCAGCAAAATAGCAAATCAAGTGCTCTGACTTGTAGCATTTCTTGATTTCTAAGATGTAAATGCTCACATTGGACATTTAGCAATTGGTTCGTGAGTTGGTCCCCTTACCCTACCTCCTGAGGTAGACATTTATACTTATTGACAGCTTTAGTTGTTAGACATGTTATTGGTATCATTGTTGTTATTTTTATGTACAGGGATCAGGGAAAGATCTGGCTTTGATGAGTGGCTGGATTAGAGACCTGTTAGCTGCTGATTAGTGGCTTAAAGGTCATCAGTTTTTTTGGTCTACTACAAGGACCTGGGTCATTATGCTAGCACAACTCAAAAGCATGTTCCTCATCACAGTTTCACTCCTGTGCTATTTTGAGAAATTAGAGCCCTGGGGGATATTCATCTTAGTGCGGGGAATCATAATTAAAAACTCAAATGGCTTTCTAGCCATAATTTAGAAAGAACTAAGGGTTTCCAAGAAGATGGTAAAAGAAAGAAGAGCCCAAAGAGAAGATCTGATCTTAATATGGGCACCTGCTACCTTCTGCAAGTAGCCTGCCTCACTGGACAAGCTTTATGGTCGGTCATTGGCTGGAAGAGCTGTTTGAGGGAACTTCATGTTCAATGGCTAAGACAGCTTAGCTGATGGGATCTATAGCCCACAAGTAGGGCAAATACAAACTAACCTTAATGCCCCAGAGTGGATATTGAAAGTGGTTGAAACAGCTAGCTGAAAGAGTTATAACTCTCTCCTACAAGGGAGAAGGCTTGTTAACCATAAGTATTCCTGGTGGATTTTAGACAGGATATTAAATGTTACTGAAGATAGCTGGCTAGCTGAACACAGGCAGAATGGACAGCAGAGGTAGGGTGGCTACCAGGAAGGAGCAAAGACATGCCACCCTGTAGAGAACTTTGGAGGTTAATGCCTGCTGGAGAACAGGACCAGAGAAGAATAGGACAACTACATTACCAGAAGATACTGACAACTTTGTAGTGTGAGGAGTGTGAATTGCCCTTTTACAAGGGAGTTCTGGACTCATGTATTCCCTGCATATGTGTTTTTGTGGATGAGTGAACTCAAGATCTATGAATTAAATGTTCTTTTGTTATCTTTATTGCTATATGATTTCATTAAATGCTTTTGCTTTAAACTCTATTCTCTGATTGATTCGTAAAAATCAACATATTTCCTTGATGAAGAAAGAGGCTTTGCCTTTCCTTAATCAGCTGTAATTATCCCATTCACCATATTCCTTCTTAGGTCCTGCTTTTCAGTCTAGTGTATCTACCCCCTCCTCCTTTTGTTGTCCTTGACTTTCCTTGCCAGCCTCAGCTTAAGTTTTATAACTCCTGACACTATCTTTAGAGGTGGTGCCGTCTTCTCATATCCATTCTCTGTTACTTGGTCTCTCTTACCTCTTCTGTCCATTTCTTTTAGAATCTAAGGTGATTGGTGGATTTTGTGTGCATTTACATTGGTCTCTTTAGACAACTCTCCTTTTTCCTTTTTATTGGTTCCCTTTGTGTCTCCAGAATTTCATTCCCGAGTCTCTTCACCACCCTTTTATCTATTCTTTTTCTTTTGAATAATGTGCGCTCTTTCAGAACCATCTTACAATCCTGAGCCCAATTTCCATAAGTCTTGGTTATACCTATGCCTCCTTGCGTTACCCCACACTTAGCAGATTTGATTATGAACAATTGAAGCCATAGGTTTTATTGTTCTCTTTTATTTGATCTCTGTGTGGATATCGTTGGCCATAAATTACTGGTCCTTTTTTGCTCTTCTGTCTGTACCACATCTGCTCTCTATGATAACCAGGCTTTGCAGATTTATATATACACTTTTCTCCCTCTTTCTCCATTTTTATTGGAATGCTCTTTTGATTACCTAGGCTTAAAACTTCAAAGCCATCTTTAACTCTTTCCATCCCTCCACTATCACTCCTTCCTTTGCTTCCACCAAATTATTTCCCAAGTCCTGTTGATTCTACCTCCACCACATCCTCTGTCCCATCTTTCCCTTTCTTCCAACTCCTGTACCAATCTTATTCAAGCTCAACACCTCTTGCCTGGAATATTACAATAGCCTCTTAAATGGTCTTCTTACTTCCAGTGCCTTCCCTTTCCAATATATATTGTACATAGCTACCAAAATAATTTTCCAAAGGCATAGGTCTGGCCATGTTACTTCTTGATCAAAATTTACAGTGGATTTCTGGTGCCTTGAGCATAAACACAAATTCATCTGGTAGACATATGAGATCCTTTCCAAGTTGACTTTAGCTTACCTTTGTAGTCTTATATTATTTACCCTGTTCTCCTTACTGTATTCTATGTTTTAGTCAAAATGAATTGCTACCTATTCCCCCAACTTTACCTGTTATCTCCCACCACTGTGCTCTTGAGAAGGCCTGGAACATTAAATGTATTAAAATATACATATTTCCTTAAAATTTTTTTTTTCCTTTCAGGTTCTCCATGAAGCCTTTCTTGGTCCCCCTAGCTAAAAGTGTTCTTTCCTCAGTTTCCCTAAAACATTCCTCCCACCAAAATTTTTTTTAATCTCCTATTCTCCCCCCCTCTCCCATTTCTTGATTCATGTATAAGCCATATCCCCATCCAATATGGTATAAGGACCTTGAGAGTAAGGGCTTTGTCATTAAAAAGGAATCTTTTTTATTGTACATAGTAGGCTCTTAATAAACATTTGTAGTCAAATTGGGACTATGGGGAAAGGCTTCCCAATGTGATTAGTGGGATGGATAGCAGAGATGAAAGGAATGAACTTTGTAAATCTTAAAATATTCCACAATTATTTTTTTCTTAATTTTTTTTTGAGATTTCTTCTAGATACACAGACTAATTTATGTATATGAACAATGGATTGCGGGAAGTTTGTGTTACTCTGCCCAATAGCCTGATGATATTTTCAAAGAAAAAAGGCAAGAAAAAATATCTTTCCTTTTATTTATTCTTTATTTCTCACAAACCCTTGTGAAATATGTCATACTCTTTTGGGGTTAAGTAAATTTAGGTATTGTTGATCCCTGTTGAGTTAGGAGTTGTTTAGCTCAAAGAAGGTTCAGAGCAACAAGGGATCTTCAAGCATTTGAAAGGACGTCACATAGCGAGGAACTAGATTAATTTTCTGTGGTTTTAGAAAGCATAACTTGGAACAATGGAGGAAGTTGCAGAGAGGCAAAATTAGACTTGATATAAGGAAGAATATTCTATTAATTAGAATGAATGCAAAGTGGAATGGGTTACCTTGGAAGGTGGTAGTTCCTTCTCTCTGGAGGTCTTTAAGCAGATGATAGAAAACAGCTGATTGGGAATGTTGTCGATAAGGAATTCTTAATCTGGAGTCCATGAACTTGATTTTTAACATATATCTTGATAAATGTTTTTTAAAATAATTGGTTTCCTTTTAATCCAATATATTTTATTTTATGCTTTTAAAGTCATGCCAAAGTGGGTCATGAAACAAAAATGATCAAGAACCTTTGTAATGTAGAGGAATTCTTGTTCAGGATCTGACTGGGTTAGATTACCATGGAGGTCCCTTCCACTTCTGAGATTTGTTGAATTTGTGATGCTGTAATATGAGCTGTTGTTGCTGTTTTTGTTGTTAGCACATTTGCTTCCAAGCAGCCTTGATAACAACCTAATTAAAATTTGTTATTGGTGCCAGAGTCTCTGATTCCTTCTCTTTCCTTCCATTCTTTTAGAGGTCCCAGACTCCAACTGCTTTCAGGTAGTTGTTATAGGAAGAAACGGGATCAACTCCCACCTTAGGTATTAGTATCAATGAACTATCCTTCCCAGAAGCATTTAAATTTAAAAGTATACTCTCCCCCTAGCCATGATGTTTAACACAAAAGAATATGGTGAAATTCCCAGCATTAGTAAAGAAGATGAATATGAAGTTATTCCTCTGGTTCATGGACCCTGAAGTCACACCATATGGGTGAATACTTATTCTATTTACACCAGTTGTATCTGCCCCAATCTGTGGGTCATTCTTTCATTTCAACATTTAAAAAAATGATAAAAATTCTACTCTGAACGTCACAGAGCAGCCTCATAAAACATTAGGCAAATCTACTTGAAATTTTCCTTTGTGTAAATAGGAGACATGCTCATTGATTTCAAAAGCTTTTTACAAAGTTAGTCTAGGATAATTTTATAAGCATTCAGTTCTGAGAAATGAAATCCAAGGTAGGCTGCATTGCATGATGGAAAGCACACTGTATTTGGAGGCAGAATATTTGGTTTAGAAATCCCATTTCATTTCCTTTCTACTTGCACAACTTTAGGTAAGTCATTGAACTTCTCTAAACATCAGGCTCTTTAGCTGTCAAAGAATTGGATCAGGTGATTTCTATCTAAGCCCTGCTATTCTATCATTCTACAAAACAGCTAGAGATGGTGGAAAGAATGCTAGCTTTGACTTCAAAGGACCTGGATTCAAATACTGCCTAGGCCACTTAGTACTTGTGTGATCTTGGGCAAGTCCCTTCCCTGCTCTAGATTCTGTCGCCATTTTTGTAAAATGAGAGGTTTGACCTAGATAACATTTAATGTTTCTTTTAGCTCCAAATCTATGATCTTGTGATCTCATACAGAATAGAGATAGAAAAGTAGGTCTTGGAAGAAGTGATCAAAGGAATACCTGAACTGATTTCAGAAAATAGTGTTTTAGTGCCTATAAATTGGACAGAGTTGTTGGTAGAAAAATGTGAAAAGGGTTGTACACACTGAAACTATCCAACTCACATTCTACCTCAAGCATGGACAAAACTAATTAAGATTTTGGCCTTTTAACTTTTCACTTCTGATTTTTTTTGGTATGGGAATAGCAGGCCTGAAAAGTAAGGGCATCCTGACTGAAGGAGAAGATTTCTCTTTCTTTTTTACTCTGGACATCTATTTCCTCCTTATGTTTTTTCCCCATCTCTGCTGAAATGTTGCCCATACTATTGGGGACTAGTGACTCAGTTGTGTCTATCTCTCCATGACCCCATTTGGTATTTTCTTGGCAAATGTCCTGGATAGTTTGCCACTTCCTTCTCCAGTTCATTTTATAAATAAGGAAACAGAGGCAAATAGATTTAAGTGACTTGCCTAGGATCACAAAACTAACAAGTGTCCAAGACCAGATTGTAATGGAAATGCAAATTTAAAGATCTTCCCTGCCCCTAGGCTAAAGTGCACCTGGAGCCTGGGGTGGGAGGCTTGTTTTTCAGTAGATACTTCTTGATTGGCCAGTGAGTCAATAAGGTTGTTACATTCTCTGAGCCAGGAGAAGGCTATATAAGCCCTGATGTGTAGCTTTGTTTTGGGGGCTCACTTTGAGAAGTGTTCTGTGATTTGATCTGTATTCTGGGAAGCCGTTGTCCAGGGCCCCCCCGGCTTTGAAAAACCCAGATGTGGAAACCCAGATGTTGACTGGGTATGGATGTAATGGTTGGACAGTTTGGAAATCTGTCTACTTGATCTGTTTCTGTCTTGATAATTCTGCCTGTATACTTTGAAGTTCGGGGTGCTGACCTTTTCTCCTGAACAAGGTAAACGATATATGTCTGACTGATTAAAGTAAGCTTGTTAACCCATTTTGAGTTGCTTTCCTTTAACAAAGCAAATCCAAGAACCTGTATGGGCAGCCACCCTGAGCACGCTTGGGGTGCTTGGCCACTTCCTTCTCCAGTTCATTTTACAAATAAGGAAATGGAGGCAAATAGATTTAAGTGACTTGCCTAGGATCACAAAACTAACAAGTATCCAAGACCAGATTTGAACTCATGAACATGAGTCTTCCCTACTCTAGGATTGTCACTCTATCCACTGTGCCACCTAGCTGCCCAAGGATCTGTCTAGGTATTTTTTTCTAGGATTATTCTAACCAAAGGATTGTAGAAAACAGGGAGAAAAAAACCCTAGAGAATTAATGGACTAAGGATACAAGGAATGGTAGCCTCTGGATGGGGAAGGAAAGTGAATTTTATGATAAAATAGATTATTTGTAGATGTAGAGGAGAGTTTTGGAGTCTATTTCTGTGGTTCAATGTTTAGCTTTCCTGTGCTTTTAGCATTTTCACCTTGATCTGCCTATCTTCATTATTACTGGAGCCTGTGAGGCACTACCCAGGGCTGGTCAGCAGAAATTCCCTGGTTGTTGTCAAGTCCTCATCACCGTCACTTGCGATGTCTTGGGCATTGACATCTTGTCAGCAATGTCAGTACCCTGTGCCAATCCACATTCCTGCTGTCACCTTCCTGACTGACACCTTTGGAAATTGGTCAACTTGTCAGGGTTTTTTCCCCTTTACTTTAAACTAAAGAGGTGTTTCCTTTTCTAGGCATGAAATAGAGATGAGCTGGTAAGGAAAAAAAAAAAAAGATTAAGTCATGTAAGGCACAGTCCATTTGAAGCAAGCATATTAGAATGCAAAACTTGAGAAATAATGGGAAGGAGGGTGGGGGAGGGAAAAAGTATATAGTACCTACTATGTGCCAGGTTCTGTACTAAACACTTTACAGATATTAATCTCATTTAATCCTTGCAATAATTCTGGGAAGTAGGTGTTATTATCCCTATGTATTGTTAAGGAAGCTGAATCAAACAGATATAAATTGACTTACCCAAGGATACATAGCTAGTGTCTGAAGCTGGACCTCATTCTAGGTATTCCTCACTCTACTTCATCACCTATCTCTGGAAATTTTTTAGCTGATTAAAAGTGCCCCCCACAATGGGACTATTAAAAGTATATGTGAATGGTCTAGTCCATGTACGATTTCATCTGAGAAGGGTATTTCCTCCAACAAACCAGATCACTAACTTTCCTCCATGCTTGGAATGCTCTCCCTCTTTTTTTGTGTGTGTGCTTTTTGGAAGGGGGAAGATAGGGCAATTGGGGTTAAGTGACTTGCCCAAGGTCACAATACTAGTTTTTGTGTTGTGTCTGAGGCCGGAACTCAAGTCCTCCTGTTAGAGGGCCAGTGCTCTATTCACTGAGCCACCTGGCGCCCCCCCCCCCCCAAATGCTCTCCCTCTTGATCTCTTCCCCCTGGCTCCTTTGGTTTCCTTTAGATCTCAGATAAATTTTCACCTTCTGCAAAAAGCCTTTCCTGATCTCCCTAAATACCTAGTGTTCCCTACATGCTTGCCCTGAGATTAACTTCTATTTATTGCACTGTACTGGCACATGGTAAATACTTAATATGGGCTTAATGACCAAAATAAAAAAAAAAGCTGGCTATCACTTACTAGATAAATCCTAGGGAGTTGCCCAGTGCACTACAAGGTTAAATGATTTATCTAGAGTCAAACAGCTAGAAAGGAGATGGAATGTGAGCCTAGGCTATCTTGAACCCAAACCCAGTATGCTATTCACTGGACCACTTATCTTTCCCAAAAGTATAGAATTCTTGGGTGATAGATCAATGAAAGGTCACAGTCCTAATTGTACCTGGACTTTAACAAGGCATTTGACAATGTCCCTCTCAATTTTCTTGAGGACAATAACAGAGAAATGCAAATTGGACAATAGAGCAGTGAGGTAGTCATACACCTGTTCATCAAACTTGTAGTTAGCAATTCTTAACTGATACAGTTGTTGGACTAAAAGAAAATTTCTACTGAACTTTAGCCTCAGTCCCTTTGTGTTCTTCAGTAATGTTATCAATGATATGGTGAAAACTATAGAAGAAATGCGTAATGACCTGCATATGACCCAGATATGAGGTGATTTTTTGAACTCAGCGCAGAGTTGTTGCTAGATATTAAGAATGGATGATTGTCAGTATGGGTGCTCAATTTAGAACTGCCAGGTCAGACAAGTAAAGCAAATTGCCTCTTGTCAATCATCTGTTCTTTTACTTTATTGGCTCTTTGGGTCATGTTCATTTTTTACCCCCTTGCATGGTTGTCCTGAGTATTTCTTTTCCTGAACTGCTTTCTCCTCTACCCTTTGCTCTTCCTGATACATTTGTTTTTCTGGAACTGATTTCATCTTCACCCATTATGGACCTTTGACCTTGAACTACCAGAATGGCCCAGCTCCTCCTTGTATTGTTGGGGCAGGGAGGGTCAGAACTGGTAGATAAGGTTGGAAGTATGGAAGCATGACAGGGAAAATTAATTTGTTGAATGATAGAATCAGAACCCAAAGAATTCTCAATGGATTTGCAAAATGGGCCAGATCTAATGATAACATTTAATCATTGGGAGGTTAAAAAAAAAACATCTTCAGTGTTACAGGGTTAAAACATGAGAGGATTCCAAAACCAGCCATTCACACAATTTAGGATCTAAAAATGACTGTGCACTTTATATGCAACAACAGTGTGATGTAACAGCCACTAAAGCCATCTTGGGCTACATTAATAAAAGTGTAATGTTTGGATTGGGGGTAATTATAGTCTCATTGTATTTTGCTCACATCAGACTCCATTTGAAATATTGTGTTAATTTTTGGTATCACAGTTTAAAGAGGGACACTGATAAATTGGAGTATGGTATGTTAAGAAAAGGGCAACCAGGATGGTGACTAGACCAAAAAAAAAATAGGTTATATGAGGAGTTGTTGAAATAACTAGGGACTTTGAATCTGGGGAAGAGATTTCACTCTTTAGTTTGAAGGGTTGTCATGTGGGAGGGAGATCAGACTTATTTTTTAAACATCCAGGGTTCAGGATCAAAACTAGTGGTTGAAAGATATAGGACAGATGTTTGATTGAATTATAAGGAATTACTTTCTTACTATTCAAACTGTCTAATAAAAAAACTATTGAAAAATAGATCATATAGTGAGGTAGTTAGTTTCCTGTCATTCGAGGTATCAAACAGAGGTGAGGCCTTCTCATTAGGGATGTTATAGAAAAACTTTATGTGCCAACTAGGGAACTGGGCTTCATGATATCTAAGGTTCTTTCTAAATCTAAAATCCTATCCAAATAATCACATCAACTAGCTGGACAATGCTTTTGCAGAATTCCTAGTGGTATCTATGCTCTTGGAAGTTCACGAAAATAAATACACCCAAACAAACTCACAAAAACCAGAAGTTATTTCAGGGATACTGAAGCAAATATATGGTCTTTGCTCTCAGGTACCGTCTTTCTGCTTGCTACATAGTTCCTTTGGATTCAATCTTATGATCCTATTCCTTATGTTTTCTTCACCCTGAATCGGATACTGCCATGTCCCCTCCCCTAATTCCTCCCTCTTGAGTTTCTGGAGAAGGGAAAAGGAAGACAAGATATTATTAATGTCTCTTTAGGGAAAAATTAATTTTTCTGAATGAACCCTTCTGCATCATTGTCAAATTATGTTGTCTTTTAACATCTATCAATTAATAATAATTGATAATAATAAGAAAATGATTCATTATATTCTACTTGGTACAAATACTATTTTGCATAACCATCAATTATGTTAGTCAAAAGTTGATGTGCTTTGACATTCTTGGCAATGCTTGCCAGCCACTGGCTAACCAAAGGAAGACAGGAGCTTTGACCAGAGGACAAAACACCTTCTGGCTGGTTTGACTGTTTTCCTCCATCCCAACATTCATTCAGCATTGATCCAGTACTTACTCTACACAAAGCATTACAGGAGGTACTGTCAAGATACACACAAAATGAGCCAGACATATGCTTCTTGCCCTCAAGGTAGTCTATGAGAGGAGATAGAAAATGTGCATGAGTATTTTAAAAGGAATTTTGAAAGATGGAAAGGGTAGGAGTGATTGATTATAAGTGTGGAAAACTGTGTTGGCAGATATGGAACATAGCCACGAAACAACAAGTAGGCCAGTTGGCAAGAACCGTGTGGCAGTACACGGTTTCACACAATCTTAGAGAAGGCTAAGAGGTCAGAAGTTTCCTTGTTTGACTCATAACTAAATAGGAATCCTCCAAGAGACATGCTCTGCAAGGTCATTCAGCTTTTCCTTGGAGTGTTCCAGCAAGGAGGAAACCACTGAGCCAGCCCAGTTTTGACTAGATCCTAATTGCTAGTAAGTTTTTCTTTATATCAAAATAAAATTTGCTGCTTTGACATTTCTTCCCATTGCTCCTAGTTCTACCCTTTGGGACAAGTCTAATACCTCTTCTGACAATTCTTTAAATGCTTGAAGACAGCTATCATACCTACCACCTTCTTCTCTCCCAAGCTATATTATTATTAAATAGGGAAGTAGTATAAGGGAAGAGTTGTAGGGTAGGAGAGAAAAGGGCAGCTAGGTGGTACAGTGGATAGAGTACTGGGCATCTTCCTGAGTTCAAATCTGGCCTCAGTCACTTATTAGTTGTGTGACCTGGGCAGGTCACTTGACCCTGTTTCCTTCAGTTTCCTCATCTGTAAAATGAGCTGGAGAATAAAATGGCAAACCATTCCAATATCTTTGCCAAGAAAATCCCACATGTGGTCATCGAGTTGGATGTGACTTAGCAACAACAGGAGAGAAATAAAAGATAAGACCAAAAGCATTTTGGAGCCAGATTGTAGTAGGCCTTGATGAAGATAATTGGGGTTACTTTAGTTGAGACCTAAATGAAACATTTAGCATATCATTAAACCACAATTCCACTGTGTGGTTTTTTCCTACTTTAAATCTGCTTTGGGGCTATTACATCACTTTAGCTGCAGTGACTAAGGAAATAACTGGGCAATCCCATGAAATATTTGCTTTATTCAGAAAGAGGTCACATTCAATCAGAATTTCTGATGCTTTCTTTAAAACTCTTACTTTCCCAATACATCAGCTCCTCGTGTTACTCTTTCCAGGTTTTTCAAAATGAACACTTGAGTAAAAATAAATTATTTTTTTTGATCTCTGTTTTTTCCTCATAGTCCCTCCTAAAACAAGGAGAAAGAAAAAGGATATGATGAGACTCCTGGCTAGCAACAATTAAAAAGGGAATGCTCTTAAGAGCTGTCTAGGGCGCATGTGAGAGGTGAGATGTCATGAGAGAGGAGCAGGACATACCCAGAAGATATATTTTGGGAAACAAGGGTGACACCGTGGGAAAAGCACCAAATGGGAGAAGAATGGGGCCCTGGCTTCTAGTCCTGGCTTTTTGTAACATATTGTGTGAATGTGAGCGATTGATAAACTTCTCTTGTTTTCAGTTTCCTCATTTGTAAACTGAGGTAGTTGAAGCAGATGATCTTTAAGGCTCCTTCTAACTCTAAAGTTTTATGAGAATTCCCATATTTTTAGGTCTGACTTATAGTTTTTCATTTTCCAGTTCCATCCACTGGCTCTAATTTACAAATGAGTCTATTAACATAGATTATAAATGGTAGCCTTATAAGTAAGGTTGCCAGACATGCAACATGACCTTCATAAATACCTGTTGATTAACTGATACACCAAATTGTCTTGTATTTCATTGCCTTGTCCTATTTATGTCTCTACTGGGATGCATAATTATCACATATCCAAGTGTAGAATAGAGCTGTGGTTGTATGTACTTGATGAATGAGATGCATGACATCTGTTTTGCCCCTGCTTCCTAGTTCTGTCAAGTCAGCATCCAGTAAGTCAGTCTGTCTGGCTATCATCAGCATCATCTCTCATCCCTGTCAGACTCTGCATGGCCTTTACTCAAGGCCAAAATTGAGCAATCTCACTTTTAGGCCATTGTTAAGAAATGGAGGGAGCAGGGAGAGGCCATGCTCTGAACCCTTTTCTGTTTGCCTGAGGAATAGCAATATATTTAATATCAAAAAATGTATGTGCTCCAGCAACATATTTTCTAACCAGAAAAAGCAAAGGGATGGGTCCTGGTATGGCAGAAAATGACATTCTGCTGCCAAAATATCAATAATAAGAGTATACTTTTTTTTGGTCCTGTGATTACATCAGTTTAGGGAACTCTTTGTGTGGAACAGCCTCCATCAATGTGCACTGGCATATGTTCTGCAACTTCTTGCTTTAAAGAGTTGTCTCAGGGTATTGAAAAGTAAGGTGACATGTTCAGGGTCACATAAATTTGTAGATACAGGAAATGAACCTAGGACTTCTCTCTATCCACAATAGTATACTGTCATGCCTATAGCTAAAGATCCATAATTTGTCAGTCTGGCTATTCCCTCCAAGCACTGTAGATCAAAAACTCTGTTTAACAGTTGGTATGGTCAATAGTTTCATGCTGCTTTGGTGACACTGGTGATTTCTCCTTCCTCCCTCCCTACCTCCTCTCCTCTCACTTCTTTTCTCTCTCTGTCCCTCATTCTCTACTTTTTCGCTGTCTTGTTTTTAGCAATCAGGGTTAAGTAACTTGCTCAAGGTTACATGGCCAGTTATTTCTGGGTGTGGTGCTGAGTGTCTGAGCCCGGGATTCGATCTCCAGGTCGTCCCAACACTGGAGCCGGTACTCCTACTCGCTGAGCCACCTGGCCGCCCCTAAGCAATTGGGGTTAAGTAACTTGCTCAAGGTTACACGGCCAGGTGTTTCTGGGTGGGTGCTAAGTGTCCGAGCCCAGGATTCGATCTCCAGGTCTTCTCAACACTGGAGCCGGTGCTCTTACTTGCTGTGCTACCTGGCCGCCCCTGTCCCTCATTCTTTTTCTTTCTTTCTTTCCTTCCTTCCTTCTCTCTCTTCTTCTCTCTTTCCCTTCCTTGCTTCTCTCCTCTCATTTCTTTTCTTTCTCCCTCCCTCATTCTCTCTTTCTCTCCCTCTCTCTCTCCTTCCTTCCTTCCTTCCTTCCTTCCTTCCTTCCTTCCTTCCTTCCTTCCTTCCTTCCTCTCTTTCCTTCCTCTCTTTCCTTCCCTCTCCCCCCTCTCTCCCACAGTGATGAGGTCACAGATATATTTGCAGAGGTCTCAAGCTCATGGCACATTTTTCTCATGTGGCCTGTAAAACTCCAATTTGATCTAACCAGGTTAAAATTTAATTGGGAAATGTTTAACAAAATAAATAGAAATAAAATACAACATAGATAAGGTTAATTTGTAATTTTCAAAGTCAGCATGCAGTGTGCAAAAATCTATTTCTATTTGAATTTGACACTACTATTTTATAGTATTGAAGCACAGTAAAATTTATTTGAAAATTGCTCTACATTGAGTTAGGATGAAACAATGTGACAACATAAACATTTTATATTATAATTTTTGCCACAGACCAATTTGTCCTCATTGGCAGGGATGTTAGGCAAGGGATTCAGAAATGCACAGGACACAAAATAGACTTGGCTGTAGCTTTCAGGTCAATATCTGGTTAGCTTTTAGGGTTGAAAATGCATTTGATTCACGGTAAAGATCTATGGTCTCAAATTTCCATTGGATCCTGAGATCTGATGCAGCTTAAAATCAACGGATTAGTAATTTTTTGGGGAGAGTTTGTGTGTATGTGTGTGAACAGACATATATATGCATATATATGTATATATAGTAAGTTCCTTGAGAGTTGGGGTTGTTTCATTCTTGGTATTTCTCTCTGAGCATCTAACATAGTACCTAGCATGTAATAACTACTTAATAAATGCTTCTTTATTGATATCTAAGGATTGATTTTTATATATTTATAGTTTCTTTTCCTGAGAGGGAAGAGCTTAGATGTTTATATAAAAACAATCTGTCTTTGGATACAGGACCTAGTAGACTTCATTCTTCATATACCAGATAGGTCAAGGAAGCAAAGAATATTGATTTTATTCGATGACTTCTGAAGGGTGTTACAACTCTTCACTTCTGAATCTGTGGAATTTGTACCAAATTGTCCAAGCCAATCAGGCCATGGTAGAAAATGCTGAGGTATCCTTTTTTCTTTGCTATTTAACTTAAGTCACTGACCCAGAAATAAGAGGATTGAATAAGGGCTCCTTGAACCTCTCAGACAAAACTCAGAATGATTCTGCCTCTATCTTTGCCTGTCCTCAACCTAGTACCACAATTCCCTTCATGGAGAATGGAGAAAACAGTGTACAGTCTCACAGATCTTCTGCAGCCTATTTGCCATTCCTCACCCTTTCCCCAAACTAATATGCTAGTGGAGGTGGTTCAGGCATTTCCCATGGCTTCCATCTTCTCCTAAGAAGGAGGGTAGACTTCAGATCAAATCTAACCATGCCTTGCAAACTCTGCATCTATACATTTATATAAGCCATGTGGACATATATACTGTACATGGTTCAATAAATAGGTTAAGTTGGTTCAATACTATGGAAGTGTTAATGTTACTGTCAGATAATAGGAAAGAATAAGAGCAAATATTTAAGGGTGATTTCATTTGTCAAGGTCATCACCACCACTCTTTTTTTCCACTTTCACTTAAAACATTGAAACTCAATACTTCTTCTACTTTTGGATTCTTCTTTTGGTAGCGTTTACCAAAAAAGGCTTCATTTCTAATCTAGTCTAAATTTTTAGCAAGTTGATCTCTTTATGAAGCAAGAAGAAGTGGGGTGAGGGGGCTGCTAGGTGGCACAGTGAATAGAGAACCAGCCCTGGAGTCAGAAGGACCTGAGTTGAAATCCAGCCTCAGACACTTAACACAAAAACTAGCCGTGTGATCTTGGGCAAGTCACTTAACCCCAAATTGCCCTTCAAAAAGCAAAAAAAAAAAAAGTGGGACTGATACTAATTACTTCCTTCTTTTTTATTAATTTATTTTATGCAAATACAAAATAACAAAGAAAAAAAACATTGCCATGAACTTGAGAGGATTCAAAATATACAACAATAAATTTCCATTTCAAGAGCACCTATATAATAAATACTACACATTATGTTCATAACTGTCCATCTTTTCTTTGCTTCCTTCTAAGTTTTCTTTTGTTCTTTGCTGTGAACTTTTTACTTTGTTCTTTTTTCCTCCCTCCCCCCCAGAAGGATATAATTAACTACAGATACACCCATACATATGTGTATATACACACATGTGTACATACACATGCATATGTGCACACAGATATGTATATACACATAAACATATCTCTACATATATATACACACATACACATACATATACTTAGATATGTAGAGTAATACTCATATATAGACATATACATTACTATACTTGTTTTTCTTCAGTTTCTCTGAGGGTGGATAACATCTTCCTCAGTAAGTCCAAGTCTTTCCATATTTTTATTCCTTAAAATTATGAATCTCTTTTTCCAGGTGGTTGACTTTCTTGTCATAATCTTCTTTTTATTGAATTTTTTTTTAAATTTCCTCAATCTTTTTCATTTGATTTTTAAATTCTTTTAAAAGTTCTTCTTTGAATTCTTTTCAGGCAGATGACCAATAGACAGTACCCTTGCTTCAGTATCCTCCTCTGAAGATGAACCCTGATCTCTTCTGTTCTCATAGTAACTTTCTATAGTTGGGTTCTTTCTCCTTTGCCTGATCATTTAAAAAAATTGTAACAGTTTATTGTCATAATCACCTCTAGTCTGGGGCATGAGGGATGGTGCCTCTAGCCTTAGATCCTCCTTCAGTTCTCTCCTCTGTCCATAACTGAAAACCAAGAACTCTGCCCTCCTGTAAGTGCCCACAGTCAGTGGTATTCCCTTCCCATTGCTTTTGCACTCACTGGGTGTGTACTGGTACCTTCTTGTCCAGGGCCACGTCTCAGCAGCATAACTGGGGCTGGCATCCCTTCCCTCCATTGTCCCCTGCTCAGATGCCCAGCTCCCCACACTGTCTAGGAGGTGAAAATTCCTGGGGTTGGGGCTGAGGCTGCTTCTGAACCCAGCCAGTCCCAGAGCTTACCACTTGCTGTTTCAGCAGAACTAGCCTAGAGGTGTTTAGACTTCACAGGGAGGGAAACTCAGCCCTGGAATTTTTTTTCATATCTTCTCCAGTTGTCCCAGGAGGACCACTGTTCTGCCCCAACTCTTGTTTATTTTTACTGCTCTACATTCACCCAGAGGCATTATTTTGTATTGTTCATGGAAGGAGAGTTTGGAAACTTTTGACCTGCTCTTCCTCTGCCCACTTCACTATTAAAAGGAAGTTTCAGAGAGGCATATACTATTGTGTCAACTTTTTACTTCATAATTCTCTTTTTTTGGAGGGGAGAAGGCAGGGCAACTGGGGCCAAGTGACTTACTTAAGGTCACATGGCCAGTAAATGCCAAGTATCTGAGGCCAGATCCAAACTCAGGTCCTCCTGACTCCACTGTGCCACCTAGCCGCCCACTTCCTAAATCTTGTATCATTTTCAGTACCTTTGGCATCTTTTTGACCTTGACCAGATAATAAACTGAAATGTAGGAAAACCTATTCTATACCCTCTTCCAACTCCAGTCAAGAAATAAACTTTGTGATTTGAACTCCAAAGCTAATTCCTCTGTATTTCAATAGGTGTCCACTTTTCACCATCTAAGAGGTTTTCATGTTCTGTCCTCATCAGAAACTACTTGCTTCACATTCTTTCTGTTTTTGGCAAACCCCTAAAGCAGATTCCATAAGCTAGATCTTTATGCTGTTAGACATTAGTATACTTGTAGCTCCTTCCACATGGCTAATCTATAAAGTAGGATTACTGAAAGGACTACTGATGTGCTTTGTGAACTTTGAAAGAATGTAGAGACATGAGATAGTATTACTATTTTTACTACTACAATTTGTGGACTGTAGCCTTCCTTTCAACTTCTAAGTAAGGTCTATCCTTATTCTGTGATTGCTTTCCCTAGACTAACTTCTTCCCTATTGGACTTGTATTCCCGGGTGGGACTGCCCTTTAACTTCTCACTATTAGTTTAGGTAAGTTGCAAATATACACAAGGATCAATAAAAACTATATACCTTTTGCTAGGTTTACTAGGCTACTAGACAGTAGACCAATAGACAGTACCCTTGCTTCAGTATCCTCCTCTGAAGATGAACCCTGGTCTCCTCTATTCTCATAGTAACTTTCTATAGTTGGGTTCTTTCTCCTTTGCCTGCTCATTAAAAAAAAAATTGTTAGAGCTTATTATCATAATCACCTCTAGTCTGGGGCATGACAGATGGTGCCTCTAGCCTTAAATCCTCCTTCAGTTCTCCCCTCTGGCCATAATTGAAAACCAAGAACTCTGCCCTCTTGTAGAGAACTTTTGGTGGTTCCCCGGCCCTGCTAATGGACTGTTCCCCTCCCCTATACAATTATATGCAAGGTTACAGGGCAGATAAGTAGGAGGGCATGTAATCTTTTTTGTTTATGCCTCCAGACATGGTCCTATAAGATTGCCCTGATAACTAACTAACCTTAAGCAAGGGTAAATGGCAAACAAGATCGAGGGAGGGTCCTTGTACATTGTCTTCACTCTTTTGGGTGTCTGCATTCTTTTGGGTCACGTAGACCTTCTGATGGGGGGCTTGTAAAAACTCTGTGTGCCCCTTGTATCTTTGGCTCTGTTTGAAATGGTCCTGTAATAAAAAGACTATTGATTGATTACACCCCTGTCTCATTCTCACCACTTGCTAGCTCACCAGCTGTGCTGGCTGCAGTACCCTCCTGTAAGTGCCCACAGTCAGAGGTATCCCCA
The DNA here is from genome assembly GCF_028583685.1 of Petaurus breviceps papuanus. NCBI lineage: Eukaryota > Metazoa > Chordata > Mammalia > Diprotodontia > Petauridae > Petaurus > Petaurus breviceps. Next base: position 34,817,172 of record NW_027187391.1, read on the forward strand.
CCCCATTGCTTCTGCACTCACTGGGTGTGTACTGGTTCCTTCTTGCCCAGAGCCATGTCTCAGCAGCACTGCTACTGGGGAGACTAAGCCTGGTGGATCACTTGAAGTTAGGAGTTGTGAAATATAGTATCTTTACTAAGTCTGGCACCAATAGGGTGAGGCTCAGTGGTCAGTAAAAGGTACCAGGCTGCCTAAGGAGGGATGAAACAGCTCATGTTGGAAACAGATCAGGTCAAAGCTTCTGTATTGATCATAATAGATCTATAAGTGCCCCCTGTACTTACAGCCTTGGCAAGATAGGGAGACTAAATTTCAAAAAAAGAGAAAAGAAAATATGTCTTTTGCTAATATTTATCTAGGAGTCCAATTACTGCCCAACTTTGGCATCATGTTTCTTCTGAGAGCCTTCTCTCCCTGAACTGGCTTCAGTAAATACATTACAATAGTCACATTAATAAAAATGAATAGAAATATGGCATTGTCAACATATTCTAATCTCCCCCTGCCCTTCAATAATTAGGTAGAGTAATTCTATCAGAGTTGTCTCACATATTTTCTCACATAAGACAGCATATAAATTTATCGCAGAAACAAAGGTTGTATTTTTTTTACCCTGAAACTAAACAGGAATTGGAATTTACTATGTGGATCCTTGTTCAAAGGGCACCTGTGTAACATGAAGAATAAAATCCTCAACTACAGTTTTCCAGAAGATATAGAAATTCTGTTCAGATAGGCAATTCTTGTATCTCAAGGAAAGCAAAGCACATAAATAAATAGAAACTCAGTGAGGGCATTACTACATGAAGCTGAGATAAGAAGGGCCAGATATTTTGCTTTCTGATAATCTCATTTATCATAAAATAGAACTGGGAGAAGCTAGATGAATGGATTGTCATGTCCATTAGACTATGTCTTTCAAATATCAGGTGTCTTTAATAAATCTTTGGTAAGCATTGAATTGCAAAGAGTCTCTGAATGAATTCTTTATAAAAGTATCTAATCCAGAGTATATGTGTTTTGTTATTATTTTTGTTGTTAAAGTGAAAGTCATATGCTTAAATATCAGACAAGAAGGGGACAAAGTTGTCATTCTGTTATGAATATTGAAGGTATGGACTTGACCACATGTAGAGGTCAATTCAGTTCAATGTGGGGCAAGGTAAAGACAATAGTTTCTATTAAAAAAGCTCTGAATCTCAAGCATTTGTTGAACTGCTATAATGGGAGTATATATATATATATACACACACATATATACATGTATCCATATGCATGTATATTATATCCCTAAAAATCCCTGTAATCCTGAAAAAGCTCTGCAGATGCAAGGCTTTTGGTTAAAGACTGAAAAGCTGGGTTAGAGGCTAGCTAACCAAATAGAACTAGAAAAGTTTTGCAGTCTACAAATGAGGGCTCTGTTTTGCTGAAAGTGCATAGCACTGCTTTCAAAATTCAGAAGATGAGTGGCATGTAACAGTGAGCAGAAAAGTACCCAAAAGGAGAATGGAGAGACCCAGAAGAAGAATGGCCCCACATGTTAGTGAACTGTCATGTACTCTATTACTGCCAGGGACTATAGACATAAAAGCTTATAACCCAGAATTCTGAGATGCTCACAGCTCATGTGTTCTAGTCACATGCCTCCAGTGATGAGGTTTTGTAAACTTGTGCCCACTTGTCCTCATGGATTCTTTGTATATTGGTGGGATGGTGATTCCTAGGTTGGCGCATGAAATTTCATGTTTTAATTAATCGTTCTTTGCTCTCTCTTTATGTATCTTCTTGGCTGATTTGTTAAATGAGAAGCATAGCAATGGGAAGAATTAAGGTTGTAAGCAGTAGAAGTATAGTTCCTCAAGTCAGGTTTATCCCTAGTTTCCTGAGAGTGAGTTGGGGCAGTATATACTGTCACAGTTATACTTCTAGGAACCTCAACCTTCCAGAGTGAGAGTCCAGGTTGGGGTGAGAAAGACAGAAGGACAGAGAGACAGAAGAGATAGAATTAGGGAGTTGTGTACCATAACCCACAACCACACCCACACTCTACAATGAAATTTCCTTCTTTCGAGAGTACCATCATCCATCTAATCACTCAAGTTTAGAACCTTGGAATCATCTTTGACTTCACTTTTTCTTTCCTATTCCTTTCCAATGAGTTGCCCAACCACTGCCAATTCTGCCTCCATAACATCCCTCATGCATTCATTTCCTTCTCTCCATTTATACAGCTAGTTCTCAGTTGGAATCCTAATAGTCATCTTGCTGCAATGATAGTAATAGCCTCTTAATTGATATCTCTTTCTTCAGTTTCTCCCCTCTCTAATCCATCCTTACCACAACTACCAAAAACATATACATAAACCACAAATCTGACCTGGACATTCTCCTGCTCAAGAAGCTCCAGTGGCTGTCTGTTTCTCTTAGGAGCAAATATAATTTCTTCTCTTTAACAGTTACAATATTTCACAACCTGGCTTCAGTCTCATTTTCCAGATTTATCACACATCAATCCACATCACACACTCTATGGTCTTACTAAACTAGTCTACTTGCCATCCCTCACATGTGATGATCCATCTCCCTTCTCTGTACTTTGGCACGAGGTTATATTCCATGCCTGGAATCTATTCTCTCCTCAACAACTACCTTTTATAATCAGCTCAAGGGTCACCTCCTATGACTCCTTTCCTATTAGATAGAGGAGGCACTGGCATCTGAGAGAATGGCAGTGCTTCACTCATCCCCTTCCTGTTCCTAAATGACTGCATATTTATTTTGTGTATATCTCCATATATAATTGCATATATTATAAAGTATGTGTTTATGTATATATGTATATGCATGTATTTGTGCATGTGTATACATATAGACATACACACATATGTATATGTATATATGTCACCTGAGTTCTCTGAGGCTAGGGACAATTTTATTTTTATCTTTGTATCCCCAACATCCAGCATAATGCATGACATGTAATAAAGACATTGAATTAGTGTTTGTCCATTGTTCAAGTAATAATTAGATAATTGACATGGATAAGTTTTCCTGAAGGAGAGACAAGAAAGCTAAGAGAACAATGGAGAATTGCCATATTATGTTTTTCCTTCCTCCGTGCCCAATAGTATCTAAAGAATAATACTCAGTAATATTTGTTGATTTACCAATTGCAAAAATGCTGCTTGACCTACCACGTTTTCATTGACTTCACTTCCATTTAACAAACAATCCACACTTCTGCTATTTCCTTTATCCACTGACTAAGAGACCCAGTGATTTACCCGCAGTTAGTACATTTAGGGATCTTCCTACACTATAGAACCATATAATCTCATGAAAACTAACCTTACAGAGAGTAGAAAGGAGATTCAGAGAACATGTTAAATTGCATTAAGCATATTACTTCACATAGAGCCTAGTTACCTTTTGGTCCCACACAGACAAACCAAAACTTATTTTCTTAGATGGATTAAGATGTTGGCTTTAAATTCATGCCAACATACTTCTACTTTCAAAAGCAAGTATTCAGCATGCATTTCTGGAAAGCATGTTCTAGGTTCATTCCTTTCTAAGCATTTACTCTAAGCTATAACTAGATGAACTATTCTGAAAAAGTAGGACTTTAATGTGATGATGTTTTAAAATAATATTAATAGTGATAAGACTTTTGTGGTTTTGGAACCCTATTAATTTCCCTAAACTTAGTATAGGAATCAGAATACCCTAAAATTGTTTCTTGTCAGGATCGTTGGACAATTATTATCATAGTTTAAAGATAAAATAAAAATAACACTGAATTTTAAGTGAGAAGACCTGGGGTTTGAATGCCAGTTCTGCTATGTACTTCTTGCATGATGTTGGGAAAGTAACTTCACTTCTCATGCATGGCCTCTGTTACCTCATGTATAATGTGAGTTTTAGACTAGATAATTTCTAAGGTACTAGGCAAGCTCTTAGTCCCATGGTTCTATGTTATAAGTTCCTAGTGGCAGATAAGGGGTTGAGTATGTTATGAAATATAAGAATTCTAAATAATTGATTCCTAATCGAATGAATTAATGGGGCTCTATTATAGCATTTTAAAAGCTTATTGTTGAGTTTTCCCCCTTTGATTCTACAGGACACATTGACACATAGAAACAGAGGAAGTGTCAAAGTTGAGTCAAAGGAATGGTCTCTTTAGCCAAATATTTTAATGACAACAGATAAAGAATTACTGTCCTCATACAGTACTTTGAACGACATAGAACCTGTATAGAATTTTGAATCTAGAATTTGATGAGGTTCTCTTGATGTTTCTATTTGTAGTTGATATTATACTGATTCTATCAAACCTAAGAACATTATAGGGACTCCTCACCAGGATTTACTAAATATTGGTCTAAAAATTCTTGAAGGGAATGGATGAAAATTGCCTTTATGTGGACTATTATATATAGTTGTATGGCTAGTCCAATGAGTTACTACAGCAGTGTACACACATATGTGTAAATATGTATGCATGTGTATATATGACATATAATACTCATGCACAATGAACTGCTCTGAGTTTTGAATAGGAGGAAGAGAGTGGACTGAATTGTATTTTGGAAACTGTGAAGATTCAAGATCTCAAATTTCTCTTGGACAAACAAATAGAAGAAACCATCTTTTAAATGCAAAAGTTCTCCTGGTAATGCTGCATGGTTAGAAGTTGTCGAATACCCATATGACTCTAAAAAGTCAAGTTTGTGAGTAATCTAAAGTTCAATGGCAAATAGGTTATACCATGTTTCTAATGATAATGTACATGTGGATATTATGTATCACTGAGGAAATATATTAGTAGAAATAACAGGATAGCTGGACATTCAGCAAAAGCAGGAGATAAAAGATAGGCAATCTGAATGTTGCTCTTGTAGCCCCCAAATGCAAGAAGACTAAGGGGAAGACTATCAGGTTTTTTTTTCTTTTTGGAAAGTCGTTCCCTATAAAGAATCTGAAGAAGAATATAGACAAGAATTATTCAGAATGAAATGGCAAAAAGTGGATTTTACCTGCTTTAAAGAAGGGACTGTCCCGCCAATGAGATCCTAGATCCACTCAAGTAATTAAATAATACATCCCTCATTTTATGAATGAAGAATCTGACCTGCAGAGACTTCAAGAAACACACTCAAGGTCATATAACTAGTAAGCAGAAAGAGCCCAGTTCTTCTACCTCCCAATCCAGTAATCTTTCCATTTACCATGTTACCCAAGACTTCAGATTTTACTACTTGTTGTACCAGTGTGCTTTCAATGCAAACATTTAAATCATTTGATAGAAATTAATTGGGGCCAGTAAACCATAGTTGCATAATTTACCTTTTGAACCCAAATAACATACACTCAAATTTAATAACAATTGATTAAGTGCATACTTTGTTCAAGGTATTATGCTAGATATTGAAAACACAAAGGTAGAAATAAAAGTATTTCATTTCATCTCATTACTTTTGATGTATTGTTCTACCTTTTTGAGGTTTTTCTGGTGCCTAACTGTAGCTGTAGATCAATACTAAATGGGACTTACAGCTCAATGACTGGAAAAGTCAGTTTTATTGTCCTTATTTTGACCTATTCCTCAGTACAAACACATGCCTACCTAAAAATAACAAAATTTTTGAAATGGAAAAATTGGAGGAAAATTAGGGAAGGAAAACTAAGTAATAATCAAATAAAATCTTTGTTGTCAAATCACACTATTAGTGACTCATTCATGTATTAATATGTATAAGTGGAAGATTCTGAAAATCAAATACTTGTTTCTATTTCAATGATACACACGGGCAGGGGGTCTCAACAACGATTTCTTTGAAGACGAGGAAAATCTTGCTACATCCTCTTAATATAAACAAAAGGAAAGAACAGCTCATTTGCCAAATGCTAATTTAACTCTGATAAATGATGAAACATCTTTTAAACATATCATTTAACAAAAAGCTCATCCATGGAAGAGGAATAGAAAAGAAGTAGTTGACCCTCATGGTTAAACAGAGATGACTAATCTCCATTGTTGGGGGACTCTTCTCCCTCCTTATCTGGCAAAATCAGAATTTTTACCCCCATCTGCTAAGATTGCATTTAAGTAGTCCTTCAGGAAGTTTTTTAGTTTCTCTATCCATTCCTTCCCAAATCATTATAGACTTTCTCCTCATATTTGTAAGAGTTGACTGTGATGAGCACCAAGAGGCTCCAGACAAGAAAGTAAGGTGTGTACTGAAACAATAAACTTCAAAAGAGAGCAATCCTGTCAAGGTATTTTTCATAGTAAGAAAAATAAAGATGAAAGTATTGCAATTTTTTTTCATTTGAAGAATCTTTGTTGATATTGTAGTTATAGTCAGTGTGGAGATGATTGATAGCCGGGCATTTGTCTTTCAGTTGAAATTTGAATGTATTTTATATTGCTTTCAAAAAGGCATTGGTACTCTTATGTCTGTCCCCAATAACAAATACATAGATCATGGCTTGCTTACAAACTAGTCATAGAATTATTCATTCTGTAGCCTGGTGTAGATGTAGAATCATGGTAAGAATTAAGCAAAGTGGGAAAGTTCTGCTGTGTTATCAGTATTCCAAGACGACATCCATTTCAAGCATGCATTTTAAACATAAAGTATGCCATAATTGAGACTGCTGTGGTTTCAAATGGCATCTGGGTCCTCTTCCGCACCTTTGCACCTTGCTCCATCAGCTATTAACTGCGGGGTATTTCATTTTAATGTTTCTATTCCTTGCTATAAGGATGGAGAGAAAATCTGACCTTCTTTGGAGAGGGCTTTGAATAGTGTGATCCATCAGCCAATTTTACTGTGTGAAAGCCATTCTTTTAATGATTATTACACAAATATTTCTGTTGATTAAAGCCACTTTACCCTTGGCTTAAAACTATATTTCCTTGAACATTTTTCATTTGCTGATGGCAACTGTGGAGGATATTCCTTTTCCCCTTCAGATGCATTGGACAGTGATAAATATATCTAAGTTTAAGGACAGTGTTTTAGGGTCATAAAATAATCACCAGTTTTATGTTCTCATGTATCTAGGTTCTGCTTCTTTTGCCAAATACAGTAAAGAGCTGCTCAGAAAAGGATGTAACTTGAAAAGGTAAAAGGGGGAGGGTCACATTCATTTGACTTCTCTAGCTAAAATAGAGTCCTACATTTGTCTATCACAGTGGGAGAACACATATACAGTGTTAGATCTATTTGGTATAGTGGCAAAAGGTCTGCTTGTCTGTGTCACCTGTATGCCCTTGGGAATGTCATTTCAACTCTTTGAGTCTCGGCTTCCTCATTTCGAGGTGGGATAAGATCAGAGGTGGGCTGGTATATGTTTGGCAACTGATTCTCTGAAAAAATGTATGCACAATGTGCATGTAAGTTTAATCCGAATTAGTAACATTTTCTCTATCACTTTTTTTGTTGATTAGTTGTGTCTAACTCTTTGTGACCTTATTTTGGGGTTTCTTGGTAGAAATATTAGAGTGGTTTGTCATTTCCTTCTCCACCTTACTTTACAGATGAGGAAACTGAGGCAAGCAGGGTTAAGTGACTTGCCCAGGGACACACAGCTAGTAAGTGTATGAGGTCACATTTGACCTCAGGTCCTCTTGACTCCAGGCCCGAAAGTCTATCCACTAAGCCACCTAGCTGCCTCACTTTCTTAATTGTAGACAATCACAACATTTGCCAATTTTTGAGCAAAGTTAAGAATTGGCTCTCAGGAACTAGTTCAAGCTGTCTCTTGTACACTCCTGGAATAGATGGTTGTTGGAGTCTTTTATGATCTATAGTAACTTTCATGATAAAAGGGGCACCTATACTACACCAGGGGGCAGCCTTATCAATGGTCACAGGTTAAACAAAATTGAATCAAGTCACTAAGACTAATGCCTGAAAACGCTGTGAAGTTCTTAACTGAGAAGCTATGATTGATTCAGTAAATAGCTCATTCATCAGTTCAATAACCTTATTCAGTCCTCTAGTTTTGAGGATAATAGTCTTATTTTTTCTCTCTTGCCTCTGGGATATGAACATATCTTGTTCATGTTACATAGGGTAGGAGGTTGCATTTAAGAGGCATTTGAATGAGCTAATGTAAAATTCACATTCAGGCAGCCATTTTTGTGGAAGATCTCTGATTGTGGGGGGGAGATGAAATAGGGAGGGAACAGAGAAAAAGGTTGCCACCCCAGACATGTGGATACTTCTCCTCAAATTAGAAGTCAATTCTGGGAGGGTTGTCAATCCTTCCTAAATCCATCTGTCTCAATTCAATAGCTACTTGCTTGATCTTGCTTTCAGCCCAGAGAGGATGGGGCAATTGAATGTGAACATTAGGCTGGGAAGGAGTTCAGACAGATAAAGGGAACACAAAGATTAAAGCCAGAGTTCTCATACTTTTACAAGTAGAAATAATATTGGCTATTAAAATTTGTGGAAACCTATAAACTTTCCATTTGTGATTTTATATTGATGACCCTGTACCTACCCTTTTATGTTTCTCTTCAGTGCATAGTTATAAAACCTCTAAGGAAATCTATATTATAGATTTTTAGTGCTAGAAAACATGCTGGAGGCCACCCAGTCCTATCCCTTCATTTTACAGATGAGGAAACTGAGTCAGAGAAGTTAACTGACTTACCCAAGATCATAAAGTTATTAAGTTTTAGAATCAGAGAGTTGAACTCAGGTCTTCCTAACTCTAAGTCCAGCACTCACTCCAAGGATTCTTAAGCTATAGTTCACAGAAATGCATGGATAGACTTTGGGGGTTGGTGTGGTCTGTGAACTTGGATGGGGAAAATGACATTCATTTTCACAAGCCTTTGGTGTCCTTTGTAATACTGTATATTTTATTTAAAAATACATTATTCTGAGGAAGGGTCCCTAAGTTCCACCAACCCAAAGGGGTCCATGATACAAAAAGATTTAGAAACCCTGCACTAAGGATTCTGAACCATTATGAGGAAGAGGATGAGTAAGAAAGGAAAAGTCTACTCTCCCTCAGGAAAGACTGGATTATGGGGAACCCAAGCACAGAGAGGACTATTATGTAGCGAAAGATTAGTAGGGGACACAAATGAGGAATACAAAAGAATTTCCTATCTCAAAAAAAATGAGGGTCATGAGGTATATGTTGGCTTGCTCTTCTCTCATCAATTTTCCATTGAAACAGAAACTCAGAGGTGAGTTCAGGTGTTCACTTTTCAGATAAATTCTGCAGGATTACTGATGCTCACTCTACTGCTAAAAGTTGTAAGATGGTACAGGGGGGCAGTGACCCAGGCACTAGTAGCCAAGGCACAAATATTACCCCTTTATTGACCCTTCAATGCTCATGCATGGTGAGGAGCACTGAGATAAGTCCACTGAACCTAAAGTTCCTTGCCTCTCACTTTGACATTTCTGTCCATTTTCTAAACACACTGTGATGGACCCAAGGTCTGTAGTCAACTGCTCCGACTGATATGCACCTCTCATTCCTCTAAAATCAACAAATACTGAAGGGTGTGCTCACTACTTTGCTTGCTATGCTATGCTATGCTAAATCAATTGCCTTTAACCCTATAAAACCACATATACGGGTATGATACCTTCAAGTTCACATGATAGAATTGCCGTCACTCCTTCTTCCAGTTGGTCTTTCAATAATAGGAGAAGTGAAGGAAATATTCATGAAGAAGACGGAAAATCTACTTTGTTTTCCACTCTTACCCTTGTTGCATCCCAGGTTCCAAGTGAGGCAGGTCGAGAACATCATGTAGGCATAATAATACTTAAAGACAGCCAACATGTTTGCTAGAAGTCTTCTGGCAAAAACAAAGCCAAAAAATGCATTTCCTTCACCTGTTGAACTAGAGAGTTAGTGTTATTTAGTGAGAGCTAGTGTTATTTAGTGGGTAGAGTATTGGACCTGAAGTCAGAAAGACTTCAAATGTTGCCTCATATACTCACTAGCTGAATGCCTATGCACAAAAGAAAGTTTGTTTTTATCCTTAGTTTTATCATCTGTAAATAATATCTGCATTTGTCCCAAATAAATATTGTGAGGATCAAATGAAATGATGGATTAAAATATTTTTCTAATTTAAAGTGAAATGTAAATGTGTGAAGTAGAAAATGACCTCAGCAATCATCTAATTCAACTGCCTAATTAAAATAATAGGAAAAATTCAGGCCCAAAGAGGAAGTGGTAATACTAGGTGTTAATAGAGCAGAGATTCAAACCAAAATTACTAGAATCTCCATCTGGTGATCATTTTTCTGTGCCATTTTTCTCTGTGGCTTCATAAAGACAGTCAGGGAAGGGAGATTGTAGACATGAGAAGATCTATGAGGAGGTGATTATTGTGGTCTAGGTGGATGGTAATTAGTACCTGTAAGACAAAGGTAGCAGTGTGAGATGGGAGTGGGCTAGTGGGAAAGACATTTTAGAATATAATTGGTAAGATGGTAACTAACAATTTGAGAAGTGAGAGAGATGGATGATTTATTAATTAATGTTGATTGTGCAACACTTTAACAGGGAGGTGGTACCCATTTGCAAAGCAATTCATGGGCCAAGGTATTATGTATCTCCCATGTGTCACAAAACAGATTGCTATATCCTGGGGCCTGCATACTCCCTCCCACCAAGGAATCCCAGTTCTTGGCTCCTGCAGGTACCAGACTAGGTACCCATGTGCAATGTGTGATGAGTAAAGAGCATCCCCATGGGCAGTTTTAAGTGGAGTCAGTGTCTAGTTCTCCTACCCACATGCCTCTGCTACCCTAAAGTGGGGGATGTATTGCCCAACCCTCTACAGATATCCAAACCTCTCCCCTCATCTTCACTCACTCCAGCATTAATTATACTAGGTAAAAATTTAGTTGCTTTCAGATTTTGTTTTTTATAAAGGGAATAAAAATGATCATAATTAAAGTACATTAAACAATTTTTTGGGGGAATGGGGACATTGTTGGGTAGGAAGATATCCGTGACTCATTCTGCTAGTTTCAGACACAAAACCGACTTTTCTCCAATTTAAATCTGCTCTGCTCTTGGGAAGGTAGAAGGTGACTGTTTAAGGGGGGAGCTGTTCCCTTATATGGAACAGAGACAGAGGATAGTTCTAGTGAAGTACTTGCATTATCTCACCAACTGTCATTCCACTTGTGACTTGTCACTCCGTTCATTTCTTGAGCATCTCATACTCCTACTGTTCTGTCTAGCAATAATCTTCCCTCAAAGATTCAGAAGGAGGCAGCAAGGGAGGAGACACCTGCAAATTGTGTATACCACTAGATTCTGTCCACCTGCTTGGCATAAAATAGAGAAAGTGTTATCTTCTTCTGGCTCTTCCATTTTCCAAAATCACAGTTCTGGAAAGCCAAGTTATTGGTGAACTCTGTGAGAATGTCTATTTGAGTCTTTTATCTCTATAGCAGCATTGTCTGGGCTAGGATCCCAGGAACTCAGGGATGTAATTGACTGATTTTGGGGAATGAGAATTATTATGGTTTTCTCTGTTTTCTCTTGATCATCAGAAAAAAGGACTTAAATATGTATTACAATTCCTGCTCCATCCACTGGCCTAGAGAAATCAAGATCTTATTTTTTTTAATGTAAAAAAAGGAAAGGTAATTCTTTATTGTTTCTGGATAAGTAAAAAAAAATTAAACTGACAAAAATGCAGGAAATTTGATGACTCCAATCCCAAACCAGCAGCCACTGGCTCCTCTTCTTTGATCTACCCTGGAAATTAAATCACTCAGATATTGATAAAGCAGAGTTATTTAAGCAAGTAATATCTGAAAATAGGATAAAAAAGAATTCCCTATTATAAGAAGTTCTCTAATAGGAATAGTGGGCTGCCCATTAATACATTAGTTCAAGTGGCCTCGAGTCCTTCCTTACAGAGCCCTATTTTTTGTGTGTCTTGAAAGCTGCTGAAGTCTGTAGTCAATGTGTAGTATCTAGAGCCAGAAATCCCTTAAGTTTCTTTATAATTTAAAAACTCTGTAGGGGGAAGACAATTGGCATTAGTGTTGAAATAAAGAGCAACAAGAAACTGAAAGACAGGGATAGAGGTATCCTAGATAATAATGATTAAAAATTTATATCAATTAATCTACTTAATGGTGATAAATTCCATAAGAATTCTTATAATTCAGTCTATAAGCCCTATATAAAGCCCTATATAAATATATATATATATATCCCTATATAAAGCCCTATAGTAAAAATTAAATTCAATAAGAAGAAAAATTAATTGTCCTTTTAAGGGGTCTGCCATTTCATCAGGTGACAGTTATAGTGCAGCTCTCATAAGCAATTGTAATAGATGACTTATTTAAGGCATCTATAATTGTGTTAAGATGTCAACAAAAAGTATTAGACTTGATGGTGTATAAATGTAGGATGTTCTGAGGCTGACTGATAGAACTGTGGGTTGTAACCTGTCCATGGGCACATTAACTATATGACCATGGGCAAGTTATTAAATCTCTATATATGTCAAAAAACTACCTAGGATTTAGCTAACACTTAGGAAGTGATTTGCATCATCAGTTATCACACCATGAGTTCATTTTATATGGATGAGATCACAGGTTTTTCTCATATTTAAGTATTCTGAAATACTTAATAGTATATGTGTATGTGTGTATCATGTGATGTGCATATACACCTCCATTTTCAAATGGTCTTTGCCCCCTTTATAGTCCTGCACCCCCACACCACGTACTAATTTAATTTTGATTTTCCTCTCTCCTTCCACTCTTGGGGTAACTGTTAGGTACTCACACTGCAGACAGAATTATATTGCCTATCTAAACAGAAAGGGAGAATTCCCTCAGGTCCCTGATCAAATAGTGTTTCTTGCAGGCCATTTTTGTCAATAATTGATTGTTTGCTGTAACTTGCCCAGATGCTTTGGTTAATCTCCTTCCACAGTGTGTCTGTTGCTGTAACAAGCTAATTGAGCAGTTGAACTGATGTGGCTGAATGTCTTCATGCAGAATGGTGAGACTCTCAGTTTGACTCCAAAGCTTGTCTGCCCTCCCTGAACAACACATCGGGGACTTTTGAGAATGCTCCAACTCCCTTCATCTGTGACCCACTTTATGGATTTTCAGCACGTGCAGGGCTTGCCCAGAAGGGACAACTTACTTCAGGAGCCTCTCCTGTAGGCAGAGAGAATAGACCATCCATTACCCTTTTCTTCCCTCTCACAGGTTAATGACTGTATTAAATATTAACTGGGGTTCTATCTCCAGAGTGCCCATGTAAGTGATTTTACATTATCTCATCCACTTTTGGCATAGGCCCTACTTTGATTTCTGATAAAGTGTGTTGCTTCTGTGTAACATAACTCAGAGGAAACTGTGATTGATTTGACAGCCGTTAATGCAATGCTTAATATTAACCTTCATTTCCACCGATGGAGGAGGATGGCATGAGAGGAGGAGAGGGTAAGGGAAGAAAAGTCAGTGAAGAAAGTATGTAGCAGGTTTTATTAAGGTGACAAGGAAAAATGATCTCATTATCACACCTCAAACCTTTAAGGATCTGTGATTTCATCAGTTTAGGTCGTCAACCCACCAATGCAGATTAGGGCTTTAATAGGTTGTAGAAGGATCTCCCCTGGCAGAAATAATCAGACAAATCAGCAAAACCTGTCTTCTGCCAACCAACCTACTGGTGACAAGTATTTCTGAACTTAACTGGACTGTGTCATGGACAACACACACACATCTTATCACTAGATACAAGCATAATGCTTTCCTACTTTCTAAGTGCTATGAGAGATTATCCTTTGCTGGGTAGCCTTTGGGAATCCAGGGTCTAAATAGGCTAAAGATTTAGTGAGGAAGGTCTTAATTATCCAGGAGAAAAATGTAATCCATTTATTTTTTCCTCTTTTACTTCCACTTTTCCCTTTTCTCTATGAACTTTCCTAAGCACACTCTCTGGAACAATTAGGGCTACAACTTTAGGAACTTAGTTTCTGCAGCTATCTTGTGATTTAACATTTAATGAGACTAGGCAATGCACTGAAAGCTGTAGGGAATTTAGAATTAAGGCATGGGTTCTGCCCACGAGAATATTATCTAAGTAGACAGACAGGTAAGATGTTCACTGAAAGCTGGGGGAAGGTAGGTGATAGTGTGGGAATTTGAGGGTTCTGTCAGCAGCTTTTTCCATAGGCTTCAGTCAGTAAAAGAAAGGCATCTCTGAGGTCTTTCCTTCTAAGGCAATGCTGATTCCTGCAATGCACGCAAGAAGGCATAGCTGCCCTACATAGATTTTTCCTGTTTTAATTTTTATCAGTAAGTCTAGATGAGATAGGAGGAAATAAGAAGGTTGGAGAATGGCTGGGAGCTTACAGAAAGAACTAAGTTGGTTGCTCAGACTGTTAGCATGAAGGTAAAGTGTCTAGTTATTTTAACATGTTAAAGAGGGGAAAGGGATGATTTAATAGGAATTAGGCCTAGTAGAGGCTGACACTTTCTTTGTGTGTGTATATGTGCAAATAGGAGAATTGGACACTATATGTCTATAAAAAAATGGGGTTGGGATTTTATTTATAATATTTGCAATTTAAATGCCCAGGCTGAGAGCTATGAAGCACATTGCATTACCCATAGCTTTGATATAAACTTTCATAGTACTTCACTAAATATATGTTCAGGGACTATAAATCTTCACCCTCAGGGCAGGTGCCATGATAGAGTATGCCAGCTCCAAATCTCCACCATTCATTTTAGTAGTCTTTCTTTTTGTAGTTCAGGGTAATTTGAATAACCCTTATCAGTTGCATGAATAGGCTATGGGGGACAGAAAGACACATGTAGGGAAAGATTGGTACCCTGATTTTCGAAACTCATTGGGAGGTACTGATATAAGTAGGTGGTATGCTATTTTGGCATAGAAGAGACTTCTTGGAAAGTGAATTAGTGGCTTCTTTTGAAGACATTCAAGGTACTGATATTCTCAAGGACCACTTGGATGGGGCAATGAGAAGGGAAATCAGAGCTCCCAAAGTACTATATACATGGGTCTTTGTGACAGGAGGGAGTCTCTGAAACAAAAATGAGATAGAAAATTGAACTTAACCACTGAAAATGAATTTTAGAATTGACAAGAACCTTGGAAATCAGGCTCAATATTCATTTTCCATAATGATGTGCAATACATTGGGAACAAGAAATAATTCTGATACAGTTTCATTTTGTGACAGCAGCAGTAATGCCTGTACGCTTCAGCTGACAGTAGACTGGCTCTGAATATCTGACCTTGCCCAGATAAGATCAGATTGATGTAGTTTCTCTACTTTTAAAGAATTCTTTTCAGTCAACTATTGGATTTCATACCATATACAAATTTCTTTGCTTTCTTTGGTTATGTTTTTAATTCAGTGGTTTTGAAGAACGGATATGATTCCAAGGAAAAACACAAAAGTTGTATCTCTTAAAGACAGCACTCCAGTGACTGGTGAGCTATTGTCACAGCTGTTGATTTGGGGGAGTTAAGTATTTCAAGTATCATTCAAGCCCCAAATGAAACAAAATCAATCACATCAAAATGAGAAAGAAAGTGTAGTTTTTAAGAAAACAAAACCACTAATAGCAAGAATTAACCAACTATGTTGGTTAAGTAGTCTAATTAATTCTCAGAAAACTAGAATGGATGTTCAGAAGGTTTTGGAAGTTTGAGAGATTGTTATTGACTCCTCTATCATGTAGGACAGCCTTCTTTAAGTAGGAAAGACAATGAAAAATAACTTCAGACCATTGCTATGTAGGGAAAAAAACACACTGGTCATAGGCAAGACAATATAAGGCCCAGAGTGCTTCAGACTGGAAAGGTAATTTTTTACTGAAGTTTACTTTTTTATTCAAGGCTATATACTAAAACCCATGTCAAAGGAAATCAAGAGAGTCTGTAACTTCTGGATAGCTTTACGAGCTTTAAAACATCCATTTACAGAAGGGTTTTTGGTAATTTTTTACTGGATTTTTTTTTCTTTTTGCCTATCTCCATTGAAGAATAACTATATTGATATAATGATAAGTGATTTTAGAATTATAGAAATTCCCAAAGTGAGATGGATTCTTGTAAACCAAATTTGCGCATGTCATGTAAAACTCATAGATTTATCCAAAAGATGGACATAAACTCACGTGACTGAAACTCAATTGAAAAGCTATAGGCTAAATGTGGGAATTCGGTTTGCTATACTATGCAATTATATATCAAGGGCTTTACTTTTTGGGGCTATTTCTTCCATAGGGGTAAATAAGGACAAATTAATAAAAAGGTCATGTATTATAAATAAGGATAGACTTGATAGAAAGGACTGTTTGTCAAAATCATGCTTAACAATGAAATTGATAGAAAAGGTTGTGAGTGATGAAGAATGAGAAAATAGATCTTAAAATCTATAAAGGCAATGCCAGAAAAGTAAAAGAAGTGATTGTTGCAAAGAGAGTATACAGTGATGTGAAAAGATTTTAAGATGCAAAAAGTTGTACATCAAATTTATTTTCTTGTGTCACAGTTAATATGCAGTCTAGTGCAGACAAGGAGATGGAGGCCCAGAGTTGTTCAAATAAATACACACTAGTGACAGAGATAAACCTGGAACCAAGATGTCCTAACTTCCAGTGGATTTTCTGTGATAATATACTGTAGTGCAAGGGAAAGTATGAAGTACACAATAGGAGGAAGAAGATTTAGTGAGAGGTCTCCAGTGACTCCTTTGGAAAAATAATGCTACAGAAACTTCAAAATTTCATTAGGAAAGATCTGACTGTATTGCATTTATTACAAAGCTCTCCAATGAACATCTGAAATTTGCTTTACAGATAGAAGTAAACTTTTGAGTGAGAGGCATTCAATGGGAGAGTTTTCCCACTTTCCCAAAGTTATACATTTTCTGTGTCAACAGTTGTTCTGTTCCCCAGTCTAGAAAGGAAGGTTAGAGGGTCATAAAAGGACTGGGGATAGTGTTGAAAAAATTCTTATAGTTTGGTTTTTATGGAGTCCAAAGTTCCTTCTGATTTTGACATTCTTTGATTCTGTGACAGAAGAGTCTATGTACCAATAAAACAAAGGTCCCAACAGTGCTATATAAATTCATACAGATTAATTCAATTCTACCCCTGGCATTTGTTACATGTTTAATTGTGCAGATTATACTGCTTGGTGCTAGGGGAGATACCCTAAATCAAGGGTGGTGAACCTGCAGCCTCGAGGTCACATGTGGCCCTCTAGACCTTCACCGAAGTTTAGATTCAGTCAAAGGGTTGCACTTGAAGACATTATTCTTTTTATAATATTGGTTTTATAGCATAAATTATTTTTCTGATTCTGCTTACTTCACTCTGCATCAGTTCATATGAATCTTTGCATGTCTCTTTGAAATCATCTATTTCCTCATTTCTTACAGGAGTATAATATGGTATACATTCATATATCATGATTTATTCAGCCATTCCTTAACCGATTCCTATAAATGTTTATAAACATATAGGACTTCTACCTCTTTCTTTAATCTCTTTTGGGTATAAGACTAAGAGGGGTACAACAGTCACAGGGCATGCACTGTTCCTAAGTATTAACTTTTTGTATATAATTCCAAATTCCTTTCGATAGTGGTTTGATGAATTCATTTGGTATTGGTTAAAAATAGAGAGATTGATTACTTTAATAGATTAGGGATGCAACATACGAAAGCAAATGTTTCTAATAACCTAGTATTGCACCAATGCAAAGACCTCAGCTACTTGGATAAAGACTTTCTATTTGAAATAAACTGTTGAGAAAAATGAGACAGTAGTATGTAAGAAGTTAGATTTAGACCAATACTTCATATCTTATACAAAGTAAAGTCCAAATGGATAAATCAGCTACACATAAAAGGTAACCACATAAACAAATTAGAGAAACATGGGAAAATTGAAACTATCAGATTTATGGATAGAAAAAATATTCATGGTGAAACAAGGGGTAGAGAGGACTGCAGAAGCTAAAATGTACAATTTAAAATACATAAAATTAAAAAGGTTTTCCATAAATAAATACAACATAGCTAAGTAAGATTAAAAGATAAATAATTAACTGGGAAGCAAGAAAAAAATGCTTAGCATCAGGTTTTTCTGACAAATATCTCATCTCCACAATATGTAAGGGGTAGATTCAAATTTATAAGAATAAGAGTAATTTTCCACTTAATAAATCATCTAAGGATATGAAAAGACAGTTCTGAAAGGAAGAAACCCAAGCTATCAATAACCATATGAAAAAATGCTCCAATCACTATAAATTAGAGAAATGCAAATCAAAGCAAGTCTGAGAGTTCACCCCACACCAATTAGACTGTTAAAGATAAAAAAAAGAGAAAATGAGAAATAAAGGGACTTCATTGAGAGTTCCATATACCAATGAAATCATAGGCCTGGTTTAAAAAAATCTCTAGCACCTAGTATAGAACCTTGTACATAGTAAATAACAAATATTTGGGGAATTCTTTGAGGACAATGCCTATACATATAGCAAAACAATTTCTAAACAAGGTATTTTTTTGTCTGTTTCTTATCTTTTTGCTGTTCACACACAACCTCCTTTCTCATGAACAATCTCTCATGCCTGTGTCAAGTGTGGATGACTAACTCCTAGAGGCTTCCTTCCCCCGAATACCTTCTATTTATTTTGTATTTCTCCTCTTCCTGCCTCTCTCCCTCTTCTCTCTCTCTGTCTCTGTCTCTCTGTCTCTCTGTCTCTCTCTCTCTCTCTGTCTCTCTCTCTGTCTCTGTCTCTCTCTGTCTCTCTCTGTCTCTGTCCCTCTCTCTCTGTCTCTGTCTCTCTCCGTCTCTGTCTTCTCTCTCTCTCTCTGTCTCTCTCTCTCTGTCTCTGTCCCTCTGTCTCTCTCTCTCTGTCTCTGTCCCTCTGTCTCTGTCTCTCTCTCTGTCTCTGTCTCTTTCTCTCTCTGTCTGTCTCTCCATATGTTGACTCTTATGTTAGAATGGAAATGTCTCACTTTTGATTTGTATTCTGAGTACCTATCATACTTTAATATTTTGATGATTGATTAATTCCAAACAAAGTTCTATTTGTAAACTATTCCTTAATGTGCTTAACTCACAGTAACCCTATGAGGTGGTTAGTACAAAGAGTAGCTTTCTCATTTTACAGTTGAGGAAACCAAGATGTGGTGGGATGAAATGATTTTACCCAGAATCACACAGCTGCCAAGTGTTAGTGTCTGAATTTGAGCTCCTGGACTGACTCTGTGCCTAGTGTTTTGTCCACATTCTGTCAGTAATGGGTACTAATTGTTTGGATAAGGCATTTTATAATTCCTTAAAAAATCAATAATATTTATAGGCCTTTTTAATGCTATCCCCACTATAATAGGTTTACCTTATGATGTAATTATTTGTTTGCCCCTCCCAAACCATCTTAGAGAGAACATGGAGACTTTCCCCTTTCTATGGTTCTAATGATGCTTATTGCCTAATGGATGTAGAGACAAAACTCAGTGTTAGCTTGGACTTGGGGAATGTCTATGACCTGGATTTGCCTAATGGATGTGGAGACAAAACTCAGTGTTAGCTGGATTTGGAACAGGTCTTGACCTAAGTTAGCAAAAGCACTTGCAGCTATATGGCTTCAAGGAATTTAGCAAGAAATAGTGTTCCAGCCTTTAGCTCTCTGTTTCCCTGTCACTCTGCTAATTCCCCAGGTGGTTTTTTTGGGGGGGGGTTAATGTCAAATTGAGTTTTTAGCCCTATCAGATGGATCTGAAACCTGAAAGTTGACATTGAAATGTATCAGTGGAGCCCTTGCCGGAAGACTGGTTGGCTTTCATCCTTAAAATATACATCACATAAAAAGATAATTTCATTACCAAGGTTTAACTTTTATTCATGAATCAGTATTATTATGAGAAATTCCCTTGGATTTTGCTCCACCATATGATGTAATGTGGTCTAATGGAAAGGGCACAGAGCTTGAAGGAAGTTTCAGCAGTTTCTAGTTAGTGCATGACTTGGGCAATCACTTAACCTCTCTGTGCCTCAACTTCCTTGTCTGTAAGACTGGAATAATAAAACTTATGCTCTCTACACAGGAAGGTTTATATGAGGAAAGCACTTTACAAACTGCACATTTCCATAGAAATGGGAGTTATTATTATTATTCAATGCTGCTTACTTTGTAATTGTACTTATATTATTACTACTGTTACTTCTTCTACCAGGACACTAATAATAACTAGCATTTATAAAGCTCCTTAAGGCACTAGGTAGCAGACTGTATAGTACTAGGGGTACTGGAGTTAAGAAGACTTATCTTCCGGAGTTAAAATCTCACTTCAGATGCTTCTTGGCTGTGTGATCCTGGGCAACTCACTTAACTGTTTGCCTCATTTTCTTCAATGATAAACTGATCCAAGAAGGAATGGCAAACTGCTCTAGTATCTCTGTGAAGGACCCCAAATGAGGTCACAAAGAATTACACATGACTGAAAAAATGATTAAACAACACACAGTTCTTTAATGTTTTCAGTGAGATACACACACATACAATCTTATTTAATACTTATAAAGACCCTGCATAACACATACTATAATTTCCCCCTTTTTACAGACAAAGAAACTGAGGCTGAGAGGTTTGGTTACTTGTCCATGGTCATATAACTAGTAGGCATTTGAGGTAGGACTAGAAAACTCAAGTCCAGTGTTCTATCTACTATGCCATTGAGATGTCTTGAATGCCCAGCTAGAACAGGGGGCATTTGTTTAAAGGAAGTGCTTTCCATCATGGTTTGATACTTTTAAAGACTTCTCAATAGTAATAAAGAATTAATGTGATTCACTTGTTTTAAATACAGTCTTGAGAAATGGGTTTCGAAATGGGATAGAAATTATGGTTTAGTGGAAATTCACCTGAATATGTCTAAATCACATTTTGACACAATATCTGCGTACTCATATTCTTTCTCTAAGCCTTTGAATAGATTGTCCCCCATTCCTCAAATGCACCCTTTTCTTCTCCACTTCTTAAAATTCCTTTCTTCCTTCAAAGCTCAGCTGCCACTTCCTACATGAGATTTTTCCTGACCCCTCTAGCTCCCAGTGCTTAATTTATGCCCACTGCTTGTATGGCTTGTGTTTACGAGTATATGTATATGTATTTTCCAGAATAAAATGTGCTCTCCAGCACATGGATTGTTTTATTTTGCCATTATATCCTTAGTACTAAAAAGAGCTCCTGGCATATAGTAAGTGATTAATGAATTCTTGTTAATTGATTGATTATCCATTGTAAACAGACAGAGAAAGCTAATGGACATAAATATTCTCTCCCCAAGTCATATTTCTTCATCTTTTTGATGATAGGAAAATTCTAGAGTCAAAACTGAGAACCAGATGTCATTGTCATGAAATCAGATTTATAAGGTCATACAAAAGTCAATTGACAATATTCAACATATTTCTGGATTATATACATGTGATCAACTCTTGCCATTTCTCATAACCCAACATACAGTGAGGACACAAATAATCACAACAAATTGACCAGAATCATTTCCTGATACTTCAAAGTACCCTTAGTGTTCCATATAACCAGTATACCACTGTCAGTGGCAGTTCCTATTAGGGAATTTAATTTAAGGAAAACTCTGGAAGCTACTTCATCAATACCCACTTAGGAGAGAAATATTGAATAATGCACAACATTGGAAATGAACACATCTTTATGTGTTAGATACATTTTAAGTTTGGATAGACACTTAACTTGGCATGGGGGGGCAGGCTGTGCAGCATCAAACTGTGAAATGAAGAGTAGTAATAAGTAACATACCATTATTTCTACTGTTCTCTTTATTTAGAATAACTTCTGCCTCTCCAAACTTTACTTATTATGCCAGGCCAAACTCAGCAAGTACCTATTTTCCATGAACCTTTTCTAGGACACACTAACACTCTTTTTTTTTAAGCAATTGGGGTTAAGTAACTTGCTCAAGGTTACAAGACCAGTTATTTTGTGTGGGAGTTAAATATCTGAGGCCGGAACTGATCCCAGGTCTCCTGACTCCGGGGCCAGCGCTCTTACTCACTGCACAACCTGGCCACCCCAAACACTCTTTGATATGACTTTTCTCTAAATTCCTCTAGTACCTATAATCTGTACCTCATATATGGTGGTAGTAGAAGCATA
The DNA here is from genome assembly GCF_028583685.1 of Petaurus breviceps papuanus. NCBI lineage: Eukaryota > Metazoa > Chordata > Mammalia > Diprotodontia > Petauridae > Petaurus > Petaurus breviceps. Next base: position 34,839,411 of record NW_027187391.1, read on the forward strand.
GGGGATTCAAGCTGTGATTTCATTGGTATAGTTAACTCTAAATGTGGAAACTTGCTTCATTGATCATTATCTGCTATTTCTGTAGAAAATTAGATTCTTAGAGAATTGCCATGGGGGCACTGAGAAATTATGACTTATCTATTGTCCCACAGACAGTGTGTGCCAGAAGCAGGATTGGAACTTGGATCTTTCTGACTCTAAGACCAGCTCTTCACCCATTATTCTATACCTATTCACACCACAGAATGTAGCACTTACTTTAAATATACAAATGTGCTACCTAAGAACTGTGTGATGTTAGGTAAGTCATAATTTCTCCATCTTCTTCTGTAAAATGAAGATATGAATGTTTACCTTCCCTATTTTTCAGATGTGTTGCAAGTCTTAAATGAGATAGCATACTTAAAGTGCTTTGTAAACTATAAGGCATGATATAAATGTCAGTATATGAAATAAATATAAGGTATTATGTTAATTATTTCATGTGGACTTGCCTTGACTTTTGACTGTGTATTTTGAGTCATATTTTCCAGTGGGGTTGACAGATCTACATGGATTTATCCAGTTATTTTTGATCTCCTTATGGCCAGTGACACATATTTGCTAGATGACTGGCAGGGTTAAGAGGGTGGGCAGTCATGGGACAGAGAGGTTTTTTATTAAAATTTTTTTGGGGACAAAGCTCACTGGCATTGGTGGGGATTCAACTCAGGACCTTGGGTTAATGAGAGTCAAACTTTATTCATTTGAGTTAACTGACCCATTCATTTATTGGCTGCTCCAGGACAGATTCTGTGTGCTTCTAGCTTATTTTCTGAGCAATGTCTTTTAGAGTTCCAGTAGTTATGAGAGGCCAATAAATACTACTGTAATTCAAAGCAACCTGTGATCTCTTACTCAAATACTTCTTTGGATCTCAAACCTTTTAGAATCACAAAGTCCTCAACCTATAAGCTGAGTATAAGTGCCCTTTGCTTTATGTAATAGTTTTGCTTCTGGTAAATGTGTAAACTGAATTTTTGTAAAGACAAATCATTTTGTTTAAAATGTATGATGGAAGTTTAATGAATTGTTATGATGGTTTTTTTAGTGGGTGATCAATAAAATTTGATGCATGAATAATTACTCCCTATGTATCTGATTTTTTGTGCTTAAAATTTCAAATACTTGGTGATCTGCATACTGGATGTGGCATACAGACATCATCTCTATTGGGAAGTTTAGTAATAATACCAAGGGAATTCAAATTAATCAGAAATGGTATTAGGATTTCATGCTCTGATCTAAAATCTAGTATCTATGTGCAGGCAGCTACCTATTTAAAATCTGTTCTCTAAAAGAAGCCTCAATGGAACCATTTGAAAATTGCTGACACTACCTACATGACTACGAACAAATCATTTAATCTCCCTGGGCCTTAGTTTCCTCATCTGTAAAATAAGTGATCATGGCTAAATAGATTCTGAGGTCTCTTCCAGAAATAGATCTATGATCCTATCAACTTTGTCTTTTTTTTCCTTTTACCTTTATTCCAATGTATGCAACAAATCATAAGTAGTCACTTATCTTACCGAAGGTCTTATAGCTAAATTATGCTGAAAAATTTCCAAAGGAAGTTATGTCTAAAGAGTGATTTAGAAGAGGAGATCACATCTGGGTCAGGTAAAATTCATAAAATGTGCAATAAGAACGTTTCTCTTGTAATTTCCATAATGTCACTTTGAATCTAGTTTGCTCCCATCTTCCCTGTCAGTCCTGCTGCCATGCTCCTACAAATCATTGGCAATTAGTATTGATGTAGTTGTTCGGATAACGCTTACCCTTTATGGTCATTATTCTTTGGCCGAGACAATAAACATTATAAGCAAATGGGCAAATGGGCTAGAAAATTAGAATTTAATGATAAAAATAAGTAAATTTAAGAAAATGTAAATGTGACACTGCATGAGTGGCCTGCTCACCCCAGAGAAGGGCAGCTGTAGACTTTGTTCGATATTTATCTTCATTTTCTGATAACTGGGACAGGCTGTGAAAATCACCAAGGACATGCTGTCGATATAAATTAAGCGCACCATCCCCCTTACTCCTCTCAAATGTAAATACCAGTTAAGAGTAAATCAAACTAGGTTTAATCAGCATGGGTATCAGCACACATGGATATGAACAATTATCACAACATCCATAGAGGAAAAGGGGAGCTTTTGATTATGACTGCCCTCTTCCAGTGGGTGATGGCTTGAGGGCAGGTTGCATGTGAATAACATCCTGCAGACAATATTTCCATTTACTTGTGTGAGCATATTTTTCCAGATGAAAATAATTCCTAGAGGCAATGAAGTTGAGGTAGGGATTCCTCTGCTCCTATTTATCTGCTGCATATTGTCATAGACTCAAAGGCACTGTCAACATTAACAACCTGTCGACTCAATTTAAGCAACCTGGAAGTACGATAAAGGGTGACAGATGAATACTCTTCCTACTTAAATGGGACAGCCAGAGTGCCCAGGTTTGCTTAGTAGCTAATTTTACCCAGTCATTCCCAATGTTGCACTGCTAGCAAGTTTTCTTCTCCCCATCCTCCTAGATCTTTTGCGTGCTATTAATAAAGTGATTAGCTAAATGAAGAAATGGGCTCCACTGAATGCAGTACTTGCCACTTCTCGGAGCTGCAATCAGCAATTTTTGTGCCTAGGGAAGCATAAATTGTGCCTGGGGCAAATGGCAGGAATCTTATCCTTCAATGAGGACATCTGCCAGGGGATACCTTGGGACATCTTGAAGTCACTGTTGGGGTTGTGAGGAGATGGTGGGAAGAGAGTGGACCAAGGCCAAGGAGGGCATTGCTGGTGAATGACTGGTGGGGAGGGGGGAAATGAACCATCTGCTAGTTTTCAATTTGAACATTCTTCATGCTAACTAGATGTGAAGAAAAAATATGAGAGAGTAGAATTTTAGCTTGCTTAAGATTTTAGAAAAACCCAGGTTTAAATTTTGCCACTGACATATACCTGCTGCTTGAACATAAGCAAGTCACTCAACATCTCAGCATCTCAGGCAATTCTCTTAAGACTTTTAAGTTGAAGAATCATTGATGTTCTCCATTGACAGAAGGTGTTTCCTTTTGAGAGTTCCCTATACCAGTGAAATCGCAGATCCTGATTGAGTAGGTTCTAAGCTCTACTGTTTCTTCTATTGAAGGACTGTATGAATTTTTAGTACCATGGGCAGAGGTCTGATCATCCCTTCCCCCCCCCCCCCCAAATTATGGCTGATCTATTCAACTAAATGATAACTTGAATTGCTATCTACACAGAGTAGTTTAATGACTTTGATTAACTTAGCCAGCTTTTAGTTGGAAAAGCAATCCCTTCAGTCAAATGTGAGGTTGATAAACATTTTACTTCTCATATGATATAATCACCCATGTCTTTTAATCTCTTGCCTGAAGCTTATGTATCCTATTAGTCCCTCATAGCTTGAGAAGGATGAGCTAGTACACAAGTTTGGTGAGAATTCTGATGGGTTGGTTACTCATCTGTGGAGTTCACATCCCATTAGGGGCCTTGAATAAAACTGGAAGTATCATATATACCTTGCAAAGAAAGTTGTGTCTGCCTTCGGGTGTCACTGAAGGAGACAATTGACAGTGTCTTAGTTACACAGCTTACAAATAGGACTTAATCAAGTTTCATTTTGTTTTTGATTTGATTGAAAGTGGAACATTTATTTCCAGTTTCATTACATTTTTCTAACAACTTTGAATGATTGTGGGAAATATCTATCATAGAATAATATACATTTGGAAGTACCTATATAGGTAATTTTATAGATTAATAAAAGTAAGTTGTAGAGAAGCTAAATGCCTTGCCAATGATCGCATGGTAAAGTGGCAGAGTTGGGCTTTGAATCTAGTTCTCTGATTCCTAATTCAGTCCCCTTTCCACCAAACTGTGTTGTCTGACTTTACCAAACAGAAGACCTATGTAGAAAGGTGCCTGGGAAGATGGGGTGGCTGTAGATTCCCACTGAAAAAGAAGCTGGGAATCAGGAACCCTTGTTTCTATAACTCCTGGAGATTCAGTCAAAGATTGAGAGAGACTGATTCTATATGGTGAAAACTGTTTTTCTTTAGAAGATGAGTCAAGTAAAACATTTGTTAAGCAGGTACTATACTAGGCACCATGTTAATCTCTGGGTGAATAAAGGAAAAAGCCAACAAATAAATAAGCAAAAAACCAGTCCCTGATCTCAAGATCTCAGTCCAATGGAGGAGAAACATACAAACAACTATGTAAATATACCATCTTAATTTTTGTCCACATGTGATAATTAGGATTAACATGATTTTATCTCTCTTAATTTGTCTACAATGAGACAGTGTGGTATGGTGAGTAGACTTCTTTTTTTGTTTTAAAGCAATCGGTGTTAAGTAACTTGCTCAAGGTTACATGGCCAGTTATTTCTGGGTGTGGTGCTGAGTATCTGAGCCCGGATCTGATCCAGGTCATCCTGACACTGGAGCCAGTGCTCTTACTCGCTGTGCTACCTGGCCGCCCCTGTGAGTAGACTTCTTAACTTGGCATCAGGAAAATCTGCATTGAAATCTTACCTTTGAGATATACTAACTGTGTAACCATATTCAAATCCCTTAACATTTCTGAGCCTCAGTTTCTTCATCTGTAAAATGGAAACAATAACTATAGTGTATGTTTCATAGGGTTATTGTGTGGGCTAAGTGAAATAATGCTTGTAAAATTGTTTGCAAAATTAAAGGGACTATATAAATGTCAGTAATTATTACAATTATAGCTTTAGTTAGCAAATTACTCCTTTGAAAAACTATCAATTTAGAGCTGGAAGGGACCATATCTAGCCATCTAGCACAATACTTCCTTTTAAATATTAAAAAAACAGAGTCCCAGGAAGGTTAGATGAAGTATTTGAGGTCATAAGGGTACTTCATTTAAATATTATTCAATATAGATAAACCTAAACTTAGTATAACTTTCACTTTTTTTATTTTAATTTTCAGCAATTCTAATTTAAGGACTGAATAAAAGTAAATAATTAATTTCTATACACAATTCTATAATTAAAGGAATTTTCAGGTTGAAATATAACACTGAGTAGATCATAGCATATATTAGTGAAGTACAACATTGATAGTATGGTTTTATTAAACATAAATATTCAAACAGAAGGCAAGGAGCTTTGGTTAATGGAATTGTGTGGAAAATTCTTATGCTCTTAAGGAGAATGGTTGTAGGGAAAGTTTGGGGTGTGTGTGTGTGTGTGTGTATGTGTGTTTGTGTGTTTATGTTGTAGGATAGTGGGGGTGAAGGAAGGTGTGAATGATGGACAGAGAACAAAGGCAGAGTTCAGAAAAGGAAAACTAAACTATGCGTTAGAAACTAGAAATGCCAATTATAGTTAAATCTGCTGTTGTACCATAATCCCTTTCCCCAATCCCCAGCCCCTATGTCACAAAGGTTAGTTTCTTTTATAAATCCTCACCAGAAGTTTGTGACTCAAGTTTGCTCTAGGATTCTTTCTGTGAATCTTTATCTCACAGAAATAGCTGTTATCCAATCTTGGAAGAGCTGTCATGTGGAAGGATTATACTTATTTTGTACAGCTCCAGAGGGGAGAATTAGGACTAGTGAGTAGTAGTCCCTGGGAGGCAAATTCCTGCTCAATATAAGTAATAACAATCTCAGAATTAGAGCTGTCCAAAAGCAAAACAGGTTGTCTTATTAGATATTGAATTCCCCATTATAGAATGTCAGAACTAGAGGGGACATTAAAGGTCACTTTATAGATGGGGAAACTGAAACTCATAGGGATGGAGTGACATGCTCAAGGTCATATAACTCGATAGTATCAAAGCTGTGACTTGAACTTAAGGCTATTGACTCCCAGTCCAGGGCCCTTTGAATGATACTACATGTACACTGATCATGTTCAAGGAGAAATGAAATGAAAGCTTTTTAGATATGTTGTTGAAATTTTATGTACAAAGGGTCTGTGTACTAACACTAGTCCTTGAAAATTTTTCCTCTTTAAGGAGGGGTATAACCAGGACAAGGGAGATCAGAACAAAAGGGAATAAACTGCACTAAAATTAGAAGGTTGTTAGATAAATAGGGAAAAAAAATCTTTGTAGCAGAATTTTTAGATAAGGTTCTCATTTGCAAGACATATAAAAAGAAAAAAAACTATTCAAATTTATAGGAATAAGAGTCATTCCCCAATTGTTAAATGGTTAGAGAATATGAATGTGAAGTTCTCATGGGAATAAATACAAGCTCTCTATAGCCATATTGGAAAAAATGCTTCACATCACTAATAATTAGAGAAATTAAAATTAAAGCACCTCAAGTTCCACCTCATAGACATTATATTGGTAAAGCTAACAAAATGAAAAATATTGGAGGGGCTGTGGGAAAATAGGCACAATGATGTACTATTGGTGGAGCTGTGAACTAGTCTAGCCATTCTAGAAAGCAACTTGGAACTAAGCCCTCAAAGCTTCTAAACTAAATAATCTTTGACTCAGCTCTACCACTCCTTGGTTTATGTCTGAAAGAAATAAAAGAAAGAGGAAAATGATCCATATATGCAAGAACTTTAGAGCAACTCTTTTTTTTTGGGTGGTGGCAAAGAACTGGAAACTTAGGGAGTCCCCATCTATTGGGGGTGGAAAATGACTGAACAAATGATGGAATATAGTTGCGATTGGATATCATTGGGCCATAAGAAATTTTGAAGGGTATGGTTTCAGAGAAACTTGGGAAGACCTGCATGAACTGATGAAGAAATTAAATAAGAACCAAGAAAACAGTTTATACAATAACAATGTAGTAAAGACAAACATCTTTAAAATGCTAACAACTCTGATCAATGAAATGACCAGGCATGATTCCAGAGGCCCTGATGACAAAACATACTGCCCACCTTCTGACAGAAAGGTGATGGACTCAGAGGACAAATCGAGACATATCATTTTTGGACATGACTGATTCAGACATTTGTTTTGCTTGAGTTAACATATTTGTTACAAGAGTTGTGCTTATCTTTCCCTCAATGGAGGGGAGAGGCAGAAGCAAAAGAAAAGATTTTTGTTAATTAAAAATTTTAAAAAGAGAATAGGCTATAGAAAGCTTTATAGGATTACATATTTAGAGCTGAAATTCACCTTAGAGATCATAGCATTCAACTCATTTATTTTTATAGACAAGGAAACTGAAACTCTAAGAGGTTGAGTCACTTGCCCAGTGTCATAGAATTAGTATGTGTTTGAGATAGGATTCAAGCTCAGATATTTCTGATGTCAAATCTAGTGTGCCCACCATAATATCCAACTGCTTCCTAAAGTTTTAAAAACTGTCCATTCACTATTTTTTTGGTTTGTTTTTGGAGGGGGTAAGGCAAGGTAATTGGGGTTAAGTGACTTGCCCAAGGTCACACACCTAGTTAAGTGTCAAGTGTCTGAGGCCAGATTTGAACTCAGGTCCTCCTGACTTCAGGACTGGTGCTCTACTCACTCCACCACCTAGCTGCCCCAAGTCCATTCACTATTAAGGCTATTCTTTGTTTGGTTAACACTCTCATCTCCCATGATCCCTTGAATATTCTGATGGTCCTAGATTTTAACTCCTATATGGAGTTTCTGATTTCATGTGGATGATAGACAACTCTGTTCCTTCCCCTGAATAATGATGCTTTTTGTTTTTGATTCATAAATTACTTCTCTCACACACAGTTGCCATTCCTAGCTGTATTGCCTTATCCCCTTTATGTCCCACCACCACTCTTACCTTGATAACTAATCCTGGCAGCTGGCACAGGCAGTAAGGATTATATGACCTTTAAGCTACCTTCCAATTCTTGAGAAGGACTATATCATCTCCATTTTCATCATTTAACTTGGTGGCAAAAATGGAATCCACTTCCAGAACTATGATTTGAGTCAGCTTTGTTAGAATTCTCTCTCTCTCTCTCTCTCTCTCTCTCTCTCTCTCTCTCTCTCTCTCTCTCTCTCTCTCTCTCTCTCTCTCTCTCTCTCTCTTTCTCTCTCTCATAAAGTGAGCATCACGTGCAAGTAGTTTCAAAACAGTCGGCTTAAATTGTAGCTTAAGACCTTTACATTGAGTGTTAGAAACTATTATCTTGACAGGGATGGTTGTGAAAATTTAGAAAGAATATGGAAGAGGAAAGTTGCAAAATTCTCCTTCTTGATTTTTTTCTTGAGAGATTTTTTCTCATTAGGAAACATTCTTTATTTTGCCTCACATAGTTGAAGTATGCCTCTTCCTGAAGACAAAGAAGTGGGATAGATGATTCCAAATTGATCCCTCTGCTTCATTTCTCTGCCCTCTCCAGTCCATCTTTAACACAACTGTCAAATGATATATCTAAATTACAGAACTATGTCAATCCCTGCTCCAAATACAAACTTCTCTAGTATTAAAGCCCTTCACAATCTGTCTTTAGTCTACTTTTCTATTCGTTGTTGTTCAATTATTTTTCAGTTCTGTACAACTCTTCATGATCCCATTTGGGGTTTTCTTGGCAAAGATACTGGAGAGGTTTGCCATTTCCTTCTCCAGCTCATTTTGCAGATAGGGAACTAGGCATATAAAGTTAAGTGATTTTCTCAGGGTCACGTAGCTAGTAAGATTCCAAGGCCAGATGTGAACTCAAGTCTTTCTGACTCCAGGCCTAGCACTCTATCTACTGAACCACTTATCTACTTTTCTAAGCCTTTCTTTAAACAAAATACATATTATATTTTCTCCTAATTACATATTAAAACAATTTTTAACATTTGTTTTAAGTTTTGAGTTCCAAATTTGATCCCTCCTCCCTCTTTTCCCTCCCTCCTCCTTGAGATAGTAAGCAATGAGATATAGATTACATATGTACAATTATGCAAAACATTTCTATATTAGTCATTTTATATAAGAAGACTCGAATAAATGAAAGTGAAAAATAGCATGCCTCAGCCTATATTAAAAAATATTAGTTTTGTTTTGAGGTGCATAGTATGCTTTATCAATAGTCCTTTGGGATTGTCTTGGATCATTGCATTGCTGAGAAAAATGAAATTATTAACAGTTGCTTATCTTAGAATATTACTGTTACTGTGTACATTGTTCTGGTTTTGCCCATGTCACTTTGCATCAGTTTATGTAAGTCTTTTCCAGGTTTTTCTGAAATCATCCTGCTTGTCATTTCTTATAGCACAATAATATTCCATTGTAATCATATAACACAACTTGCTTAGTCATTCCTCAATTAATAATTGAATAAATTTAATTTCTAATTCTTAGCCATCACAAAAAGAGCTGCTATAAATATTTTCATACAAATAAGTCCTTTTCCCTTTTCCTCTGAGGTCTTAGGGATATAGACCTAGAATTGGTATTGCTGGATCAAAGAGTATGAACTTTGTGCATAGTTCCAAATTGCTCTCCAGAATGATTGGGTCACTTCACAGTTCCTTCCCACATCCTCTCCAACATCCATAATTGTCCTTTTGTTTTTGCCATATTAACCAATCTGATAGGCGTGAGGTGGTAACAAATTATCCCAAGTCTTACATTCTAGCCAAACTGACCTCCTTGCTTTTCTTTATCCATTGCTGCTCCCTGTGCTAGCCTGGGATAGGAGGGAATATCCCCCCTCCTCAATTCTGCCTCTTAGAATTAAAGGAATCTTTCAAAGCTTAGCTCAAATGTTACTTTCTTATATGAGGCCCATTCTGATCCCACAGCTGCTAATACTCCCTTAAATTACTTTGCCTTTATTTTGTATATATTTAATATTTTTATGTGTATGCTTTGATTACCTCCCCACCCCCAATAGAATATAAGTTTCTTAAGGGCAGGGGTACATTTGTTTTTATCTTTGTGCCCCCAGAACTTGGCACAATACCTGGAAGAGAGCAAACATTTAACAAATATTGATTGCTGATTGATTGGTGGATGACTTCCCAGGAGCCTTTCCAAACCTAAGATTGTATTAGTCATCTGGGAGAGGGAGAGTGAGAGGGAGACACACACACACACACACACACACACACATATACAGAGACAGAGACAGAAACAGAGACAGAGAGAGACAGAGACAGAGAGAGAGAGACAGAGAGACAGAGAGTGATTATTAATACTATTGGTTATATTAAAAATGTTCAATTTGACATAAAATGATAAGCAGTGAAATATTTCAGGCTTTGTGAGGTAAGAAGCAACCTTGAGGCATTTTGTGTGCTTGGAACAGTAAAATGATGGCTCACTCCAGAGTGTGATACAAGGCTCTGGGGTCATTCATACTAGTTAGGGAGATAATAGTTTCTGCCTTGGAATCTGAAATTTTGACATTGAAATGGCAATTGGCCATTTGTGCTATGTTGGGTCATTCATCAACATCTGTGGCATTGATATTTCTGTATAATATATTCACATGATATAGCATTAACAATGGCTTAGATGAGAATTCCTTGTCTGCACTTCAGTTAAAAACCCTCATGGCATTTTCATTGTTAGTGTCGATGTGTAGCAATTGTACTCATGTTAGAAATGACACTCCAGTATCTAAATTCAGTTCCCTCCTGACTCTTCTTGATCTGCTGTGATGTGTCATCAGAGATGTAGTACTTTCTAAGTTCTGGGATGAGATTCTTCCTGAAGAAGAAGAAATTGGAAACTTTGACAAGGAAGATGCTGCTTGTTATCAAGGGAATGATGATATAAGTCCAAAAATGCCTTCAGGAGAGAAATTGTCCATGAGGGGTCAGGTTAAGGAGTGATAATTGCTTATTTCCTACTGTGAGGTGCTGAGGGAGCTACAGGTCAACCTGGATAGCAAAAGACAGATTTGTCTTTCAGGGCCATATGTCTAGGATCATATAGAGAAACTGTCAAGACCTGGTACACTTGATTATTGTTACTCCTTTCTGGTGATTTACATGAGCCCAAAGGGCATTGCCAGAAGGACTATAGAAAGTATTCTGAGATCTGTAAAATCCTGGTTCAGAAACTAAAGACATTAGGCTTTAGGGATATAGATTGCATCTGCATTATTTCCATTTTTAGTCAATGTAGATTCCATTGGCCCTTATTCTAATCCCCACTTCCACTGGCAAATAAAGTCCCCAGAAGATGGCTAATTACATTTCCCCTTGTTGGGGGTATCTCTAAAGGGAAGTGGGGTTCTTATTGTACTACTGGTTCAAGTCTTGCCCTATTTTTGTGTATTTTCCCCAATATGATTACCAGTGATATCATTAAAATATCATTGATACCTCTTCAAGATCACTGATTAACAGTTAATATAAATTAGCTTTTTTTTTTGAGGGCAATTGGGGTTAAGTGACTTGCCCAAAGTCACACGGCTAGTAAGTGTGTCAAGTGTTTGAAGCTGGATTTGAACTCAGGTTCTCGTGACTCCAGGGCCGGTGCTCTATTCACTGCGCCACCTAGCCATCCCCATAAATTAGCTTTTATAAAGGCATGATTGCTAGAAAGATCTAGCAAGAACAGTCCCTAAACGAGGGAACATTCTTACCATCCTTAATCCCCTTACTATCTCAATCAGTGGGGAGGGTAGGCACAAACTTAAAGGTGTTGCTACTAAACATTCCTCTTACTGCCATGTTCTCTGGATAGAGTAAAACTCAAAGATGAGTTGCTTCCTTCCATGTAGTACATAGGGTCTTGCATGTTATCTCTACTTCTGATCTATGCCTTGTAATTGGTTGAGGTAGTTAAGGAGAGAGAACAAAAGGTGCAGAGGAAAGTCAGACTCACTGTGTATGGTTTTGTTTACTCTAGTAGATTTAGGGAACTTCTGTCATGTGTTGACTGGGGTTTTCAAAATCCTTTCCCACAATTTTGGCTCCCAGAGCCATAGAAACTCCAGTTCATTCCTTCACACAAATGACCATAATTTTGCAGTGATTCTTAAACTGTGGGCCTCGACCATTTGGCAATAGCAAAAGGTTCCTGAAGGTGCAATGACCAAAAATTAATTCAAAATCAAATGTGCAATGAATATGAGGTGTTTCTGGCAGCACTTGCCTACATGTCATCGAGCAACTTCACTGCAGTCTTGGCTCTGAACACAAAGCTCCATACTGCACTGTGCCTGCCCTCAGGCCACATGATGCTGCTGAAAAGAGAAAAGGGGTCAAGGATAGAACAAAGTTTTAAGAAACCCAGATTTATAGAGCTATAATTCAATATGAGTTTGGATAAGTGGCTTCATGGTTTAAAGAGTTCAGGATTAATTGATAGCAAAGGAAAAAAATGAACAATGTGTTCATGGACTAAATATCTAATTTAACTTTTAATTTTTCTGAGCCAGTTCCCATACTAAAAAGCTTACTATCTTTACAGGTATGCTAAATAAATTTGACTTGTTTTGTGAGGTCTAGAACTAGGAGTGCTAGAACTAGAACTAACTGGTGGAAGTTACAAAGACACAATATTTCAGTTTGATTTATAGAAAAACCCCCTGCAAAGAGAATTACCCCAGGATGTAATAGATTGCCTAGGAAGGTGGGAGGCTTCTGCGGAGGTCTTCAAGGAGAAGTAGGCTCACTACTTGTTCAGTATATTGTAGAAGAGATTCTTGACTAGGTATGGGTTAAATGATAAGGCCTCTGATTTCTTTTCATCTCTGAGATTCTGCAATTTAGTGGGAAACAGGAAATATCTGATTATGGCGTTTAAGAAGTTTAGGGTACACATTTTATAAAGATTAAAGTTATACACTGTAGACTTCTGGAACTATTTCTAATTTTGTTTCCCACTTCCAACCTGAGTCCTCTCTCATAATTTGCCTGGCCATTCATCAAGAAAGGTCTTTTAAGCATTGTAGTCCAGGTTCTTTATGCTGTCCTGAGATAAAACTATTCTTATATTTAAATGAATCCACTGTCTTCTCTGTATTCTGCTCACAGAATTTCCCTGCCATAAACTCCTACCAGTCTTGGCAACCAGCCTTCAGAGTCAGCTTCCCTTGGCTAGTTCTGTCTTTAAGGCTCTGTCTTTCAGCTACTTCATTCAGTTCTGTCAGTTGTAGGAAAGAAAACAAAATCTCATCTTCCTCTGGTCTTCCTTTGCCTTCTGAGACCACAGTTGTATTTTTTTTGAGGGCAATTGGGGTTAAGTGACTTGCCCAAGGTCACACGGCTAGTTTTGTGTTAAATGTCTGAGGCCAGATTTGAACTCAGGTCCTCCTGACTCTAGGGCCGGTGTGCTATTCACTGTGCCACCTAGCTGCCCCCACACAGTTATGTTTTACAATTCCTAGAATCATAGATTTAGAGGTAGAAGTAATCTTAGAGGCCCTATAGTCCAGTTCCTTCATTTTATAGATGTGGAAACTGAGGCTCGGAGAGGTTAGGTGACATGGTGATCCTCTCAGGATTTGCAAAGGTCCTTCTTTCCTATGATTACTATAATCACTTTTTAATCAAATAGCATAAAGATTGACTTTAGTTAGAAATCTAACTACTTTGTATATTTCTGATCCTGGATAGATCAGGACTAAATCCCAGATCTCCACATTATTTTCTGTGAAGGGATGTTTCAGAGTTTTATATAAATAGTTTAACATCAGATTCAGAACATTTGGAATTGGTTTAGATCTAGTTCAACTTCTTCATTTTTCAGGCAAGGAAATTGAGACAGATAGAAGTTTGGCGACTTGTCTACAGTATAAAGGCATAATTAACAGAACCAAGTTTTGAACTCAGGTTCACTTATTTCATACCCAGTATACTTTTACTATCCCAGGATCTTTTCATCTCTCTCTTCTCTAATCTCTTATTGCAGCTATAGTCTGTACTACACATTTTAATATTTTATATTTCTGCTTTTATATACTGTATATGTTTTGCTTTTGTTTTGTTATCTACAATTAGAGTGTAAGCTCCTGAGGGCAGGGATATTGTGAGTCTTATATTTCTGCATACCCCACAGTGTCTAGCACAGTGGTGCTGCATAAATCTCTAGGGATCGAAAGTAAAAGTAAGAGTTAGTCAAGTTAGCCTGAAATGTAGATATTTAGTCTTATCCTTCAATGTGAGCATTGTAAAGGGAACCAAAACTTTTATGATAGTTTTATATCAGCCCATATGTCTTTTCATATGTTTGTATCTTTTAAAAGTGTGGCAAGAATTGATATTAAACTGACATTCACAAAATATTCCAGGATCCAGAATCATATAATAGCACTTACAGTCATGAATTCCAGATTTGGAAGTAGTCCCTATCACTGACAGTGGCATTTGGGGAAGTTTAATTAAATTTGGTATGATTCCTTCTAATAGATATCAAATCTTGATGACTTCTTTTTAGCTATGTTGTAGACAGAATTCGTTTTTAACTTTAGACTAGACTAAATGACTTCTGAAGCCCCTTCCTACTCTGAGATTCAGTGATTTGATTTAATTCAATTTAAGTACTTATTAAGTGTTCTATATACAAAGAAGAGGGCAGTAAGTGACTCAGTCTATAGAGCACTAGATCTGGAGTCAAAAAGACCCGAGTTCTCTTTTAACTTTGCCTATGATTCTAATCACATGGGAAATATACAAATAAAGTACTATTTGAAACCTAAGCAAAGAAAGCCACTTTCTGATTTGAGAGCAGGAAAGGCTTCATGTAAGCAGTAGCATCTGAATCTAGGTCTTGATGCATAAGATGTCCATAGAGGGGCATAGGAAGAGGGAAAGGACAGTCTAGCACTAGCATGTCATGGGAAGGGGTGGTGGCTTGGCCAGGCTGTTTCCCTGATGATGATTATGTCTTTTGGTCTCTGTTCTAGAAATCCATATATCTATTTTGCATCTGACTTTACCACCATAGTCCAATCATTATATACCATAGTAGAAATTAAATCAGTCAAAATGTTCTAGCCCTGTAAACTGCTGAGAAATGAGTATTCCTTCAAAAAACACATTGCCTATGTTAGTATTAGGAGGCGATGGCAAGAGGCAACAAAGGTAGAAATGGGAAAGTCAGTATAACAGTATATCAACAATGCAGTATTCACAATGACTATAGTAACTATAAAAATGCTAATATGGCTATTAATCACAAAATATACCAGGCTTTCTACATGGGGAATAAAGCTAGAACATTTATTCAAATACCAGAAAACTGAGTCCCAAAACCAGAAAGTCAAAGTCATCACAGTAGTTATGAAGTTGGCACATGTAGTTAATGTAGTGAACACCCACATTCTCAAGCCTTCAAAACAGAACAGGCTACCTCAGGCAAAGTTTCTCCTCTCCCCACCCATGGCAACTGCTCAGCATCCAGGAAGCATGCTCCCAGCTGCTTCAGCCCCTCGAAGTTCTCGTCCCTGGCAGTCCTCAGGAGGAGTCCTTAGCAGAAATTCTGGCTGGCTCAAAAACAGGAGTTTGCTCCGTCACTTCTGCTACCACAGCCAGGCTTCCAGTCATGGCAGGCACTCCAGCTTGGATTCCACTTGCTTTTGCCCCACCCCTTCCTGCTACGTCAGCAAATTCAAGGGGCATGAAAGATCTTTAAATCCCATAACCATAACAAACAGCAAGCACCCAAGCATACCCAGGATGGCTATTAGCACAGCTTCTTTGATCTGTTTTCCTAAAGGAAAGCAATTTAAAAAGGGTTAACAATCTTACTTTAATCAAACATAAATATTCACTTAGTTCAGGGGAAAAAAGTCATCACCCTGAACTTCAGAAAATACAAACAGAAATTACAAGCAGACAAAAAATACAGACAGAGAAAATGGCACAATTCAATAGACCAACACACCAGGCTTCTAGCTGTTTGACTGTTAAATAGTTAGTTACCAGAGAGAGAAATACCAACATCTGGCTTTTCAAAGCTGGGGGGCTCAATGGCTACCCAGAGTCTCATCTGGCCAAATCACACAACTCTTCCCCTAAGTGAACCCCAAAGCAAAACCTCACCATATATATATATATATATATATATATATATATATATATATATATATATATATATATATATATATATATATATAAAAGGTGTGGGCTTTCCTGAAAAACAAGCCTCCTAATTACAAAGTAATAAAATGTGTGGACTTTCCTGAAAAACAAGCCTCCCCTAACAAGCTTCTCTTGTTGGGCTCCAAGTGAGGCCCATTAAAGAGCAGGGAACATCTTCAAATTCCCTTACCATTACAGTGAGGACAAATGGTAAGAATGTAAGCATATCAGGACTTGGGAATGACTGAATGTGGAACATGATAAAAAAAAAGGAGTAAAAAATGAAACAGAGATTTTAAACAAGGAGTATTAGAATGATAGTGGTATAATTAGCTCAAATAAAAAAATTCAGAAGATTTTTCTTTGAGGAGAAATATATTCTATCTTCATACCAAAGCCCCTTAACTTCTGGCACTGACTTTTAATGAAAGGAGTGGTTCAGAAAATGTTTTCATTAAAAAGCTGAGACTGATCCTGTGTATTACAACTGGGGGGGGGGGAAGGAAGTGAGAAGACTTGGAACGAGACATCACTGAACAATTGAACCCCCTGTCCCTTCCCATGATGAAATAACAGAAGGGAAGATAACAGAGATCACAACGTACTGATTTCTTGAAGAGTAAAGAAGTGTTTTCACTTTGTTATTCCTTTACAAGATATAACGTCTTCCTTGATAGAATAAAAGCAGCTGGTTATTAGATAATTATTAGCTAGCTAAAGATTGGTCACCTTCCCTAGGGAGACAGTCATTTGAAGCACCTTCAAGGAGAATGACCCTTGCCAGGTATGGATTCTAGAGAGAATTAACTCTGCTAGTCAGGAGTCAAGTAATAAGAGAGAAGCTGCCCAGGGAACCCAGCTGAACAACTTACTGAGCAGAGTATGTTATGCCCAGATAGTGTGATGACAACGTGAGAAAAGAAAGGGCATTAGGGTCCTACAATATCAGGAGTGTGATTTGCCTTTGTCACGTATGTTCCAGTGTACTCTATGTATTTGTTGACCCATTCCATAAAGGCTATATGTATTTGTGGGAGAGTACATTCCAGGTTTATAGTGAGTATGTTTTGTAGTTATTCTTACTATTTCATTTTCTTTGAACTAATTGAGTCTATTGGCTCCATTCATTCTTCTGTGAAACAACTATGTCCAAACAAGATATATAAGAAAAAATTAGACAGTACAGAGGGATTAATAGGGATCAGAGAAGGTTTCCATAGAAGGTGAGGATGTAGTGAAGGAAGCCAAGAGGAAAGTGAAGATGAGGTTGACAATTGAAAATGGCCAGAGTTTGGGGGATGGATTGTCTGTCATGAAGAATAGCAAGGAGTCTAGTGTCACTGGATAACAGAGTACTTTTGGAGGAATTAAGGTACAAAAATAGCAGAATGGAAGAAGACGAGCAGGTTATGAAGTGATTTTAATATCAAACAGAACATATATTTAATCCTGGAGGTGACAGGGAACCATTGGAATTTACTTAATATAGGGCTGACACAGTCAGGTATGGTTTAGGAAACTCAGTTCATGCAAATCTTCCCATGTTCCTCTCAATATGTTATAATATAAAAATATCCCATAACATGCATGTACCACAATTTGCTGAGTCATTCCCCAATTAATGGGCAACCAATTTGTTTTTCCTTCTTTGCTACAACAAAAAGTATTGCTGTAAATATTTTTATACATATGGATCCCTTTCTTTTGTTTTTATCCTTCAGATATTTTCCAAGTAATGTCTCTGGATCAAAGAGTATGTATCATTTTATTACTAAATAACAATAATTCTCCAAACGTGGCTATGAGTTATAGAACAGTACAGCCATGAAAGAATTGAAGTTGAAAATCAACCAAAGGGGTATACAGATTGGGGATAAGCATTTTGCAACATAGGAAAAACAATGTAAAGGATGATGTCAAAGAAATATATTATTGAAAAACAAAATGAAGGGGTGGCTAGGTGGTGCAGTGAATGGAACACTGGCCCTGGAGTCAGGAGGACCTGAGTTCAAATCCACCCTCAGACATTTAACACAAAAACTAGCTGTGTGACCTTGGGCAAGTCACTTAACCCCAATTGCCCTGGAGGGGGAGAAGATCCTCCCAAAAAAAGCAAAAAAAAAAGTATTTGGGGTAGCTAGGTGGTGCAGTGAATTGAGCACTGGCCCTGGAGTCAGAGGACTTGAGTTCAAATCTGGCCTCAGATATTTAACACAAAAACTAGCTGTGTGACCTTGGGCAAGTCACTTATTCCCAATTGCCCTCCAAAAAAAAGCAAAAAAAAAAAAAGGAGAGTTTCTGCTCTTCTACAAAGTTTTGGGTAACTAGGTGGCGCAGTGAATAGCACACTGGCCCTGGAGTCAGGAGGACCTGGGTTTGGATTTGGCCTCAGAAACTTAACACAAAAAAATAGCCGTATGACCTTGGGCAAGTCACTTAACTTCAATTGCCCTCCAAAAAGCAAAAAAGAAAAACAAAAACAAAATGGATTACTCTTGTAATGAAAACAAGGGAAAATTGGTCAACAGTCTGTATGCTTTGTGGTATTGTCCAATGGAAAGAAGCACTGGATTTAAAGATAAACTTTTTCAGTCATGTTCTACTCTTTATGACTCCTTTAGGGTTTTCTTGGCAAAGATACTGGAGTAGTTTGCTACTTCCTTCTTCAGCTCATTTTACAGATGAGGAAACGGTGGCAAACAAGGTTAAGTGACTTGCCCCAGGGTCACACAGCTAGAAGGAAGTATCTGAGGCCAGATATGAACTCCGGAAGATGAGTTTTTCTGTCTCTAGGCCCAGCACTCTATTCACTGCACCACTTAACTACCCAGACAGAATCAGAGCTTAAATCTCAGATCTGCCAGATGGAACATTTGGCCTGGAGATAGGAAGACTGAGTTCAAATCTGAACTCCAACACTTACTAGCTATGTTATCCTGGATAAGTCAATCTATTTCTGTTTGCCTCAGTTTCCTTATTTGTAAAAATGGGGATAAGAAAATGACACCTGGCCTTCCGAGTTGTGAGGATAATATGAAACAATATTTGTAAAGTGCAAACCTTAAAGCACTATATAAATGCTAGCTGTTATTAGTAAGCAAACCTTTACTGCAAACCTTAAAACACTATATAAATGCTACTGGTATTGCTTTTTATGGGACCTTGGGCAAATCATTGAGCCTTTCTGGACCTCAATTTCCTATTTGTAAAATTATGATTTTAAACTAAATAACTTTTATTGTTCTTTTCAGCTCTTTGACCCTATGATTCTATGTTAAAAGAATATAAAGAATGCTGTCTGCCAAATGGGTAGATTCCATATGGTAAATTTCTGGGGGGACATGAATGAGAGTCATAAATGACAGAAAGATAAAATAAGGGTGTTATACTTAATGACCCCTCAATGCCTTCCAGGTCTATGTCTGTTATCTGATGACCTATGATCATAGGAGCTCCTTGGAGGAGAAGCACAGTAGGGAGGAAGTATGTTATGGTGGAATGAGCACTAAATCTGAACTCAAAGATCTGGGTTCTAATCTTGCCTTTAACGCTTTCTAAATACTGTGGAACTTGAGTAAATCACTTAACTTCTCTTGGCCACAATTTCCTCAACTGTAAAAAGATGGCATTGGCCTATTTTGCCTTAGGAGTCCCTTCCAGAGCTAGATCCGTGATGCTGAGTTTACAAAAATCTAAGGTATTATTATTATTGTTAGTAGTAGTATTAGTCATATTAAAACCCAAAGCTGAAGCAATATTTGGGAAATGGTGAGCCTGGTCTTATTTCTAGGAATACTATTACCAGTGTTCTGTGAAGAAGTTGTGCCATGACCCTAAATCTTTCCTGAATTCTCCCTGAGTTGCTTGGGGAAGCTGATTGATAAGATGTAGGAGGATTGAACTTTCCGGCTGAGCACTAGAGCTCTATCAAATGTGGGAGGGGAGCTGTCCCCCAAATAGAGCTGTCACCAGCACAGTCTCTCCAGTAAATCTTTACAACTGCAGATTTATAGCTCAGTCCATGGGGCACAGGCTGCTTGGCATGTAATGATTGAATATGGAAGGAAAGTAATTGGCACTGCTGTCTGTAGTTGGCAGAAGATTTGAGCTTTGGCAAGCGGCTGCTCCGCCCTTCACAGGTCAGCTTGGAGAAGCCTCATGGGTTTGCTTATGCTTGTCAAGTCCCTGACAAACAGAAATACCAGGTATATGAAATCCTGCAGTGATGCATGCTGGCCATTTCAGATGGAGGCCAGCCAGGGAGTATAAGCTATCTGCCTTTTTTGTTTGTTTGGCTTTGGTTTTTGTTGTGTCAATTTGTTGTTTGCTATGGTATCCAGGGGAAACTCGGGGTGAGATAAGAGCTGAGAGACCTCTTAGTAATTTATTATGTTATTCAGGTTGTACCTTCATGCATACTCACATGCAGTAAAGTCACATCTCTTATAGGATTATACATTTTAAAGAGAAAGGTACCTTAGAGACAGAGGTGTATGTACTAAACTAAGAGGTAATTGTTAAATTTTCAGTGTCAGCTTTCACACTTCACAAATCAGTAAATACTACAAATCAGGACTTGATTTATAATGGTAGTGGTTGTCTAGACTTAAAAAGGGGCAGGTGGGTGGTACAGTGAATAGAGCACTGGGCTCGGAGTCAGGAAGATGTGGGTTCAAATCCAGTGTTAGACACTAGTTGTGTGACCCTGGGCAAGTCACTTCACCCTGCTTGCCTCGTTTTCCTCATCTGTAAAATGAGCTGGAGAAGGAAATGGCAAACTACTCCAGTATCTTTGCCAAGAAAACCACAAATGGGGAGTCAAGATGGTCGAGTAGAAACAGAACCTCCTCGAGGCTCCAGCTCCCACCACCTCCAATTCATGTTAAAGGGGACTCTGAACAAACTTTGGAGCTACAGAACCCACAAAATGACACAGAGAAGCTAACTTCCCACTGAGGACAGCCCAGCAGGCTGGCAGGAATTGATCAGCAGGAACTTGCCAGCTCAGTGCTCTGGGAGCTGAGCCCAGCCCCATCGAGGATTTAGCTCCAGGGTGGGCCTGACCAGCCTCCGGCTGGAGGGACACCAGATCAGCCGCAGCTGTGGCAATTTCCAGAATTATCAACACATAGATGCTAAGGACAAAGTGAGAGATCAGTGCAGTGTGGACTTTGGGATCCAGTAGTTGGGAGTGCATCGGCCTCTTCCTCCAGGGCGAGAAGCTGCTGAGGAGCCATGCAGCCCTCACCATGTGGCAGCTTTAGCCCCTGGCCTGCAGACTGTGGGGGGGCCAAGCAACGAGTTTGAGGGGTAATCACTCTTGCTTTAGCCTGCTTGGATCTGGATTGCGGTCTAGGGTGGAGGACCTGGGGTGTATGACCAGCTTGCCAGAGCATGTGAAGGCCTCAGAGAGGGCACCCACCTAATACCTCTGGCAGCTGAGAAAACCCCAGCATTTGGAACGAATCTCCTTTGTCTGGTGGCAGAGTCCTACTGAGGCAAAAAGCCCAGGGGTCAAGTGACTTATGGGCAACATGAGCAGGCAAAAGGAAGCAAAATAAACAGAGTATCCCAACTTTACACTCCTATTTTGGTGACAAAAAGGATCAAAGCATGGAACAGGAGGAAGACAGTGAAGTCAGAACTCCTGCACCAAAAGCTTCCAAGAAAAATAGGAGCTGGTTACAGCCACAGAGGACCTTAAGAAGCAGACAAGCGAAGTGGAGGAAAAATTGGGAAGAGAAATGAGAACGATGCAAGAAAATTACGAAATGAAAGTCAATAGCTTGACTGAGGAAAATCATACCTTAAAAAATAGACTAACTCAAATGGCAAAAGAGGCTCAAAAATGCAATGAGGAGAAGAATGCCTTAAAAAGCCGAATTTGCCAGATGGAAAAAGAATCTCAAAAGCTCACCTAGGAGAATCATTCCTTCAGAATTAGATTGGAGCAAATGGAAGCTAATGATTTTATGAAAAATCAAGATGCTGTTAAACAGATCCAAGCAAATGAAAGAATAGAAGGCAATGTGAAATATCTCATGGGAAAAACCACTGACCTGGAAAATAGATCCAGGAGAGATAATTTAAAAATTATTGGACTACCTGAAAGCCATGATCAAAGAAAGAAGCTAGAAATCATCCTCCAAGAAATTCTCAAGGAAAACTTCCCTGATGTTTTAGAACCAGAGGACAAAATAGAGATTGAAAAAACCCACTGATCACCTCCTGAAAAAGATCCCCAAAAGAAAACTCCTAGGAACATTATAGCCAGGTTCTGAAATTCCCAGATCAAGGAGAAAATATTACAAGCAGCCAGGAAGAAACAATTTGAATATTGTGGAAACACAATCAGGATAACCTAGGATCTGGCAGCTTCTACACTGAGGGATCGAAGGGCTAGGAATATGATATTCCGGAGGGCAAAGGAGCTGGGATTAAAACCAAGAATCACCTACCCAGCAAACCTGAGTATCATGTTTCAGGGGAAAATATGGTAATTCAGTGGAATAGAGGACTTTTAAGTATTCTTGATGAAAAAAACCAGAGTTGACGGGTGGCCAGGTGGTGCAGTGAGTAAGAGCGCGGGCCCCAGAGTCGGGACACCTAGGATCGGTTCCGGGCTCAGATACCTAACACCCACACAAAATAACTGGCCATGTAACCTTGAGCAAGTTACTTAGCCCCAAATGCTTAGGGGCGGCCAGGTGGCACAGTGAGTAAGAGTGCCGGCCCCAGCATTGGGAGACCTGGGATCGGTTCCGGCCTCAGATACTTGGCACCCACACAAAAATAACTGGCCATGTAACCTTGAGCAAGTTACTTAACCCCAATTGCTTTAAAAAAAAAGAAAAAACCAGAGTTGAATAGAAAATTTGACATTCAGATACAAGAAGCAAGAGAAGCTTGAGAAGGTAAACAGGGAAAAGAAATCATAAGGAACTTATCAAAGTTGGCCTATTTACATTCCAACATGGAAAAATGATTATTGTAACCTATGAAAATTTTCTCAGTATGAAAATAGTTGAAGGGAATAGAAATATATATATATATATATATATATATATATATATATATATATGTGTGTGTGTGTGTGTGTGTGTGTCTCTATAGGAGAGTATATAGCCATATGAATACATATGTGAATGTGTGTATATATGTTTACAGGTATACATAGATAGAGGGCACAGGACCAATTTAATAGGAAGGGATGATACTTAAAAGGTGAAATTAAGAGGTGAGAGAGGAATATAACGAGAGGAGATGGGGAGAGACAGAATGGGGTAAACTATCTCACATAGAAGAGGCAAGGGAAAAAGGTACAAATGGAGGGGAAGAACAGGAAGGCAAAAAGGCAAAATCTTATTCTCACTGAATTTGGCTCATGGAGGGAATGACATATACACTAAATAGGGCATCTCACCCTACAGGAGAGTAGGGGGGAAGGGAATGAGAGGGGGGATGGAAGGGAGGGCAGGCTGGGGGGGAGGGAAGTTGGAAGCATCCACTTTTGAAAAGGACAGGATCAAAGTAGAGAACAGAACAAGTAGGAGGTGGGATAGGAGGGAGGGAAATACAGTCAGTCTTTTACAATATATCCACTATGGCAATGTTTTGCATAGTTACACATGTACAACCTATACTGAATTGCTTATCTTCCCAGTAAGCGTGGGTGACAAGGGAGGAAGGGAATGAATCTGGAATTCAAAGTTTTAAAATTAAATGTTTAAAATACATAAATACTATTATTAATACTATTTTACATGTACTTGGGAAATAAGATATACAGGCATTGGGGCATAGAGAGCCACCATGCCCTACTGGAAAAAGTCAAAGGGGGTATGGTAGAAGATATGGGAGAAAGAAGATTGGAGGAGGGGATATCTTGTGGGACTGGTATTTTGGGGCAGTGGGTAGGGGAAAAATAGGGAAAAAATTGTAACTCAGAATCTGGCAGAAATGAATGATGTAAACCAGAAGTTAATAAAGCATTTAAAATAAAAAAGAAAACCACAAATGGGGCCATGAAAAGTTGGACATGACTGAAATGACTGATCAGCAACAAAAATATTTAAGAAAGTGATGGAGAAAATATTTGTAATAAAGATGAAACTTAAAAGTACACATTTTCCCCTAAGAGAGCCATATCCTTTTATAAATATTCTACAGTGAATCTGCCTAATGTGATAGAGGCCTTTATTTATATTTCTTGAAATTGATTAGGAAAAAGTGGAGCAAATGGGCTGTTGATTAGTTATCCCCTGTTCTCACCACACAACAGGACATATTTTCTGGCCATATTAGTGCTAACATTGTGCCACTTCTCTTGAATCAATTTTTGGTGGTCACATTTTACAGCTTCCCACATGTGCCATCCATGCCCTTTCCAATTGTACTTTAGTGACCAGAAACTTTTCTTTAGAGCTTATGTTATCACATAGCTCATAGCCATATAACTGCACCAAAAGAAGATTTTTTTAGAAGATGAGCTATCATTTCAGGGAAATCTTGTACTTATCAAAAGTAATGCACAATTTCCCAAAAGCAGTCTGAACTGATATTGTCTGATTCAATTCTCATTGTACTTCAGCATTGATTGTCCAAGATATATGTGCTGATGGAAAAACTCAGAGATAAATATGAGTTGTGACAATAGGCATTTGTGATACGCTAGTTTTTTCCCCCCCAGTATAGACAGGTAAGTCAAACTTTTTTGAGTGATTGATGTAAACCACACATAAGAGTTTCTAGGATACTCTATAGACATCTTTTTTTTTTTCCATTTTAACTCTGAACTGGATATTCTTTTTGGCCATTATAAACACTTTTAGTGAATGTATGCATTCCTATTTTAGGGTTTTTTTTGGGGGGATAATAGTCAAAAGATCACTAAACAAAAATCAATTATATCTTTGAAAGATTCTTGTATGGTTTTGGCATTTACATGAGATACTGTTAGATAAAGAGTCTTTAAGCAGAGTGTTTCCTTGCTAAATAAACTTTTAAAAAATTATTCAAAGTATAATAATAAGCACTGTAGTATGTAATATGAAAATATTCTTTATACCTTTCAACCAGATGTATGACAGCATGTGTTATATTTTGGAGTATAATTTGCAAATACCTTTTTGTTTCCTTTTACCTTTATCACAGATGTTCTGGATTTTATGCTGATTTTTCTCATAAAATTTTTGTAGAGACATGAAAAAGTAGTAATTGGTATTTGTCTGAAAGCTTTTTTGGGTAATAATAAAGCTCAGAATATTTTCCCCCAAGCTCCTTTTCATATATATTGATAAGAGATCTCTCAATTCTTTCAAAATTGTCCATTTTACCTTATGCATCATATACATGTATATCTATCCATCTATATGATGCATGTATGTGTGTATTATTGTTGTTATTTCAAACTCTTTGTGACCCCCACTTGAGGTTTTCTTGGCAAAGATGATAGTGGTTTGTGACTTCCTTTTCTAGCTCATTTTCTAGATAAGGAAACTGAGGCAAACAGGGTTGAGTGACTTGTCCAGGATCATATAGCCAGTAAGTATCTGAGGCTGGATTTGAACTCAGATCTTCCTGACTACAATGCTCTATCCATTATACTATCTACCTGCCCAGATATATGTGTTTATGTGTGTGCACACACATACACACGTGTATTTGTATGTATGTGTGTGTATATATATACGTGTATATATATATATATACACGTATATATATACACATTTTTTTTTGTTATTTGTTTAGTCATGCTTCCCACCTTTGTTTGCTTTGGTATAATTTCTACTTCCTCATCTGGGAATATGATTGTAGAATATAAATGTCATTGGACATTCCCACTGCAGATATAATTTTTAAGAGTTATAAAAATATTTGTAGATCTTTTAAAATTTTCATCTGTTTTAGTCCTTCCAGTTTCATGCTTAAATGCCCTTAGGATGATTTTGTTTAGTTGAGTCTCACATGAAGTTTTATGTGTATTTTATTTTTCCTCCACTGTTTCTTTTTTTATGCTATATTGCTCATACTCTTTTACCATTTTTTAAACAAGTTTGTACTCTGAAACTGATATTGCCTTTGGCTGCCATACTTCTATAATTTGTAATGATATTAAATAAGGTGATATGAATTTAAGTCATGGGATTTAACAGAACATAAAAGAGAATAAAAGTCATCACTCTTTTTAGATGACATAGTGGTGTACTTAGAGAACCCTAAAAAGTCAACTGAAAATTAATTGAAACAATAACTTCAGCAAACTTGAAGGATATGAAATGAATCCATATGGATTATGAGTATTCCCACATAATATCAATAAAACTCAGCAGGAAGAGCTGGAAAGAGAAATTCCATTTTAAATAACTATGGCATGAATAAAATATTTGGGAGTCTGCCTACCAAAATACACATAAGAACTACTATATAAATAAAATTACAAACTGTTGTTTATAGAAATAAATAGACATACGTAATTGGAAAAATATTAATTGCCCATTGGTATGATGGGTAAATAACACAAATTATAATACTATATAAATTAATTTACTCATTTAATGCCATAAAAATCATGCTGTCAAAGAATTACAGGTAAAATCCCAGAAACATGAAAAAATAATGAAATTCATGTGGAAGAAAAAAGTCAGGAATCTCAAGGGAAATAATAAAATGAAGTGGGAATAAAGGGCCATTAGCAATGCCAGATATCAAACTATGCTATAACGCATTAGTTTTCAAGATATCGTTACTGATTAAAAAATAGATCAATGGAAGAGATTAGCTACAAAACGTATAAAAGCAAATGTTATCTAATACCCTTGCATTCAACAAACATAAACAACCCAGGTATCAGAATAATGACTCACTATTTGATAAAAAGACTGCTGGAAAATTGGACAGCAGTATAGGGGAAACTAGATTTAGATCAGCACCTAACCACTTGCACAAATATAAACTCTAAATATATATATGAATAAGATATAAAAGGTTGCCTCATAAATAAATTAAAGAAGCAAAGAAAAAACCATTAACTATCATATCTATGGATAGGAGAAAAGTTCATGATCAAACAAGGAATAGAAAAGGCAACAGAAAATAAAATACATAATTTTGACTATGTAAAATTAAAAATACTTTTGCATGAACAATTCCATTCAATTTAAGATTAAAAGGGAAACTGAGAAAATGTTCCATTTTATGTGAATCAATACATGTAATGCTATGCATAGAAGCTTTCCAGAAGAACTGCTACTGTGAACACTTTTTAAAGGTTCTGATTACTCAGTATAGTGATCACTCTATTCCATAACAAAAGCAAAACATACATGGAAAATCAAGGTACAGCATAATTCATAATACAGCATTCACCGTATTACAACTTATCACAGCAAATCACAATATAATATTCACAACACAGTCTCAAAGTAAAATAGTCACTCTTAAGTTAACTTAATCAGTGACTTATCAGTAGTTTCAAAGTACACAGTCAAAATCTTCCACTCTTGGGGCAAAGTCTTGATTAACTCAATCAGTCACTTATCAGTAACAATATCTCAAAGTACTCAAAGTACAATCAGTCACTTATTCAGCAAAGTTTTACTAAGTATCATACACAAAACCCCCCACCCCTTAGGTCCCTAGTAAACTATAATTCCATAATTACTCAGTACTCAAGGAGAGGTCTTTTCATCTTGACTTAGGGCCTGTTCTCAGGTTCCCTGGATCCCCTTCCATGGTCCCAGATTCTACCTGGATTCACCAGACTGTCACCTGGGTTCAATGGCAGATAGCTCCCAGTTCCTTGACCAGCTCTCTGGGCAGGTCCTTCTCCACACTGAACTTCACAGGGTCTGGTCCATGTCAGATCCTTCACCATTTCTGCTCCAGGGAATTCAAGGCTCAACCAAGCCACAAACAAAGTCTCAGTATCCCAGTCATGTTTCCTCAGTCACCTGGGCTCCTGGCTCCTGGGCTCCTGGGATCCTGTTCAGAAGAAGCTCCACCACCACAAGTTCTCAGGACTCAGTTCTCCATTCTTCTGTAGCTGCTCTGCCACCAGGTCTTGGTCTCAAGGAAATTCTGACTGTGCCTCTCTGGGATTTTCTTATATATACAGTATTACCTACTTCCTTTAGCCAATTTCCTTTTATGTCAGTAACAGGAGACAGGAGTTCATACCTTCTGCTTCCCCAATAGAGGCTTGATCAGTTACTAAGTGCTAAAAACCTGCTACTTTTGCCAACACAAAGGGATCTTCAACTTCAAAATTACATTACCATTACAACACAACTATTCTGGAAAGCAATTTTGAATTCTATACAAAGAAATTGCCAGTTTGTATTCTTTGACCAAGTTACATATACACACATAAATATGCACACACATGTAGGTTGGTATGTATACTTACATGCATATGTATATAGTTTTGCATATATATCACTGGTAAGCCTATATCCAAAAGGAATCAAAGAAAAAGGAAAAAAATTCTATATGTATAAACATTTATAGCAACTCTTTGTGATGATAAAAATCTGGAACCTAAAAGATGTCCATCAATTGGCAAGTAGATGAATAAGTTGTAGTTTATCAATGTGAAGGAATATTATTTTCATATGATAAATGAGAAAATAGATGATTTTGAAGAGACATGGAAAGATATATGCTGTGATATAAAGTCGGTGGAACTGGAAGAATAATCTATACTATAATATCAATATTATAAAAACAGTTTTGAAGACTTCTATAAACTTACAAAGAATGAAATGAGTTGAATTAAAAGAACAATTTATATAACAACACAATACATACAAGTTTGAAAGCTATAAAAACAATAATTAATATAATGATCATCTATGATCCTAAGGAATTGATGAAACAGCTATCTATATCTTAACAAAGAGGTGATAAAGGGTGAAAAATGAGACATCTATACATATACACACATCCTAGTCACAATATACACACATGAACATATATACATATATGCACATAGACACACATATATAATATACATGCATGCAGGTATGCACATATATTATAAAATATTAAAGAGAGAGATTTGTTTTACTTTAATATATATATTTATTACAGGATATTTATTTTTCTTATAATTCTCTTTTAAAACATTTGGGGAAGTTGGGAGAGAGAATAGATTTCTGAGATTTTTTTAATAGAAAGATTTGAGAGTGCTACAATGCTATAGATGAGGAAATTTTTATGCACTTTCAGATTAGATCCCTGTGGTGTTAGTTTTGCTTATTTTTAAGATGTCTCAAGGAGAGAGAGAGAGAGAGAGAGAGAGAGAGAGAGAGAGAGAGAGAGAG
>NW_027187391.1:34868754-34904280 GCF_028583685.1 Petaurus breviceps papuanus
AGAGAGAGAGAGAGAGAGAGAGAGAGAGAGAGAGAGAGAGAGAGAGAAATATATAAATATTTGCTTCTTATTCTGGATTATTAATACAAATGTTGATTTATTGTGGAGGTCCTATCTAGTTCTCCATAGAATTTTTCTACCTTCTTGTCCTCTGTAACAGATGATGGTTTATCCTTAATCATCTTCAGAGGTGTCTTTTTTGCAAATATCTATTGCAAGTACTATAATGTGAGATGATTGTATTTCTGTTATTTCCTTATTCTCATCTTGAAGAAAATATTCATGTTATATAGATGTAAGATTTTTTGTACAGTCTATAAGCATGTGCTCTCTGTCTCTCTTTGTCTCTCTCTTTTGGTCAAGGCATGGAGACTGTTTGCCATTCTATCCCTCCATCTCCAATAAGTGGGCCTTGAACATTTAAATCTAAAATCTAAACCCAACTGTCCAAGCCCCTTTCTGGGGCTTTGTCTTCTCATCTGGAAAGTAAGGAGGTTGTAGTAGATGAACTCTGAGGGATTTCTTTCAGCTCTTTAGGTTCTAATGAATTTAAGGGAACAACCCTATTGATTCAAACTGAGAGAGAAGAATGGGAGGGAGACAAGTTCAAAGGCTTCTCAGTGCTTATTGTATTTAAGAGGGTCCCTCCTCGTTCTGTACTACCAGTAGCACGAGGCAGGAGGGATATCTGCTGATTATTTACCTTCCTGGATTAAAGAGAAATGGCTAAAAATCATGCCCCTATCCTTTCCATGGCCCTGCACCACTGTCTCCTTGCACGGTCAGTAGGAATAAGGGACCAGAAGTTCTTCCTACAGAGTTCAGATAAATACACAAAAGAATTTCGATTTCAGCTATTACCTAGTTGAGAAAATCCTTCCAACCTTTTTCGAAGATGAAAACCTTAAAGTTCTACCTATTTGGCTCCTCATAAGATTTAGGAAGGGCATGCATGTTATTGTCCTCCTGTGCTCAAAGGAGAAAATTAAGTCCATTGTGATATTCAATTCAATATTATGTCTCTCGGCTAGATTTCAAATCTGATCAGTCAGTAGGTCAAATGAAAAAGGCTAGCCACTAGATTCTGATCCAGCAGACCTGTTTTTTATTCCAAGGGAGTACAACTTTTGTGCTTCAGGGCGTTAAATATATTTTATTGTTTGGAATCAGGTTTCTGCTCAGTGCTCTCAGGCTGGATAATTATTCTTTGAGAGAGGATTATTCTTCTGATGACATATTAAGAGGTACTTTCAGAAAACAATACATTTTTAACATTGGGCTAAGTCCCAGGATATTGGAAATTAGTGCAAGTAGGGGTTGGAATGTCCCCAAACTACCATGATGATGGCTATAAATGATACCCAGAATGGCAATCTTGGTGCAGGAAAAGAATTTAATGGGCACAGACCCATTTAACTTTCAGATATTTCCCATTTAGAATGGTTGTGGTACAAGTTAGGTATTAAAGGGAGGGCTGAAGATGAAATGATGGTGTGGAGAGTTTACGATTTAAAGTCAGGGGACTTAGGTTTAAACCAGAAGTTCAATACTGAGTGACCTTGAGCCTCTGTTTTCTCATTTCTCAAATGAAGAGATTATATCATCTCTAATGTTTCTTCTTCCTTTAAATCATATGACTAGGACTAATTCTATAACTCGATAGGATCTATTGTAGCTGTCTTAAGTTGATTTCCCAAAAATCAATGCTTATATTTCAAACAATGCTTTTTTATGGAATGGACTTAAAATGAAATTTGAACCTAATTCATCTCAATGGTCTTGTATTTCTCTTAGCTATGAGCACCATTTGTCTTATATTTTCATAATTTGCATTTGCCAGTGTTCGAAAGTGTACAAAAAAGCAAATTGATACAAGAAGCATGGGGTGTGGGAAATTTAGTGTAGGGCAGGAAGACAGTTGGCTGTGCTTCAATTCCAAAGGAAGAAGTCTATTCCTCAGGCAATAGTTGATTGTTCCCAAATTTACAGCTCACCAAGTAGGGGGAAGAGAGAATAGCAAGTGAGGACTTTGTGGTAACAATGCAATGGGTATTGTTCCTTGCTTCCAGGCAAGGAATGGGGGGGTTGCAGTGGTACAGAACAGAAGTGAACTATGAGTTATGGGGAATAGAGGGTCAGAGGAAAGAGAAATTGCCCTACATCACATTGATGGCTATGAACAATGTCTCGGTAATTTTGCCCTGTTCACAGACCTGCCATTCTGAGTGTTATTTTATTCATCTTTAAATGTGCTCTACCTACTCCATAAGATTATTATGATACTTGAATGATATAATGTATGGAGAATGCTTAATAAAACTTTAAAAGGTGATATAAATGTTAGCTATTTTTACTTCAGTAGTGGATAATGTTTTTATTGATCGAGAGCTCTAAATATCAAATTGATAAAAAGCCAGTCTGAGATGAGCTTTGAAAAGCCTTTTTTTGTACATTTGCTCATTCACGCAAAGAATGTGGAAGAAGAGTAAAATGGAATATAATTGTTTCACTGAAGGAGTCACACTCTGGGAGGTGTTGAAACAGTAACTTAGAGAACTAACATTTTGTTTTGAACCACACGTAATTGTGTGAACTTGCGGGAGGTCAATGGAAGACATGGCGGAATTTTTACAAAGGTAACTATCTGAACTCAGATAACCAAGAATAGAAACTTGAACGTTGTACAAAACCAGAGAAAATAGTGGTGTTCTGGGTTAGGACTCAACTTAGTCCTCATGTAGTTTAGATTTGATATTGGAATGAGATGAAATATTTATAGATTATTTAATAGTTAGCAAAAAGACATTCATTTATCCATAGCAGAGAAAGAGGTGATGTAGATAGAGCACTAGGCCTGGAGTCAGAAAGACCAGAGTTCAAATGTGACCTCAGACGCTTACTAGCTGTGTGGTCCTGGGTAAGTCACTTAACTCCTGCCTCAAACTAGAGAAGGATATGGCAAGCCACTCCGGTATCTGCCAACAACAAAAAATAAAAACAAAAAATATACATGCAGTTGGTCTACAGGATCATGAAGAGTTGGATACAACTGAAAGACTGAACAAAACAAACAAATAAAAAGCAAGTGAAGGAAATTCGTTCAACAAGAACACCACAAATTGATTGAACTGAGTTCAATTGAAGCTCCTCTGCTTCTGAGTTGCCCAGGGTGCACCAGCCATTTTCAGACAGTTTGGAGCTCCTTGTGATTGTTTTATACAAAGGTGATCAGGTAGTAATGTCAATGGCCTGAGCTGAATACCTTTTAAGGAATAACTAGCCTAACTCGCATGGGGGTGGGGTTAGATATTATTTCTCCCTATCCCCCCATACACACAGTTGTGAATTTGTCTTCTAGACCGGGACCATATGCCTCTCAAATGACATTAAGGCTGTTACTCAACCCTGACCTCAGGAATATAAGAAGCCTTATATGGGAAGCACTGAAGGAAGAAAAGAAAAAAATAAAACACAAAGATAACAAAAACAAAATAAACAATGCAATCTGAAACCTCCTGGGAAAAATGAGTCCTGGATTGAAACTATCAGGTCTATATTGGGAGTAATGTCAGATCTTGGCAGTTGCCAATGGTTCTCTCAATGTAAGGAGGTGAACATGAGTGGAGCAGCACCAGAAACTTCAGGATGACAGTGAAGATGATGATACTTCCTTACTTCCTGACCCACTAGCCAGGGACTCCTCTGAGAGCTTTTTGAGGAGGGAGAATCCACAAAATCTTTTTTTTTTTAAAAAAAAATTATTATTTTTTTAAACTTTTTTTTGTCTTTATTAATTTATTTACTTTTAGTTTACAAGATTCAGTTCTACAATTCCTTGATTTTCAAATTTTCTCCCTCTCCCTCTCCCCCTCCACCCTCCCCCACCCCATTACATGGTGGCATGTAATCAAGTACAGGATCTGCAAATACTTCCACATTAGACATTAGTCAGGTTATAAAGAAGGATTGTAATCAATGGAATGATCAATAGGAAAGAGGAAACAGACCAAACAAGAGAAAGAAAGAGAGCAGGTAGTTTGCTTCAATCTGCATTCAAACTCTGTTCTTTCTAGTTATTTCTAGTTCTTTCTCCGAATGTAGACATTTCTCTCCATCATGAGTCTTTTGGAGTTGTCTTATAACCCTGCATTGATGAGAAGAGTCCAGTCTATTAAAGTTGGTCATCACAATACGCTGTGTCTGTAATTGTGTACACATTTCTCCTGGTTCTGCTCTTCTCACTCAGCAACAGTTTGTATAACATAAATATGAAGTCTGTCTGCTCCTCATTTCTTATAGCACAATAGTATTCCATTACTACCAAATCTTTTCATGGATGCCTCTTACAGACTGTCTCCTTCTTCTTTGGAGGCTTTCATCTTTGTTTTGTTGCCATAAAGCAAGGCACCTTTCAACAATGCTTCCTTTTGGTCTTCCCAGGCCCATTCAAGGAAGAACTAATTGTCTAATGGTCATTAGGTATTATAATGGTGGCAATATCAACCAATAGACATTTATTAAGTGCATCCTATATGACAGGCATTGTGCTAAGTGCTGGAGATAAAAAAAGAGGCAAAAGACAGTCCCTGCCCTCAAGGAGCTTACAATCTAATGGGTGGATTGGCCAATGAGTTTTAGATTGTAATAAAGCTATACTGGCCCCACTCTGTCAAGGGCAAGATAGAAAAAGTACTTATTAATCACTTAATATATACCAGGTACTACACTAAATGCTAGGAATGGCATAAGAGCATATCACTGGCATATCACTTGTCTTCAAGGGCTACCAGTGGGGAAAGATATATAAGGGAGGTATGCAGTGGGGTGGTGTAATGTAATGCCAAAAGAAGGCAACTTCCCAGGTTCAAAATACCAGCATAGGTGCTCTCTATTTTATTTAGTGACAAACCAAGAACAGAGAAGATCAAAACATGACATCATTCCAAATACAGCATTTACTAAGTGTGATTAAATAATCTCCAAGTACTACCCCACCCCAGGACCTTCCAATCATTCAATCAATTACAAAGTCTCTGTTCTAAATACTTCTCCACCCCTAGGCTATACCTTAATTAAGTCCACCACAAAGCCCCTCTTCTCAAATGGAGATTAGTTTCCAAACATAAGGTCAAAAGTTCCCCACCCCTGGATCACAATTGAATCTACCCCAGAGTTACATCAAGTTTAAACACAGCACTTAATACCCAAATGGAGGTCTTTTCTTCATCTTGACACGAGGCAAGTTCTCAGCAATCTTAGTTCCTGGGGAGACAAGGCTTAGCAAAGCCACAAGATACATTGCCAGTCCCTTCATGAATTTATCCTCTGTCTGTAGAACAGTCCTAGAACCCCTGAACACATTAGCAAAGCCCTCTCCCAGGATTTCTGTAAACATACAACAAGAAAATCCTTCTTCAGGGCTTCTGAACCAACAGAAAGGCTCCCAGACCCCTGCAACAACAGCACTGTCCTTCACCAGTGGACAGTATTCACTCTGTCTGCAGGACAGTCTCCAGACCCCTGCAACAACAGTACTGTCCCTCACCAGTGGACAGTATTCACTCTCTGTCTGCAGGACAGTCGCAGGCCTTCTTAGCGAACAGCCAGGTTCCAGGACTTCTTCAACAAAAGGACAGTCTTTCACCAGTGGACAAATCTGGCAAAATAACATCAAAACAGACAGACAAAGTACCAGCAAAACAGCCATGTCTCCTCAGTCCTTGGCAGCTCAGGGGGCAGGTCTCAAAAGTCCAGGGCAATTCAAAGCGGCCACCAGCAATTCTCTTAGTCTCTCTCTCTCCACGAGGTGCTGCTTCCAAAAAGATCTTCTGCCTCTCTCTTGTCTCTCCAAATCTACATCACCAGCTCCTCCCACTTCAGGACTTTCTTTTCACATCAACAAGCCCATCCCACAGGTGGGATTAACAAACTCTGGGTTTTAACACAATCAATTTGAAAACCAAGCCAATACAGGGGAATCTTTAATTGCCATTACTATCACAGGTGGCATGGCTGGAAAGGTTCAGAAAGTGATGTAGCAGCCTGAAACTAAACAAGTTGAAGTCAAAGCTGGCCTATCAAAGCTCAGGGTGGTTTTATGGCCAAAGTTTAATTTTCTGGTGGGGAGGAAGCAGTCTAAGTGGAGACAGCATGGCTTATGGATCTGCTTCCTCTGCTATGACTGGACTCTGGGGGCCATCTCTGATGCCTGCTTCTCATTGACACTGTCACCATAGTTAGGGATTTTGCTGCTGCTGCTCTCTGGAACCACTGCCACCACTGCCACCTCAGCCAGGGACAACTGTAAGTCTCTTTGATGAGGGTCTAACCTGTCCTTAGTGCTGCTGCTGCCCCTCTTAGCCAGGGAAGGATAACTAGCACAACTGGGACCTGGTTCTAAAATGGGGCAGAAAATTGCCTCCAATGGGAATTGTTAGTGCTGGGGCCTTCCTCTGCTTCTCCTTTCTCTGTCTTCCCCCTTTTCTAATCTCTATACAGTGAAATCCCTTTTTTTTTATATGGAATGTATATGGAAAGCCTTTGGTAAACTTCAAAGTCCTACATCAATATCAGTTTCCTCTAATGCTAGTATTATCCGAATCAAAACCCTCATTCCTTCAGTTCAACTTCCCTGTTAAGTGTTAGGAGGACAGTAGTCTGGCTATACTAACACATGATGACTGATATCTTTGTTTGTCTTAGAGACATTCACATTTTCAGAACTATTTGTTATCTCCAATGTAAATCTCTGTGAAATTTCAGGCAAGGTGACTGTAATGGAAATGTAAATTTTAAAGATCTTCCCTGCCCCTAGGCTAATGTGCACCTGAAGCCTGGGGTGGGAGGCTTGTTTTTCAGTAGATACTTCTTGATTGGCCAGTGAGTCAATAAGGTTGTTACATTCTCTGAGCCAGGAGAAGGCTATATAAGTCCTGATGTGTAGCTTTGTTTTGGGACTCACTTTGAGAAGTGTTTTGTGATTTGATCTGAATTCTGGGAAGCCTTTGTTGAGAGTCCCCCGGCTTTGAAAAACCCAGAATGTGGAAACCCAGATGTTGGCTGGGTATGGATGTAATGGTTGGACAGTTTGGAAATCTGTCTACTTGATGTTTCTGTCTTGATAATTATGCCTCTATATTTTGAGGTTCAGGGTGCTGACCTTTTTGCCCTGAAAAAGGTAAACGATATATGGTCTGACTGATTAAAGTAAGCTTGTTAACCCATTTTGAGTTGCTTTCCTTTAACAAAGCAGATCCAAGAACCTGTGGTAGCTGCAAACCCTGAGGACGCTTGGGGTGCTTGCTGCTACAGTGACAAAATGAAGTCGAAACTTTTGGGGCAGTTTGAAGCTAGACATTTTGGGTCCTGGTTTATTTTAAGAGCTACTTTCCCCACTCTATTTCACCACTATTTTTAATAGAAGCCCAGTGCCCAGAAAAGGTGAGCTGATAGTTTCACTGTATTCTAGACTGGTCAGACCATATGGGAAATATCATTTAGTTCTGGGGGAAAATGGGCAGCTAGATGGTTCAGTGGATAGAGTGCTAGACCTAGAGTTAGGAAGACTTCTCTTTGTGAGTTCAATTTTGGCCTCAGACACTTACTAGCTATGTGACCCTGGGCAAGTCATTTAGTCATTTTTTTTTTGCCTCAGTTCTTCATATGTAAAATGATCTAGAGAAGGAAATAGTAATCCAATGCAGTATCCTTGTCAAGAAAACCCCAAATGGAATCAGAAGAATCACACATGGCTGAAAAAAGAAACCCAACTCAATAACTCTGGGAAAACTAGATAATTTTGGAGTCTAGGGTTCTTAGAGGAGGGAACCACTATGTCTTCATGCCCCAGTAATGTGTCACTGGACAAGTAAGGAGATAGTGGTGGAGGTGGGAGGTATAGGCACAAAAGCATTGGGAAGGGTACTCCCACAAGATCTTATTTGATTTCAAAAATGGTTTGTTTTTTTTCCCTATAGAAAGGGTTCCTGGAAAAGATGACTCTTAAGCTGTCCCTTGAAGGAAGTATGGGCTTTGTTTTGTTAAAGTCTCGTTAATGAGCAGTGAGAAGAGAGGCAGAAAAAAGTGTTTCTATTTTCAAAATATAGGGCTTGGAATCAGAAAGACTTATCTTCATGAGTTCAGATCTGGTTATAGATACTAGTTGTATGACCCTAGGTAAGTAATTTAACCCTGTTTGCCTCAGTTTCCTCATCTATAAAATTAGCTGGAGAAGGAAATGGCAACCCTCTCCAGAATCTTTGCCAAGAAAACTCCAAATGGAGGCAAGAAGAGTCACAACGGAAATGACTGAGCAACAACATTGTGATTATTTAGAAAGGGACACAATGACTGCAAATAGATAGTATATGTTTATCTATAAGTCATTCAGACTAATTTCATTTCCATTTTTGATAGTTACTAAATAAGTGGATCAGGATAAGAACATTTACAAATGCAGCTGAAATTCAGCATTTAGCAAAACCCATAATGAAATCCTTATGGATGATAGAGAGAGAGAGAAAGAGAGACAGAGAGAGACAGAGACAGACAGAGACACAGAGACACACACACAGAGGGAGAGAGAGACAAAGAGACAGAGAGACAGAGACAGACAGAGACAGAGACAGAGAGAGAGAGAAAGAGAGAGAGAGAGAGAGAGAGAGAGAGAGAGAGAGAGAGAGAGAGAGCAAGCTATAGGTCAGTTAGGTAAATCTGGGAGTGGATCAAGCCTAAATTGCCAGCAGGTGAAATTTTTCATAGATATAAAGTTGGAAGAGATAGCTGACACGTTCTAGACAATAAAACCATAATAAAATTCTTTCAACACAGTAGAATGACGGATTAAATTTAACAGGGTGGTATTTAATAGGGGAAAATGTAGAGTCTATGCCTTTTGTAATGGCAGAAATATGAAGTGAGGTGGTCAATAATTAGCATGAAATTGCCCTTGAAATTGCAATCAATAAGTCAACAGTAAAGCATGGGAACCAAAACACCTAATTTTTAATTTTGTTGTTGTTGTTCCAGACTGCATGGTATGGTGGACGGAGAGTTAGCTTTGTAGTGAGAATATTTATGTCCAGATCATAGCTCTCTCTTCTATTATGTGATGTTGGAAGAGTCACCTAAAATCTAGGTCTAAGTTTACTCATTTGTATAATTAGGGGTTCAACATGATGGCCTCTATATTCCTTTCCAGAGCTCAATCTATAATTCTCTGATCCCCTGATTCATCAGTGAACAAAGGTGTAGGGGTGCTGTTCCTGGGGAGGAAACTCCACGTGCCAAAGAAGATGAGCTGCTATTTTGCAATTTTAAATCTTAGAGATTTAACTAAGGGCACAAGTTTCAATAATTTGTCTACAGACACACAGCCTGTGTGTGTTAAAGGCGGGAAACTTAAACCTAGGTCATCCTGACTCTGAGATCAGTCACTCTCTCCTCTATTATGAGAGCAACTAATACCTTATAATTGTTTATCATTTTGGAAAACAGTCTTTGCAAAGCTAATGAATCAATTAAAACTGTAGAGAAAAGCTCAATTAGGACAAAAGTGCCATTAAATCTTCATACAGCACACATTGGTGTCCCAATCACTTTGGACAGCTAGAAAATTTCCATAATGGGTAGAAATCTTAAATTATTTAGGTGTGATACTTAATCAGTTAATGGACACTACCTTTGTTCTTATGCAAACAGTGCAATCTTTTAATTTGTTGTTGTTCAGTTATTTTTCCATTGCCTCTGAATCTTCTGTGACCCTGTTTGGGATTTTCATGGCAAAGATACTGGCTCCTTCTCCAGGTCATTTTACAGGTGAGAAACTGAGGCAAACAAGGGCTAAGTGACTTGCTCAGGGTCACACATCCAGTTAATGTCTGCAGCCTCAAGAAGATGAGTCTTCCTGATTCTAAGCCCAGTATTTTATCCACCATGCAACCTGTCAGTCCTTCTATAATTATGCTGTTTAAAATGCATATTGCTGTCTTCTATTAGATAAAATGGTGGAAATTTTGGCAAGCCTAACCTAATGATTTGGCTTAGGTATTTGCTGGGATATAATGCAGTATGAGGAATATAAACCAACTGACATTTAGTTATAGAGCAAGCAGGAGTATAGCACAAAGAATAGAGTAGTAGATATGGAGTCCTCTGCTCCACAAGTTTGTTATGAGAATCAAATAAGGTAATAAAACCAAAATTTGTTGCAAATCATAAAGTGCTAGGGAAATGTTTATCTTATTTGATTCCTAGAACAATCCTTTAAAATATGCATTATTGGTATTATTCCGTTTCTCAGATGATGCAATCATGTCTTAGAGAAGTTTAATGACCATGGTCACACAACTAATAAGTACCAGAGGGGATTTTAGGTAGAGGCTTATATCTCTTCTGACTCTAAGTCCAGAGCTCTTTTCATTATGCCTGCTTCCTTGAGTCTATATTTATGTTTAATGTGTGTAAATGTATATCTAATATACACATTCCTGATTTTGAATTCTTTGCTTTATTAGGTCTGTGATTTCTTACGTGTGGGTACTTCTGACTCCTGGCAGATGGCAACCTCCCTAATCCTTTTATCCTATGTAATTCTTATCTGTGTATGAATACTGTGCCACTGATTTTAAAGTTACTCAATAGGGCATTCTGGGAACATTTATGAATCGATCAATGGACAAGTATTTATTGTACCCACAAACTGTTATTCCTCCCTCCGGCACTCTATTTACTACCTCCATGTCTTTGCAGAAGTTATTCCTACACCTGGGAAACACCACTTTGATTTCTCTATCTCTTATAATCTCAAATTTCTTTCAAGGCTCAGCTCAGGAATAATTCTCTACAGGAAACACTTTCTGATTCCCCTAAGAATTAGTGCTATCTCCTTTCTTAAATCATCATTTATATACTTAGCTGTTTATCTACTGTATTCCTTCTCCCCCATCCCAAGTAAAAAGACATGTTCCTTAAGGGCAAAGAATGTTTTCTCCATCTGTTCCTTCTCTTTCTGCCCCACCCCAGAGTATAACATAGTTCTGGGTTCCCAGGATCTGATGTATGTTTACCTATTGTTTCGCTGGAGCCCACCATGCTGTTTGCTTTTGGACTATCAAGAACATTGAGTCCCTGGCCTCTGATAGGTGAGTATTTACCTTGTCTGGCTCACAGCCTAGGTCCCTAGTCACTTTAACTCACTATGTTTCCTCCTCCTTTCTAGTACCTGCTTGTGTGTTGTCTTTCTCCATTAGAATGTAAGCTCTTTGAGGATAGGAACTACTTTATTTGCCTGTATTTGTGTTCCCTGTGCTTATCCTAGAACCTGGCATATAAAGTGTTTAATAAACTCTCTCTCTCTCTCTCTCTCTCTCTCTCTCTCTCTCTCTCTCTCTCTTTCTCTCTCACTCACACACACACATCTATCTTAATAAGTATTAGGATATAAGAAAAAAATCAGGCTAACTACCAATCTTCAAGGGGCTTATAATCTATTTTCAAAGGTAAGAAAGACATAGAGAAGATACGCTAACAGGAAACATTAGAAAATTGTTGCTTTTTGATTTAATATGGGATGGATTATAATGACTACAGGAGAACATATAAAGTGAGAAAGCTAGACATTTAAGCTTAAAACTGCACTAAGACTTTTGGGATACCCTAGACCATGTTATGTGAGTGTTTTCAGAGAATTTCTTTTGTTTTGTAGGCATACATAGAGGCTGACAAAATGAAGGTTTCTTCTGAATTCCAGCCTGTTTACAGAAATAGGATAAAAAAATTGACCTTTTATTTTAAATAAGTAACTACTAAGATTACAAAGTGTCTCAGTTTCCCCCTTCTCTGAACCAATGCTTGGAAATCCCAAAACTTCACTGAAGAATCCCAGTTTATACAGGATGAATAGGAAGATACTTGACTCTGTCTTTGTTTCTGTTCTCTTAAAGACAGGCAATATTTGAACACATTCTATTCTTCCATTACTTGACATACTGAGCTATGAGAAATCAATCTTCCTTCTGACTATTCATGGTCTTAGAGAATAGACATAGCCTATGTCAACCTAAAGTCAAATGTATGAATAGAATGTAAGGGTTATGGGATTTAAAGATCTCCCATGCCCCATGGACGTGCTGACATAGCAGAGCAAGAGAAAGTGAAAAGCCGAGCTAACGGTCCTGCGGTTGGCAGTTGGCGGCGGTTGCCTTTTTTTTTTTTTTTGAGTTAGGACCCCTGCGGAGCACTACCAGCAGCCGGAGCTGCTGGGAGCAGGACTTTCTGCTAAGGACTCCTGCTGAGGACTGCCAGGGGCCGGAGCTGCTGGGAGCCCGCTTCCAGGACGCTGGGTGGTTGCTGTGAGTGGGGAGAGGAGGACCTTTGCCTGAGGTAGCCTGTTCTGTTTTAAAGGCTTGAAAATGTGGGTGCTTTCTACTTTATCTACCTGTGCCAATATCATAACTACTCTGATGGCTTTCACTTTCTGGTTTTGGGACTCAGTCTTTTGGTATCTTAATAAATTTTCTAGTTTATTTCCCCAAATGGCAAACCTGACGTATTTTGTGATGGATAATTATATCAGCATATTTGTAATCTCTATAGGCATTGTGAATATGGCATTGCTGATACATTTGGCGACCAGGATGGGATCACAAAATGTCAGGCCTCTATTTGGAAGCAGTGGGGCTTTAGAGGGAGAAATGGCTATTCCAGGATGGGAAGATTTGCCTTATTCCTCTCTAGCCAGAGAATGGGCTAAAAGCACAGGGCCCTGTGAAAACTGGGAACCAAGTCTAAGAGAGGGAGAACCTGGATATTTGGAAAGATGTTTGAAAGCAATACCCATAGAACCAGGCAAAGAACTGGCAGGAGTGTGCAGGAGAGGCTGGGTGCTGCTAACAAGTTATGGCCTTATGTGTAAAAGTAGGGATAAGCTGCTGAAGGAAAGAGCTAGGATGGCTAGGGAGTCAGCTGGTTTGCCTGAGGATTCTTCTGTGTCACAGCACTCAGAAGAGCAAATTGGAGGGACTCATGTGGTCCAGGAGCAAGATACTGTTCATGTAGCTAAAAGGAAGCAAAAAACTAGTAGAAGGAATGTGCATGCAGCTTTTGTACAGGCTGGGCAGAGTTGCCCTGACAGCTTCCAGGAGAATGTGTGTGAGGAGAATGGAACAAGGTTAGATGAGGAGTCTCCTAATGTAGAAGCTCTCCCCATACGAAGAAGAAGGCAGGAGAACCACCGAGGCAAAACAAAGTCCAGGGAGATAATTGAGGATTTCACTCAACAGGAGATCACTGATATATTGAGTAGATTTACCCAAAGAATGGGGGAGTCTTTAGTGTCTTGGATAGTAAGAATCACTGATGAAGGCGCTGGAGGAATAACACTGGACAATGAGGACTGTTTAAAATTCATAAGTATCAGTCAGAATCCTTTTGTACACCAGGCTTTTAGGGATCACCATATGCAAGGAGGAAATAACAAAACTAATCTTCTAGTTTTAGCTGCAGAAGGTTGCAAAAGCAATATCCAACTGAATCTATGTGGCCTAGGGGAGACAGACCCTGGTACTCACTTAGAGACTGTATGAGAAAACTAAAGGAGGAGGTAATGAAAACTGCTATCTTGATTGGAGATGCAAATGCATATTATGATACCCCCCTAGGAGTTCCTCATAGAAATATCATAGTGAAGACGGCTCCTCCTGCATATAAGCACCTAATTCTGACTCTTTTAATTGGAGAAATAGGGCACCCTCTTTCAGAGGTGCTGGATAAGATTTCACAATTAAGCGATTTAGGGGAATGGGAAAAAGACAAATTGCCTGGAGAGAGAAGAGTAAACAGCCAGAGGATTCAGAGACAAAATAGACCCACAAGAAGGGAACTGTTTACTGCTCTATTAAGAGCTGGGGTGGACTTTAGAAGAATAGATGGTATTCCAACTGAAGAGCTGCATAAGCTGTACCAAGAAAAGGTACTTAGCATTAGAATGAACAGGGAAGCAGGAACCACCCCTGCAGGTATTTCTGAATCTGAATCTTTGTATCCAAGTTTGCCCCACCTTCGGGGGGAATAGGAGATAGGCCAAGCCCCAGCCCAGATAAAAGAAATATGCAGAAGAGATTGCAGACCCCATATTGGTTTAACAATATATTGGAAGAATGGATCAACTACTGTGACTAGGGCACTGATTGATACTGGGGCTGAGGCCACACTTATCTATGGAAACCCTGATAAGTTTAAACATGGAACTCCTATTACCATCACAAGTCTAGGAGACACTGAAATATCAGCCAGACAGGTTAAAA
The DNA here is from genome assembly GCF_028583685.1 of Petaurus breviceps papuanus. NCBI lineage: Eukaryota > Metazoa > Chordata > Mammalia > Diprotodontia > Petauridae > Petaurus > Petaurus breviceps. The sequence goes on from NW_027187391.1 coordinate 34,883,058, forward strand.
TAACAATGAAAACTGGGCAGTTACCTAAGAAGGAATATACTGTGGTTGTTGTACCCATTCCTGAATACATCATTGGAATAGATGTATTGAGAGGCATGACTCTGAATTTACCTGAGGGAAGATACCAATTTGCTGTGAGGAAGATAGGAATTAATACAGTTTTAGTGGGAAAACTAAAAATGGATCCAATCACTTTGCCTGAACCTTCTGAAGTAATTACTTTAAAACAGTATCGTGTGCCAGGTGGGCAAGATGAAATTGCCACTACTATAAAGGAATATGTTGAAGCAGGAGTGTTAGTCCCTACAACCACAAGATGGAATAATCCTGTCTGGCCAGTAAGAAAATCAGATGGGACATGGAGAATGGCTGTGGATTATAGACAGTTGAATAAGGTGACTCCTTCTTTGTATGCTGCTGTTCCAGATACCATCACCTTAATAGAAAGGATCCAGAAATATGATGGGACTTGGTATGCAGTTATTGACTTGGCAAATGCCTTCTTCACCATCCCAATAGACTCTAAACAATGGGACCACTTCGCTTTCACTTGGCAGGGTAGACAATATACTTTTACTCGCTTGCCACAAGGGTACATACATAGCCCCACTATTTGTCACAGGATTGTGGCTGAACAGTTGGATGAATTAAAGCTACCTGGTGTACAGCTTACCCACTACATTGATGATATCATGATACAGGGAAAAGATGCAAAAGTAGTGGAAAGGAGTTTGACCCTTCTAATTGAGCATATGAAAAGTAAAGGGTGGGAAATTAACCCTGCAAAGGTTCAAGGACCAGCTCAGAATGTGAAGTTTTTGGGTATACAATGGAACAAGGGGCTAAGGGAGATTCTTCCTCAAGCCCGACAAAAGATTCAGGATTTTCCTACCCCTACCAATAAGAAGGAGGCCCCAAAGTTCATAGGATTGTTTGGATACTGGAGGCACCACATTCCACATTTGGGACAGATTTTAAAACCTTTATATAGAGTCACACGGAAGAAATATGAATTCGATTGGGGACTTGAGCAGAGTAAAGCTTTTGAAGAAGCCAAGGCTGCCATACAATTGGCCCTAGATTTGTGGCCCATGCAAAATGGTCCAGTGGAATTGCAAGTGACTGTACAAGATGATTATGCAAACTGGAGCTTATGGCAAAAACAACAAAGCCGAAATGTACCTTTGGGATTTTGGTGTAGGAAACTCCCTTCATCTGGAGTCCAGTACACACCTTTTGAAAAGCAGTTGTTAGCTGCATATTGGGCTTTGGTGGAGACTGAACAACTGACTGTGGGCCATGAAGTGATATTAAGACCTGGAATCCCAATTATGACCTGGGTAATGAGTACCCCAGCTTCTCACAGAATTGGACATGCCCAAGAGGCTAGTATAATTAAATGGAAGTGGTATATTCAAAATAGAGAGAAAACAGGCAAAAGTGGAGTCTCTGCTCTGCATGAATCTATAGCAAACATAGAAATTGAGAGGAATGACACACCCCCTGAGCCAAAGCAACAGTTGGTACAGTCCACTGTAAAATGGAATGAGGGATATGATGTATTAACTGAGGAACAAAAGAGACATGCATGGTTTACTGATGGGACAGCAAAATATTTGGGGCAAAAAAGACATTGGAAAGCAGTGGCCTATAACCCATGTACTAGAAGGACTTTGGAAAGTACTGGGATAGGTGCAAGTAGCCAATATGCTGAACTTATGGCAGTATATCAAGCCATCAAAATAGAACAAGGAGGACAGTGTCATATATTCACTGATTCATGGGCGGTAGCTAATGGGTTAGCTACATGGATGCCCATGTGGAAAAATGAAAATTGGGAAATTCATGGGAAACAAGTCTGGGGCAAAGAATTATGGGAAGATATCTGGAACATGTCTTTGGTCACTGACTTGTCAGTTTTTCATGTAGATGCTCACGTGGCCCCCACCACACCAGAACGTGAGTACAATGCTCATGCTGATCGACTGGCAAAGATTGCTACTGAACGTATTGTTCCTACTTTGACAACAACTGATGATCCGGTATTAGCAAAATGCGTCCACCAAACGGCAGGCCATTTGGGGGTCCAGGCCACACACCAGTGGGCACAAGATCGAGGTATTAGTATCTCTCATTCACTGTTAAAACAGATAGCAGAAGAATGTCATATATGTCAATTGGAAAAGGAGCGAACTGTTCCTCGGGTAGTAACTGGAGAGATAGCAAGAGGAAAAGTCCCAGCCCAAATCTGGCAAATAGATTATATTGGTCCACTACCACTGGATAAAGGATGCAGATTTATATGTACTTGTGTTGATACCTATTCAGGTGTACTAGTAGCTTGTCCTTATAAGACTGCAACCCAGAAAAACACTTGTAAAACCCTAGATCTCATAAGTCTATATTATGGAACCCCAATGCAGATTCAAAGTGACAATGGGTCACATTTCAAAGGCAATGAAATGAAGAAGTATTGTATACTAAACAATATAGAATGGATATATCATATTCCATATTATCCAGAAGCATCTGGGTTAATTGAAAGAATGAATGGATTACTGAAAGAACAGTTGAGGAAGTTAAGTTCCAATAATTCATATCAACATTGGAAGGATAATTTGTTCATGGCTTTGCGTAATTTGAATAATAGACCATTGGGAGGAAGTACACCTCTAGCCAGAATGATGACCCCCAATCTGCAAATTAGAAAACAACAAACACACAAGATCCCAAATATTGAGTATTGGACCTTGAGGCCAGATGTCCCAGCACCGTACCCAGGACCACCTGGTTCGGTGGGGTATGATTTACATTGTTTAAAGGACTTTTGGTTGGACAGGAAAGAAGTAAGAAAAATTTCCACTGGGATATGCATAAGAATCCCTAAAAATCACTTTGGACAGATTTTACCCAAATCAGGATTAGCAGCTCAAGGAATACATGTATTGGCTGGAGTAATAGATTCTAATTATCAAGGAGAAATTGTTGTAACATTCCAGAATTTAGGTGAGGGGCCCATACAGATTCACAAGAATGATAGGATAGTTCAAATGATTAAGAATTTGTGACTATTAATTTTTTAAAACTCTCTATTATAAAAAAATGCTCAGAGTCATTTAGAAAATATCAACCTAACCACCCACACTAGAAAAATAAAATGAATTTAAAAATGATATTGCCCAGGTTATGACAAGAATTTAGATAGCAATAGTCTATTAAGTCAGTCCATCACTGAATCACAGTCTCTGAGACATAAGAGATCTTTGAAGATACTTGGTTCACTTTGTATTTGAATAATAATCTCCTCTAAAGTATAGCCATGGTCATGTAACCTTTGTTTGTAAACCTTCAGAGAAGCAACACCCAAGGTGGTCCCTTTTACTTTTGTATTATTCTAATTGTTAGGAGTGTTTCTCAATTTTGAGACCTAATTTGTATTTTTTCAGCTTCCACACATTGCTGTCATTTCTGCCTCTTGGTAACAAATAAAAAAGTTGAATATTTCTTCCATATGACAAGCTTTTAAATACACGAGGCAGTTATCCTGAGATCTTCTCTCTGTTAAACTGATTTACTTCAACCAGTCCTCATATGATCTGAACTCAATTTCCTTCATTATGCTAGTTGCCATTTAGATATATCTAGCTTATCAATTATCTAGAAATATTTATCAATATCTAGAAATACTAAGATGCTGGTAGGCAGAGCCAATATGTGGCGTAAAGGTAGGGACTCACCTAAGATCTCCCAAATTTCCCTCAAAAACACTCGAAAGTTCAAAACAATCCTGGATTTGCAGAACCAACAAAAGGACAGAGTGAAAAAAATTGTCCAATCCAAAATAATTTAGGAGGTTGGCAGGAAAGGTCTGTCTCACTGGGGTGAAAGTGGAACACAGTATATTCAGGCTGTGCCCAGGCAAACCAGCAGGAGGTATTGAGGGAAACTGAAGCGTCCTGAGAGTCTTCCAAAGCTCTCAGACCACAGATGTTAAGAGGTCAGACAATTGGTCAGAAGGAGATTACAGGGTACCCTTTGTTGGCACTGGGTGCAGGACTCTGTTGCATTGCTCATATGTGGTTTTTGGTAGTAGTCATGGGGTAAGAAGGAAAACTAGCCCAGTAGTGTGTGAAGTCACAGTAAAATGGGCACCATGATTGCAGTTCTTGAGTAGAAAAGAGTGCCTGTGATCAATTACAGACAAGAGCACAGGCCAGGAGAACAGTGGGTACATCTCTCCTTTTATAATGCCACTTGGAAGAACTGAAAATTTAAAGACCCCCAGAAATAGCTCTGAAAACAGCAGCACAAAAAACCTAAAGTTTGGGAACTGTGCCCACTCCATGCTGGGAACAAAGCTCGACTTTAATATAAAGTTAAAAGTCAAGAAATAGACTGGAAAAAGGAGAGAGCAAAAAACAAAAATAGAACCTGTCCTTAGAAAGCTACTATGGTGGCAGGGAAGATCAAACCATAAACTCAGAAGAAGACAGTAAAGTCAAAACAGTTACATTCAAAAGCCTCAGACAAAAAGGTGAACTGGCCAGCAGGGTGTCCCGAGCCCAAGGCACCCCTGTGCCCACTAGCACCAGACCTGAGCCCACCTGCTCCAGGGTGGCCTGTGTGTGCAGCGCCATGGGGTCCTCTCCACGCATGCCCTGTGGCTCCCATGGGATGGGCAGCACAAGCATCAGGGAACCGTCAGCTCTCTGAGCACCCCCGGACCCCTGCGGCTTCGAGTATCCCCGGAGCAGTACTATCACCGAGTAGGGATCCCCCCCCCCCTCCAGTATGGACAGCGGGGGGTCCCCACACAGGACTTCTGTCTGTACCCGTGAGCTCATGGCTGGGGGCAGCCAAAGCAGAGGCGTGCACGTTCGAAAAGCATCAGAGCCTTTTGACCTCCCTCAGGATTTGTACCTCCTGGGGCGGGCTATAAAGATGGAACTGTAGGAAAGAGAAATCTTAAGGATACATTAAGGTTAAGCTGTTTATATTCCTACATAAAAAGGTGATACTTATAACTCCCAAGAACTTTATTATTATTAGGGCAGTTAGAAAGAGTATTCATAGGCAGAAGGTATGAATGTGAGCCAACTACAGGACATATTAAAAAAATAAAATTAAGGGTGCGAAAGAGGAATGATTATTATAGGATATCTAAAAAGGGGGTGAAGGGGCGGCCAGGTGGCACAGTGAGTAAGAGCACTGGCCCCAGTGTTGGGATGACCTGGGGATTGAATCCAGGCTCAGACACTTAGCACCCACCCAGAAACACCTGGCTTAAAAAAAAATAAAAAGGGGGTGAGGAAGAGAGATGCACTGGAAGAAAAGGTAAGGGAGAAGGAGAATAAGGGCAAATTATCTCACATAAAAGATGCACCAAAGAGCTTTTACAGTGAAAGGGAAGATGGGGGTGGTGGTGGACAATATTTTAATTTTATTCTCATCAGAATTGGCTCAAAGTGGGAACAACACACACAGTTGGGTATAGAACTCTATCTTACAAAGAAATAGGGAAGAGGTTAAGAGAAGGGGAGGGGGCTGATGGAAGGTAGACAAAGTGGAGGAGGCAGTGATCAGAAGCAAAGCACTTTTGAAGAGGGACCAGGTGAAAGGAGAGAGAGGGAGAGAAGGTTAAATAGGAGAAAATAGGATGGAAGAAAATACACAGTAATCATAAATGTGAAAAAAAATTTACAGTAAGTTTCCCTGATAAAGACCTCATTTCTCAAATATATAGAGAACTGAGCCAAATATGTAAGAATAAAAGTCATTCCCCAATTGAAAAATCATCAAAGGATAGGAACAGTTTTAAGAAAAAGAAATCAAACCTATCTACAGTGATGTGAAAATATGCTCTAAATCACTATTGATTGAAGAAATTCAAATTAAAACAACTCTGACCTACTACTCATCCCTAACCAATTGGATAATATGACAGAAAAGGAAAATGATAAATGTTGGAAAGGATGTGGGAAAATTGGGATACTAATGCAACATTGGTGGAGTTGCGAACTGATCTAACCATTAGGGAGAACAATTTAGAACTATGCCAAAAGACCTCTAAAGCCATGAATATTCTTTAAACCAGCGATACCACTACTAGCTCTGTATCCCAAAGAGATCAAAGAAAAAGAACAACTGTATGTGCAAAAATATTTATAGTAGTTCATTTTGTGGTAGCAAAGAAATGGAAATTTAGGGAATGCCATCAGTTTGGGAATGACTAAACAAATTGTGGTCTATGATTGTGAAGGAATGCTACTGTGCCATAAGAAATGATTAACAGGATGCTTTCAGAAAAACCTGGACTTACATGAACTGATGCAAAGTGAAGTGAGCAGAACTAGAAGAACAATATACCCAGTAACAGCAATATTGTACAGTGATCAATTGTATGATGTTAATGACTTAGCTATTCTCAGCACTACATGATTCAAGACAATTCTGAAATACTTATTATGAAAAATGGTATCCACCTCCAGAGAAAGAACTGATGTCGTCTGACTGCAGATTGAAGAATAATTTTTTAACTTTTTTTTGGTTTGTTTTCTTTCACAACATGACTAATATGGAAATGTGTTTTACATGACTGCACATGTATAACCTATATCAAATTGCCTTCTCAATGAAGGAGAAAGGCAGGGAAACAGGGAGGGAAGTTGGAAATGAACATTTTTTAAAATGCATGCTAAATTATTTTTACATGTAAGTGGAAAAATAAAATACTTTAAAATGCTAAGAATGCTAAAATATAATGCCTGGAAATTAACATGATACTCAAAAGAAATGGTATGAGCCAGACAGATAGTACAGCATGACTGTTATCTCCTCATTCCTGAATACTGTTCTTTTAAAAATTTATTTTTACCATATGCTTCAGTAAGCTAGGCCTGGAATTGATGACAAGGAGTTGAACCACATTTGGTTTCCAGATGCAAAATCTCTCTTTTTTTAAAATGTCATATTGTTGAAAATCATGGAATACCACAAATTCAAAAGGATCAAAACTTAAATTGATTCCTAGCACAGACACATATTGAGTATCGTTAAGCTCCACTATGTTGCTAATGATGACATTTTACCAGTAAAAGCCACTATTTTTGCAAAATCAATTAATTAAGATATATTTATTAAATACCTAACATGTGCCAGACATTCTTTGGGTAATGAAGATACAAAACCAAAAGTGAGACAGTTCTTGCCCTCAAGAATCTTATAATCTACCAGAGAATTACAACATATCATTATAACTGGCTATAATAATATCTAGCATATATAGAGTACTTTAAAAGTTTACAAAGTACTTTATAGTATCTTCTTTGTTACTCATAATATTATTAGGTAGATTCTATTATTATTATTTTACAGATGAGTTAACTGTGGCTGAGAAATGTTATGTAACTTGCCCACTGTCATATAACTAGTAAATTCAGAGCCCAGAATTCCATTCACTATACTATCTAACTGCCTGGGAACAATGTATCCAAAGATCAATATCTTCCTCAATTTTAATCTCTATTTCTCTTTATAGATCTATTTGTTTTTATCTCTATCTCTTCTTGTTTTTAAGAGGGGATGTAATGGGAATGTAAATTTTAAAGATCTTCCCTGGCCCTAGGCTAAAGTGCACCTGGAGCCTGGGGTGGGAGGCTTGTTTTTCAGTAGATACTTCTTGATTGGCCAGTGAGTCAATAAGGTTGTTACATTCTCTGAGCCAGGAGAAGGCTATATAAGCCCTGATGTGTAGCTTTGTTTTGGGGGCTCTCTTTGAGAGGTGTTCTGTGATTTGATCTGGATTCTGGGAAGCTGTTGAACAGAGCCCCCTGGCTTTGAAACCCAGATGTTGTTTGGTATGGATGTAATGGTTGGACAGTTTGGAAATCTGTCTACTTGATCTGTTTCTGTCTTGATAATTCTGTCTGTATATTCTGAAGTTCAGGGTGCTGACCTTTTTCCCCTGAACAAGGTAAACGATATATGTTTGACTGATTAAAGTAAGCTTGTTAACCCATTTTGAGTTGCTTTCCTTTATCAAAACAGATCCAAGAACCTGTATGGGCAGCCACCCTGAGGACGCTTGGGGTGCTTTCTGCTACAAAATGGCGTCACGAACAGGATCTGCAGAGTAAAAGGAAAGTATGGGGGCTGGGATAATTGTTTGTTTCCTAGTTGTGGTAGCTGTGACTCTGTGGAGCCATGGACCAGGAGAGAAGAATGGCTTGCATGCAGACTTCGCTGAGCTGAGAGCAGGAATGGTGAGCTGCCTGCATCAGGACCTAGGCAGAAGTCAGGAGCGGCTGCTGCCTGCGGGAGGAGAAGGAACCCAGGAGTTCAGAATTCAGCCACAGGAAAAGATAAGAACTGAGCAGCAAAGCAGGGGCACTGAGTATGTTTCCTGGCTGCATCCCACAGTTTGGGACCCTGGGGGAGAATGGACTTGTGACTATGGTGGGTGGGATGAAGTGCCTTGGATCCCCAGGGACCCCACCTTGTTGGTTTTGTTGCCCAGCCCCCTCTCTGTACTTGGAAGCTGGGGCTGGAGCTGTGTGAAGGGAAGGACACCCCCTCCCCCCAAGAGAACTTTATTTGGACTCTTGTTTTGAATTGAAGTGGTAATGCAATGTACTTTGTGTTTGTTTAAGGCCCAGTGGCCACTTTGGTAACTTCAGTTATGTATCTGGAAAATGTGACCTATGATTGTTAATGCTAATTCAAAAGTAAATTGTCTATGCTATGGGCATGAAAGATCCTAGGGCCGAATGTAATGGGAATGTAAATTTTAAAGATCTTCCCTGCCCCTAGGCTAAAGTGCACCTGGAGCCTGGGGTGGGAGGCTTGTTTTTCAGTAGATACTTCTTGATTGGCCAGTGGGTCAATAAGGTTGTTACATTCTCTGAGCCAGGAGAAGGCTATATAAGCCCTGATGTGTAGCTTTGTTTTGGGACTCACTTTGAGAAGTGTTCTGTGATTTGATCTGAATTCTGGGAAGCCGTTGTTGAGAGTCCCCGAATTCTGGGAAGCCGTTGTTGAGAGTCCCCAGCTTTGAAAAACCCAGAATGTGGAAACCCAGATGTTGACTGGGTATGGATGTAATGGTTGGACAGTTTGGAAATCTGTCTACTTGATGTTTCTGTCTTGATAATTATGCCTGCATACTTTGAAGTTCGGGGTGCTGACCTTTTCCCCTGAACAAGGTAAACGATATATGTCTGACTGATTAAAGTAAGCTTGTTAACCATTTTGAGTTGCTTTCCTTTAACAAAGCAGATCCAAGAACCTGTATGGGCAGCATCCCTGAGGACGCTTGGGGTGCTTGCTGCTACAGGGGATCACAGCAACTAGATCCAGGAAATCTCCCTAAGAAAGTGATATGAACTGAGCTGAAGAAGATTGTATTTTAATCCAGAGACAATATAGAGTCACTAGAGTTTTTTCACCAGGAGAATGACATGGTTAGATCTCTGCCTTAGAGATATTAGTTTGGCAGCTACGGGAAGAATGGTTTTATAGAGGTGAGACACAGGATGCAGGGTAACCACTTAGTAGGCTATTGGAATTAGTCCAATGAGAGGTGATGAAGGCCTTGATTAGGGGGGCTGTGGTGTGATTAGAGAAAACAGCATGAATGTAATGGCTGTTATGAAGGTAGAATTGAAGATGTGGCAACTGATTGCATATGGAAGCTGAATGAATGAAACTGAAGAGACATGGTGACTGAGGCTGCAAAACTGGGTTAAATTTATTATGCCAACAGGAAATGGGCTGTTCATTTAGAAATAGGAATAATACACGAATAGTCTGAGTCATGCATTGAAACTTTGATAAAATAAAAATAACCAGAGGAAGCCTTCAGCATGTTGGGTAAATCCTCTTTGAATGATGCATGGAAAAATAGGGATAAGAATAACACAGAATGAGAAGGTATGGAAAGGTGATGAGCTATAGCAGAAGAGGGATTATTGCATTAATGAGATCACAGATCTTTAAAGGCATTCAATTATCTGACTCATTCTCCCTGGGTGAATGGGTTCAGTTATCTGACAGTCATCCTATATGGAACATTGACATACAAATGCTTAGTCCCTGCCTCTTTTGGTCTCTGAAACTAGAGAAACCTTTAGGCCAGTTCTTAGCTTTACTTCAAGGACAAGAAAGACCAGAAACATCAAGAATCATAGGGAGCTAAAACTTTACAGAACAAGTTTGTAATAGGCATCACTTTTCTGCCTTTTTATAATGTTCCATTCCCCTCCTTCTTCTACTTTACCCCACACAGCCAACAGAATAAAACATAATACATTGGTTTTTTTTTTTTTTAAGCAATCAGGGTTAAGTAACTTGCTCAAGGTTACACAGCCAGTTATTTCTGGGTGTGGTGCTGAATATCTGAGCCCGGATTTGATCCAGGTCATCCTGACACTGGAGCCGGTGCTCTTACTCACTGAGCCACCTGGCTGCCCCTAAGCAATTGGGGTTAAGTAACTTGCTCAAGGTTACACAGCCAGGTGTTTCTGGGTGGGTGCTAAGTGTCTGAGCCCGGGATTCGATCTCCAGGTCATTCCAACACTGGAGCCGGTGTTCTTACTCGCTGTGCTACCTGGCCACCCCAACATAATACATTGTTTGTGGAGCAGTGAACTAATACAATAATTCTGGAAAACAACATGGAAACAAACAAATAAAATGACTAAAACATCCATATCTTTTGACCCAGAGATTCCATTGCTAGGTTTATATCCCTAGGAGGTTATTGGCAAAAAGGAAAGCATTATATACATTAAATATTTATAATAGTGCTTTTTTGTGGTATCAAAGAACAAAAAACAAAACAGATGCTCATCAATTGGCGAATGACCAAACAAATTGCAGTACATCCATGTAATGGAATATTAACGGGGTATAAGAATATGATGAACACAGAGGAACATGGAAACACTTATATGAATTGAAACAAAGTAAAGTAAGCAGTTAGGAAAACAATATATACAATGACTAAAACAAGGTAAATGGGGAAAAGATTCCCAGCAACTACAAAACAATCAAAACCAATGTCACAAAATTACAAAGAACCAACTTGGTCTAAAACATGAAATATGAGAAGAAACCTCCTCCCACTCTTGGTGGGCTTCACAGTTGTGAAACACCATATGTGATGTCAGAATTTTTTTTTTTTGCTGTATTGATATTTTTTAACACTTATCTTTAAAAGAAAGGAGGACTCTTAGGGCAGCTAGGTGGCGCAGTGAATAGAGCACTGGTCCTGGAGTCAGGACAACCTGGGTTCAAGTTCGACCTCTGACACTTAACACAAAAAAACTAACCATGTGACCTTGGGCAAGTCACTTAACCCCAATTGCCCTCCAAAAAAGAAAAAAAAAAGAAAGGAGGACTCTTACAGCAAATAGAGGAAGAGATATAGGGGGAAATCTAGGTGATATATAATAAAAGATATTGATAAAAATCTATTTTTTAAAAGAAAGAGTTCTGGATTGGGTTCAGAGGACTTAGACTTTCATTCTGGTTTAAAGATTATCATCTGTCTGATCTTGGCCAAGTCACTTTGACCCTCTAAGGGAGCATCGGTTTCCTTCCTGGTAAAATGAGAGGGTGGGCTATAATGGTTCTAAGTATAAGATCCTATAACTTTTGGAGTCTTTTCCAGCCTTAAATCTACTATCTTGTGCATATAAATTCAGTCCTATAAATACATACTCAGAACAGACTGAACCCCTTCTCCCTTTTCACTTATGGCTCTTCTCCTTAAGATTTTTGGATTTGGGTCCCCAGAGCTTTTCCATGTTAATTGATTTTGGTAATCCAACTTGTAGTATTTAATGTAACATATGGACTCCTATTTGTTAGGTTTGATTGGGATAGTACACTGCTTAATGGTGCATTGCACAGAAGCATATACTGGGGGTGCTCCAAGAAAGCTACAGGAACACTGAATTAATTTATCATCTGTAATACTTGAAAAAAAAGTCAAATGAATATGTAATGAGACTATTTAATGGACAACCTGTTGTTGTTTTTAAAAAAATATTGGTATTCAAGAAGCAAGTGATATCAGAAGTCAATTGGATTTTTAAGCATGATTTTTTTTTTCCATTTAAGAAAGAATCTTTACTTCTAGGAAAATAAGCAGTAGCATAATTACTCTACTGGGAAGCCTGTAGTGGGTGTGTGTGGATGGGGTAGGAATTTCCTTTCAGATTTCAAAATCCACTTTGATTTATGAGGTGATATTTTGAATGAATAACAATTTGTGTTTTTAGGGGGATGATACTGGAGAATATAAAAATGTTAAATAAATTCCTAAAATTAATATTAATTGGCGCCATGAGATAAACAACTTGAACAATGGGGAGAAACTAAGATGTTTGAGTCTGAGAGGACTAAATTAAATATTTTGGTTAAAATCATCTGGGGGTCATCTGTAATATGACAAATTTTTTTTTCAGGGTTAAATTAACAGTTTTGAGAGAGGGAATTTTTCTCTATCCTGAAAATCCAGTTCTTGGTTGAGTTTTCTCTTTGATGTCTGAGTGCATTTTTTTTTTAATCTAGGGAAACAGTCTTTGAATACTTTTATCTGACATACAAAGATTAGGGTTTCACAAGTTTTACTTTTACACTATTACACATGCCAAATAATTCAAGTGAAGATCAAATCAAGAGGCATACATCAGAGTTTTAAGGTGAAAGGATGGTTATGGAACATTGTCAAATTGGTTTGGTTTATTTGGATGTGGTTGAATCTTTTTTACTTTTTGGTTGAAAAATGACAATTAGTAGATTTGGTTAAAGTATGAAACTGAACATTTGGATACCTTAATTACTGATTTCATAATTTTGCCTCATCATTTCCCTGGAAGATTGAGAAGAAGTATGTGAAAAAGTACTTGGAAGACAAAGTAATTTGGATAGGTTGCATAATGAAAAGTGTCAGATATCAAATAGAACAAAAACAAAAAAAGAACTCCTCTCCTCCTGAAAAGATTCTAGTTACTGTCCTTAAACATAAAATATTTAATTGAAATCTTGCATATGTAGTGAATTTCTGCAATAGAAAAAGGTTTTTTACTCCCCATAATCAAGTGGTAAAGTCTAGATTTTCATGAGTTAAAAAAATCAGTCTCTGAGTCAATTCATAAAATATTTGATTGTTGGCATACAAATTAAAAAAAGGCATTGATTTTAGTACTTAAATTTCTTTGTTAAATTGATTAATCTGGATTTGCTTCCTAATAACCACTAATGGAGAGATCTCATTATCAAAGGAGGGAAAACATGAAGTGACTTCAAGAAAAAACTGTCTCCAATTACTCAGAAAGATAGAGCTTCACTCCAGTGGTCAATGTTGATAAAATAGCCTTTGTGGCTTCAGAGGGCAGAACTAGGGCCAGGGGGTGGAAATTACAGGGGGACAGATGTTAGATCAATATAAAGAAGAATTTCCTAGTAAATTGTGCTCTTTGAAAATGGCATGAGCTGCTAAATTGATATTCCAAAAGCTCAGGTCTGACCTCATCACTCACTGACACAAGAAATTCCAGTGGACTCTTAGCTGCAAGACAAAATACAAACTTTTCTGTTTTTCTTTAAAGGTCCTTCAAATCTGACTTCAGCCTCCTTTTATAGGCTTATTGTCCATCATTGTCTTTCATGTGTTCTGTGACCCAGTCAGCCTTGGCTACTTGCTATTTTTTTGGATACAATATTTCATTTTTCCTTTCTATTCTTTTGCACAAGCTCTCTCCCATTCCCAACCCCACCTCTGCCCCCTCACCTCCACATCTTTGAATCACTAGTTCAGCTTAAGTGCCACTGGCTATCTGAGTGGTCCATGAACTTGAACAGGACAAATGTTACATCTCTAGTTTCCCTAACCTAAAACTAGCATTTCCTTCAATTATTTAAAAACATTTTTTTTTCCTGAGGAAAGGGTTCATAGGCTTTATCAAGACTGCCAATGAAGTCCATGACACACAGAAAGGTTAAAATCCTCTGGTCTATACGATTTACATCTTAATTCCTCTGCTTATCAGTGCCCTCCTTCTTGAAATTACTTTTTATATGTATGTTTACTGATACATGTACTTGTTTCTACCAACTGAATATAAGCTACTTTTGTCTAAGGTCTGTTTAATTTGCATTTTTTATCCCTAGTAAATGGTATGATGCCTGGTATAGTAGGTATAGAGTTCCCTATCCTCTGTCTTTTAGCTAAACTGGACATTTGGTTCCCCACCTCCAAGTATTTGCACTTGCTGGAATATACTCTGTCTTATACTGGCCTTTCAGAATCATCTTTTGCAAGGCTAAGCTCTGCATTGGCTGATCTCCCTAGCTAATGTACTCTCCCTCTAATTACCTTGTACTTACTTATCTGCATACATGTGGTATTCTTTCTTCCATCACCAGTCTAACCTTTTTAAGGACAAGAATTGTAACTTTTTTGGTCATGCAGATAGGAAGAAAGGTACTTAATAAATGTTTGTTGAATTTGTTTTAATTTAATCACTGAATATTCAAGAATTTAGATGCTCACAAATTTGGAATGCTTACAGAGATAATTCATATCTTCATAACAGGCTGTCTTTGCATCTCTTTTACCTAGTATACTGCTTAGTACCTAGTTATTTTATTTTTTTTGGAGGGCAATTGGGGTTAAGTGACTTGCCCAAGGTCACATTGTGATAAGTGTCTGAGGCTGGATTTGAACTCAGGTCTTCCTGACTACAGGGCCAGTGCTCTATTCACTTTGCCACCCCTTAGTACCTAGTTCTTGTTCATTTTTGAAAAAGACGAATGACATGATGGGGTGATATGTTGATTTGTTCCAGAATTGGATGTAAATGAGGCACAGTTGCACAAAGTCCTCAGCCTCATTCTCTCTTCCAGGGTCAAAATCCAGTGGCAAGATGACTGACAATGGTTTATGATGCAGTGGATGACCACAGTGTCTTCAATGTCTGACCAAGCTTTAAGCACTTCATAGCACCTGCTTCAGTTACCTTATGGTCATTGGAATAAATTGGTCTCATTCACCTATTCTTCTGGAAGAAGTCTTCTTTCATATGCTTGGGGTAGAAATCCCTCTAACTCACTGATGGGTTTGAGGCCTGTTGGCTCCTCTCAGTTTGATTTAGCCCATTTACTGAGATGGTTTTAGTGGAGTGTAGTAGTTACTTATCAAATGCTAGTTAGATGAATAAGTTAAAGGGAGATCAACTATTAGATGCTCATTCCCTTCTTTTCCCCCTTAAAAGACTGTGGTTTGCATTTTCCTAAAGATATCATTATCTTCATGAAGGCTTTGATCTAAATATACATCCATTCTAAACTGTATAGCCCTGAATCAATGTTAATTTATTAAGTATAAATAATGGTAAAACTTGTGGAATAATGTAGGTTCTCTCTAGAAGCCCAGGAAAAATTATGCCTGTATCGATGACATGCATATCATTTAAATATACTCACTTTACTAATGGAATGGAGAGGTTGGATGACTTCTCTCAGGTCTGCTGCAAATTACCAATAGAGCTAGAATGGAAAGCTCTCTCTCTCTCTCTCTCTCTCTCTCTCTCCATATAAATATATATGTATGTATGTATGTATATATATACACATATACGCACACACACTTCACTATATATAGAACTTCATTATACTTTTCTTTGTTTACTTACAATTACTCACAGACATAAAATTAAATCATGTATAGTTAAAACACTAGTTTTGTATTTTGCCACCTTTGCATTCAAATATTTTAGTGACAATATGTTTTCTAAATTGCTGTTTGGTTAGATCTGAATATTAGCAGAGTTAAACTTTGAAAGACTTCATTTTTTCTTTATATTCCCCAACCTTACCCCTAAACCAAAGTCACATATTTTCAACATGGCCTTTTCTCTGTGTAAAACACTTTTAAATAAAATAATTCCACAGTTTATTTTTCTATCTTTTAAAAAAATTAGCTGCACGTATGCAGATTGATCTATTAAAATTAACATCAGAGAGCTGTTTTATTCCTGTACATTGCTTTATGTGTTAAGACACATTCCTCTGTTGTAAAAAATAGAAAACTGATTGGTTTTTTAAAGAGTGATTTTTTTTTAATCTTTGTAGCTTTACTTCAATTTTCAACTAAAAGATGACACTGATTATTACAACTATGATAGGATAATGCCCATGGAAATTAAAACAAGTAGAATGGATAAATTAGGAATATGCATGTGTGTCTATACTTGCATGTATACTCGTGTGTGTGTGTGTGTGTGTGTGTGTGTGTGTGTGTGTGTGTAGTTCATCGTTTTGCTTTGCAAACCTGGAACTCTGGGGAAATTTCCATTTAAATATGCTGTTTTCATATGACAAATACAAGGTTAAGATCACATATACCCTGGAGATAATGTAAGCATACATTTCTTTCAGCCTGTTTAATAACCAAGACAACAGTTCAGACAATGCAGATTCCCCCCTCGTCCCCCCGTGAATAATTTTGCAATTTATCACTTGTCACTTCATAATTCTACCATCTATATTCCCAGATCCAAGTAATAGAGCCCTTGAAAGCAACAGATTGGTTGAAGGTTCCAGTTTCATAATCAAAGAACAGAGTCGGATTTCATTACTTGTGTTTTCTAAGCCACTCTCCTTACCCGCCGCCCCCCCCACCTCTCCAAAGTCTTTATATTCAGTCCCTGTGTTATTTATTAGGTTATTATGTTTACATCAAAAGTTCAGTGATCACAATCTGGAGTAATGAAATAAATCACCTCTCGAGGTTCAAGAGAGCTTAGTAAGAAGTATGCAAGGTACCATTTTGACTTAACAACCTAATATGTTATTTTGCCAGTGGCTATTGCAGTGTTCTATGAGTTTTAAAAAGCAAACTAAAAGAAACCTGCACATCCTGTTCTTTCTAACCTCCCTTTCCATTTTAAACTGTCAGAACCTCTTTGGTTTTCTTTTCCTCTAAAGCCCTGAGAGATAGTTACTTTTGCAAGGTCTTGGAAGGGTCCTATTGTCTCAACAGGTCATCAGAGGAGCCAAAAGGGGAACTGAGCAATGGGAAATTGATTCAGTCAGAAAACAAGGGCGCACGGTTTTCCTTCTTCCTAATGGCCTTCATTAGAGAGGTAGAATGTCCTCCTTTGAAAGGCTGATATGTCCAGGCATGGCTGGGGTGTTAGGCTGCATGTGTTATAAACATGTTAGTGTCTGCCTTGTGAATTGCTTGCCACCTAGATGAATGCTCATCACCCTCTGGGGGGGACAGTTGTCACAGCCTGGTGAAGGCCTGCTTATCATTCATGTGGTCACTTCCATTACCTCGGCTCAGTCTGTGCTGACCTGCTATTAGTGACTCTAATTTAATTTCCCTCACCAGTGTCATGGGTTATTTCTTCCATTACTTGAGAGATTTAATTTACAGGGTAAACTCCATCACATGAGAGAAGGAATTTTTCATGGCACTACGAACATGTACCATTTGAAGATTAACATGGATGCTGGCTATTTATCTTGGTCATCTCTGAGGCTGGCAGCTAAAACTTCATTCAATAGTAATACATTCACATATTGGTGGGATCTCTGACAGCCATTAAGCATTGTATATTTTTCTGAGTCCCTCATTGGTGCTATTCATTCTCTAGATTACTATAGTGCCAGGTGCACTGATATTACTAGTAAGTATTTACACATTTGGCTAAAGAAAAGGAGTCGAGGGAGATGGGTGAATTCTTTTCTTTCTTCCTATAATTCCGTTTGTTGCCCTTGGATTTTAGTAAATCAAAAAAATTGAAAAAAGAACAAGTTGTGATTAAGGAACCATATGGATTGATTAAAAATAAAAACGTATGTTAAAATGTATTCATTTTCCTTACATTAAATTTGGTTCTCAACAACTATTGACCCTGAGTGCTAGAGGATAATTAATAAACCAAAGATTAGGAATTTTGTTTCTCTGATGATCTCACGATATTGTATTTCCTGAAAAATTATTTATGACCTTGAGTCTAGCACATACCTTCCCCTCTATTCCTCAAGGTACTCTATGTTTACATGGACCTGCTAACAATCCTGGGGGTCCAGTCTTGGAAGAGCTAGCCTCTATCTATGACTTGTTGCCGCCATGACAAGTCAATCTAGGAGAAGCAAAACAAAGCTTGATATAGCACAGGTCCAGGTATCATCAAAAGAGGGTCACAACTTGTTCTGTACACAACCAGTATACAACATGGGTAACTTGCTGGAACAACTTCCACTTTACTCACCAAAGAAAATACACAATATTCAAGAGACTGGCAAGCGTCCAAATACGGAAACACCAAGCACTCAAATAGTCCATCAAACTCGTTAACAAAGCAAAAATATCCTGGGGACTGACAAACAAATATTCCCCATTCACCTTGAACCAACAATACAAAGTAATATCATAGAGCTTTTCTGTGATATCACCTAAGACCTCCAGATATAGGGCAATTGGCTACTCCCCAATTATATTCTGGTGAGAAAATACTCTCTTTCTAGGAGGCCTGGTCCTCAGGTCTTGAACTTAGGAGCTCTTGAATCCCTGGTGACTCTAGAAACAGCAGCTGATGGTATTACTTGTCTAAGGTCATAGGAGCTGGTGACCTGCAACAATTCCTGATTATTACCTTGTGCAGTAGTTAGTCCAGGGTTCAGCTATGTGTGGGGGATATTGGGATAAGGAGCCTGGCTTAGTAGGAAAAATAAGCTACCCAATTTTCATATTCTTTGGCTCACTTCACCCCTACCTTAGGTGCTCAAGGAAAGTTGCTAATTACAATCACGACAGCTTTGGCTCTGGTCTAGAGTTCCTCTGAAGAAGAAAGGAGGAGGAGCAAAAGGTACCCAATGTACAATTATGAACCAAGGAAGAGGTTAATTTGCACTTAGAAAAGGAATTGCTAAACATTAAAAAATATACCATTAGTTACGGAACGATTGACTACTAGCATAATCTTTTGGGATACTAATATTCAAGTCTTGTTGGATATAAAGTTTTTATAAATCTACAAATTAGTCAATTTCCATTTTGCTTCCAGTGAGCAAAGTCAGATCAAATACCAAATGGGACTTTTTTCTTTCTGGTGGTTTCTTCATCTCACTGTGCCTCTGTCTCTGTCTTAATGATTCCTTTCTGCTGGTCCACTCCATTGCTGCTGCAACTATGACTCCATGGGCAGCTGCTTTCCTTGGAGCCATCATTCTTCTATTGCTGATAATACCACAAATTTACCAAAAGAGAGGAAGCACAAATAAGGCAAAGGGAGCAAGCATGCATGGCAAGGTTCACCTGACTAAGTCCTCTCACCCTGATGGCATGTGAATGAGATCTCCATTGACCCTAGAGTAGAAACAGGGACTCTCTTTAGCTTAATCTTTCATCACCATGCCATCTTTTATCCAGGAAGCTGCAGCAAAAGAGAGGCCTCAGTCAAATGGTCACCTCTCTTTTTTTTAAATCAGAAGCAGGACTCTGACTATTTCTGCTGTTATAATTCAGAGAAATGACCAAAGGCTTGCTGAAGATCTATTATAGCATTCTAAAGCTCCCCAAACAGTCTTTTATCTCTGGATCACCACGTTGCTGGGAGAAGCCATAAAGACTTATCTCTAAAGACCCAGAATGGATCACCTTGACCTCAGAGTTTAAGGAGTTTCTAGGAGAGGTTTAGACACATGCTCCCTAGAATGATATTTATAGGCTTGTTCAGCCTTGCCACATAATACTTATGATGCTGGTTACATACACATACACACATATGTGTATGTTCATGAAACATCGGATCTTAGGATCACGAGCCTCTTACCTGTGATAAAAAGAAGAAACAGAAAGAAGGCTGACAGCACAGGTCCCTGAACATGTGCTTCTCTTGCAAGATGCCAATTTCTGTTCCTCTAGGGTAGAGAGGAAGGGATACATTTCCATTCCCCTTTCCCCTTCCCATTGCTGGACTTTGATCTGGAAGTCCACATGACAGTGTAAAAGGAAACAGTCATTTTACAGCTCCCTTTGATTAATCACAGAACTGGGGCTCTTTTCAGAGAAGAGCCTTTCTTCCGATGCCACAATCAAACGATCATGGGTAGGATAGTCTCAATTTCTAATGTACAATCAATGAGGTATCAGTGTCTGAGGCTACTTCTATGAGGTGCCCTTTACTGCATAAGTGAAAACAGTGGTGTGTGTGTGTGTGTGTGTGTGTGTGTGCGTGTGTACGTGCGTGCACATGCACACATGTACACAGTGTCATCCTCTTTTAGATCTATGTTAAAAGTGGAGCTACTCATATTTGTCTTTTGCAACCCTAACCAAACAGAGAAAAAAAGTAAAAAAAATTATGGGAGAATAGATCCTGCTTGCTGTCAAGATAGGGTCCACAACCTGACAGTTCTGATATTTAGTAGCTGTGTGATCCTGGGCAAGTCGCAAAAATTCAAATGACAGCTCTTTCAGTCTCTATTGGTGCAATCTTGGACTAGTAACTAAAATTTCTTTGGGTCTAGATTTCCTCATTCATAAAACTACAGAGTTGAGTAATTGCAAGTCTCAATCTGTAATGCCTCCATATATACGTATATATATGCATATATATGTACATATACACATATATATGAAACTACATACATCTATTATGTCTATATTGATATGTCTGTATCTAAATCTACAGCTATACTTATATCTAAATATCTAACATCTATATCTCTATTTATATAGGGTTACTCCAAAAGACGGGGTGGGTAGTAAAAGTACTAAACATACCAATATACACCAGGAATGGAACAAGTTTATTCTCCCACAGAAAAGCAATTTTTTTTCCTTTTGGAGGGAAATTGGGGCTAAGTAATTTGCCCAAGGTTACACGGCTAGTTTTTTTGTGTGGGTGTTAAGTGTCTGAGGCCGGAACCTAACTCGGGTCCTCCTGACTCCAGGGCCAGCGCTTTACTCACTGTGCCCCCTACCTGCCCTAGAAAAGGAATTTTTAAGCATAAAAGAATCATAGCCTATAATAGATAATGATTAACTTATCACTTAAAACAATTATTCAGGAGGCTTAAATTCATTGATTTGTGGGACACAAATAAATTTTGTGAAGCTACTAATTAAACATTTTACATTTCACTTCCACTCAGCATCTCTCTCTCTCTCTCTCTCTCTCTCTCTCTCTCTCTCTCTCTCTCT